>NC_084750.1:16790063-16902563 GCF_033978785.1 Entelurus aequoreus | reverse complement strand
CATGTTAATGTTAGCATTCTTACAGAAGACAAGTTAGCACGCTTCTAAGATGGTGTCTAATAATATTAAAATCCATGATTTCTAGGTTTAAATAAATACAAGTAGATAAAAAAGTGAGCATAAAACATTAACATTATAACCTTAGCATGCTAAGATGGCGCCAAGTATAGAAATTCATGATATTTAGGTCTATAGGAATAAAAAAAAATTAAATGCTAGCATAAAGCATTAGCATGCTAGCATAGGAGAAGTAGCACACATAAAAAAGTGAGCATAAAACAATACTCTTGTAACATTAACATAACTTTAGCATGCTAAGATAAAAGACGTTAGCATACTTCTAAGATGGCGCAAAGTATCAAAATTCATGATATTTAGGTCTATAGGAATAAAAAAAATTAAATGCTTGCATAAAGCATTAGCATGCTAGCATAGGAGAAGTAGCACACATAAAAAAGTGAGCATAAAACAATACTCTTCTGACATTAACATAACTTTAGCATGCTAAGATAAAAGACGTTAGCATACTTCTAAGATGGCGCAAAGTATCAAAATTCATGATTTTTAGGTCTATAGGAATAAACATTTTTAAATGCTTACATAAAGCGTTCACATTGCGCCAAGTATCAAAAGCCATGATTTTTAGGTTTAAATGAATACAATTTGCGAAAATCCTGGCATAAAACATTAGCATGTTAATGTTAGCATTCTTACAGAGGACAAGTTAGCACACTTCTAAGATAGTGCCTAATATTAAAAGCCATGATTTTTAGGTTTAAACAAATAAAATTAGATAAAAAAGTGAGCATAAAACAATACCCTTCTAACAAATAACATTATAACTTTAGATTGCTAAGATAAAATAAGTTAGCATACTTCTAAGATGGCGCTAAGTATCAAGATTCATGATTTTTAGGTCTATAAGAATAAACAATTTTAAATGCGAACATAAAGCGTTCACATGGCGCCACGTATCAAAAGCAATGATTTTTAGGTTTAAATGAATACAATTTGCGAAAATGCTGGCATAAAACATTAGCATGTTAATGTTAGCATTCTTACAGAAGACAAGTAAGCACACTCCTAAGATAGTGCCTAATAATATTAAAATCCATGATTTTTAGGTTTAAACAAATACAATTAGATAAAAAAATGAGCATAAAACATTAACATTATAACCTTAGCATGCTAAGATGGCGCCAAGTATAGAAATTCATGATTTTTAGGTGAATAGGAATAAATAAATAAATTAAATGCTAGCATAAAGCGTTAGCATGCTTAAATAGGAGAAGTTAGCACACTTCTAAAATTGCGCCAAGTATCAAAAGCCATGATTTTTAGGTTTAAATTAATACAATTTGCGAAAATAAATAAAACATTAGCACGGTAATGTTAGCATTCTTACAGAGGACTTCTAAGATGGTGCCAGGTATGTGTAGGTAGTGTGTAGTTAGCATTAAAAGTCATTTTTCAAGCCACATTTCCGCGTCCCTAGTCGAGCATTAAAAACAATGCAAACTGACATGTGAGGGCCCTTGAGGGCCAAGACCTAGCAAGAGTGGAGTCTCACTTTGAGAGACACAAAGTCCACTTCTACGGTTGGCGACCTATTTGAAGTGGCAGCAAGGAGAACGTCACCTTCGCTCCACCCCTTAAGGCAGTGTTTTTCAACCACTGTGCCGCGGCACACTAGTGTGCCGTGAGATACAGTCCGGTGTGCCGTGGGAGATTATCTCATTTCACCTATCTGGGTTAAAAATATTTCTTGCAAACCAGTAATTATAGTCTGCAAATGATGTGTTGTTGTTGAGTGTCGGTGCTGTCTAGAGCTCGGCAGACTAATCGTGTAATACTCTTCCATATCAGTAGGTGGCAGTAGGCAGCTAAACATTTTTTTTCGATGTTAAAAACAGCGGAAGGCAGTGTGCAGGTAAAAAGGTATCTAATGCTTGAACCAAAAATAAACAAACGGTGCCCCTAAGAAAAGGCATTGAAGCTTAGGGAAGGCTATGCAGAACGAAACTAAAACTGAACTGGCTACAAAGTCAACAAAAACAGAATGCTGGACGACAGCAAAGACTTACTGTGGAGCAAAGACAGTGTACATCCGAACATGACATGACAATCAACAATGTCCCCACAAAGAAGGATAAAAACAACTGAAATATTCTTGATTGCTAAAACAAAGTAAATATCGCTCAAAGACATGAAACTGCTACAGGAAAATACCCAAAAAAGAGAAAAAGCCACCAAAATAGGAGCGCAAGACAAGAAGTAAAACACTACACACAGGAAAACAAAATAAGTCAGGGCGTGATGTGACAGTACACCTACTTTGAGACAAGAGCTATAGTGATGCATGCTTGGTTTTGGTTTAAATTCATATCCAACAATTGTGACTTTTTACTGTCAACTGAGTTTAGTTTTTTAATGATTTCTGCCGGTGGTGTGCCGCCGCATTTTTTTCAACGCAAAAAATGTGCCTTGGCTCAAAAAAAGGTTGAAAAACACTGCCTTAAGGAACTTTTGCAGAACTCTATCATTCATAATATGTTAGGACTGAACAAATATGGCCGTTATAATTCCTTAAAACAACAACAACAACAAAAATTCAACTTGAAAAAAACATTTTTTCACATCAAACGTTAATATGATTGTTTAGAAATGGATGGAATGATAATTTCACTGGATAGTGTTGTCCACTGCAAAGGACGTTAATATAAAAAACATATTTTCTGATTATTGCGTCGTATTAATTTCATCCTAATTAATTATGCAACGCAAAAAAAAAATGTCTAAGTCTAAACGCCATACGCTTCTCATATAGCAATTCACTTACCGTCCTCAAGGTGGCAGCAGAGCTCGCCATCTTCACATAAAAACACGGGTGCCCAAAGGAAGATTGAACAAAAAAAAATAACAGCAAAAGTGTAAACATCCATCCATCCATTTTTTACCGCTTGTCCAATAGGGCTAAAAATAGTGCAAAAAGCATCTTCTTTTTTTCTTCTTTTCAACCAAATCCAAAACATATAAAAATATCAAGGTTTCTTCGCTGTTATTGTATAACAATGTCAAATGTTTCAAAACAGGGAATAATTACGTATGCTTAAAAATTAAATAAAAATATTTTGAATAAAAGCTGAAAAACCTTGTGTGATGCATCATTTAAACTTATATTGTTTGCCTTTTGCAAATATCTCTGTTTATTTTGAGATATTACTTTCAACATTTCCACTTGTTCTCTTTACATTGTGCCTCTTATTGTAAATGTTTAATTGTATTTCTACAATGTGCCAGTAAAAACGTAGAACACTTGTTATTAAACAACAAATGCAGTGGGGTTTTTTCAATATTATGTTGTACTATCATCCATTTATCGGGGGAAAACATGTACTAATATATCAGTATTTTTAATAAAAGCTGAAAAATGTACACCTTTCAGTCTGAATCCATCTATAATTGCAAAGCATTATTAGTTATTATTATATCAACATTTCAGCTTTTTTTTTTCTTGAGATGAGCCTCTTTGATTAAATTGTTTGTTTTTTTATGATAAATTATATTTCACAATTTTGCCAGTAAAAATACTTAAATAAAATAAATAAATGCAGTGTTTCATTCAACATTATGTTGTAGATATCATCCACTTACTGGGGAAAAACATGTCAAATGTGTCAAAACACGAAATAACCATATGGGCAAAAATGTATTTTTCTTCAAATACTAAAAATGTACGCTATTTTCAATAAAAGTAGAAAAATTGCCACCTTCTGTGACACATATTGTCCTGTTTTTTATGTTTAATTTTATTTCTACAATGTGCCAGTAAAAATACTTAACATAAAACAATAAATGCAGTGTTTCATTCAACATTATGTTGGAATATCATCAATTTCAAGAATTTATTTTTCAAAACATGAAATAACCATATGGGCAAAAACATTTTTTTCTTCAAATACTAAAAATGTATGCTTTTTTCAATAAAAGTAGAAAAATTGCCACCTTCTGTGACACATATTGTCCTGTTTTTTATGTTTAATTTTATTTCCACAATGTGCCAGTAAAAATACTTAACATAAAACAATAAATGCAGTGTTTTCTTCCACATTATGTTGTAGTATCATTCATTTATTGGGGGAAAACATGTCAAATGTTTTAAAACATGAAATAACCATATGGGCAAAACATTTTTTTTTCTTCAAATACTATAAATGTACGCTATTGTCAATAAAAGTTAAAAAAAAATTGCCACCTTGATGACCAACTAATTTGTATGCATTTGGCCCTGTATCTGCCTATAATTTCAAACTTTGTGTTTTTATTCGTTTTTACATTTTGCCTCTTTAGTCAAAATGTTTTTTTAAGTTTAATTTTATTCCTACAATGTTCCAGTAAATAAATAGTTAACATAAAACAATAAATGCAGTGTTTTCTTCCACATTATGTTGTAGTATCATCTATTTATTATTCAAAACATGAAATAACCATATGAGCTAACATTTATTTTTCTTCAAATACCAAAAATGTACGCCTTTTTCAATAAAAGTAGAAAAAATGCCACCTTGTGTGACACATTGTCCTGTTTTTTATGTTTAATTTTATTTCCACAATGTGCCAGTAAAAATACTTAACATAAAACAATAAATGCAGTGTTTTCTTCCACATTATGTTGTAGATATCATCCATTCATTGGGGAAAAACATGTCAAATGTATCAAAACATGAAATAATCATATGGGCAAACATTAATTTCACTTCAAATACTAAAAATGTACGCTATTTTCAATAAAAGTAGAAAAATTGCCACCTTCTGTGACACATATTGTCCTGTTTTTTATGTTTAATTTTATTTCTACAATGTGCCAGTAAAAATACTTAACATAAAACAATAAATGCAGTGTTTCATTCAACATTATGTTGGAATATCATCCATTTCAAGAATTTATTTTTCAAAACATGAAATAACCATATGGGCAAAAACATTTTTTTCTTCAAATACTAAAAATGTATGCTTTTTTCAATAAAAGTAGAAAAATTGCCACCTTCTGTGACACATTGTCCTGTTTTTTATGTTTAATTTTATTTCCACAATGTGCCAGTAAAAATACTTAACATAAAACAATAAATGCAGTGTTTTCTTCCACATTATGTTGTAGTATCATCCATTTATTGGGGGAAAACATGTCAAATGTTTTAAAACATGAAATAACCATGTGGGCAAAACATTTTTTTTTCTTCAAATACTATAAATGTACGCTATTGTCAATAAAAGTTCAAAAATTGCCACCTAGATGACCAACTAATTTGTATGCATTTGGCCCTGAATCTGCCTATAATTGCAAACTTTGTGTTTTTATTCGTTTTTACATTTTGCCTCTTTGGTCAAAATGTTTTTTTAAATTTAATTTTATTCCTACAATGTTCCAGTAAATAAATAGTTAACATAAAACAATAAATGCAGTGTTTTCTTCTACATTATGTTGCAGTATCATCCATTTATTATTCAAAACATGAAATAACCATATGGGCAAAAACATTTTTTTCTTCAAATACTAAAAATGTATGCTTTTTTCAATAAAAGTAGAAAAATTGCCACCTTCTGTGACACATATTGTCCTGTTTTTTATGTTTAATTTTATTTCCACAATGTGCCAGTAAAAATACTTAACATAAAACAATAAATGCAGTGTTTTCTTCCACATTATGTTGTAGTATCATTCATTTATTGGGGGAAAACATGTCAAATGTTTTAAAACATGAAATAACCATATGGGCAAAACATTTTTTTTTCTTCAAATACTATAAATGTACGCTATTGTCAATAAAAGTTAAAAAAAAATTGCCACCTTGATGACCAACTAATTTGTATGCATTTGGCCCTGTATCTGCCTATAATTTCAAACTTTGTGTTTTTATTCGTTTTTACATTTTGCCTCTTTAGTCAAAATGTTTTTTTAAGTTTAATTTTATTCCTACAATGTTCCAGTAAATAAATAGTTAACATAAAACAATAAATGCAGTGTTTTCTTCCACATTATGTTGTAGTATCATCTATTTATTATTCAAAACATGAAATAACCATATGAGCTAACATTTATTTTTCTTCAAATACCAAAAATGTACGCCTTTTTCAATAAAAGTAGAAAAAATGCCACCTTGTGTGACACATTGTCCTGTTTTTTATGTTTAATTTTATTTCCACAATGTGCCAGTAAAAATACTTAACATAAAACAATAAATGCAGTGTTTTCTTCCACATTATGTTGTAGATATCATCCATTCATTGGGGAAAAACATGTCAAATGTATCAAAACATGAAATAATCATATGGGCAAACATTAATTTCACTTCAAATACTAAAAATGTACGCTATTTTCAATAAAAGTAGAAAAATTGCCACCTTCTGTGACACATATTGTCCTGTTTTTTATGTTTAATTTTATTTCTACAATGTGCCAGTAAAAATACTTAACATAAAACAATAAATGCAGTGTTTCATTCAACATTATGTTGGAATATCATCCATTTCAAGAATTTATTTTTCAAAACATGAAATAACCATATGGGCAAAAACATTTTTTTCTTCAAATACTAAAAATTTATGCTTTTTTCAATAAAAGTAGAAAAATTGCCACCTTCTGTGACACATTGTCCTGTTTTTTATGTTTAATTTTATTTCCACAATGTGCCAGTAAAAATACTTAACATAAAACAATAAATGCAGTGTTTTCTTCCACATTATGTTGTAGTATCATCCATTTATTGGGGGAAAACATGTCAAATGTTTTAAAACATGAAATAACCATGTGGGCAAAACATTTTTTTTTCTTCAAATACTATAAATGTACGCTATTGTCAATAAAAGTTCAAAAATTGCCACCTAGATGACCAACTAATTTGTATGCATTTGGCCCTGAATCTGCCTATAATTGCAAACTTTGTGTTTTTATTCGTTTTTACATTTTGCCTCTTTGGTCAAAATGTTTTTTTAAATTTAATTTTATTCCTACAATGTTCCAGTAAATAAATAGTTAACATAAAACAATAAATGCAGTGTTTTCTTCTACATTATGTTGCAGTATCATCCATTTATTATTCAAAACATGAAATAACCATATGGGCAAAAACGTTTTTTTCTTGAAATACTAAAAATGTACGCTATTTTCAATAAAAGTAGAAAAATTGCCACCTTCTGTGACACATTGTCCTGTTTTTTTATGTTTAATTTTATTTCCACAATGTGCCAGTAAAAATACTTAACATAAAACAATAAATGCAGTGTTTTCTTCCACATTATGTTGTAGTATCATTCATTTATCGGGGAAAAACATGTCAAATGTTTTAAAACATGAAATAACCAAATGGGCAAAACATTTTTTTTTCTTCAAATACTATAAATGTACGCTATTGTCAATAAAAGTTCAAAAATTGCCACCTTGATGACCAACTAATTTGTATGCATTTGGCCCTGAATCTGCCTATAATTGCAAACTTTGTGTTTTTATTCGGTATCAACATTTCAGATTAATTTTTTTTACATTTTGCCTCTTTAGTCAAAATGTTTTTTTAAGTTAAATTTTATTCCTACAATGTTCCAGTAAAAATAGTTAACATAAAACAATAAATGCAGTGTTTTCTTCCACATTATGTTGTAGTATCATCCATTTATTATTCAAAACATGAAATAACCACATGGGCTAACATTTATTTTTCTTCAAATACTAAAAATGTACGCTTTTTTCAATAAAAGTAGAAAAAATGCCACCTTCTGTGACACATATTGTCCTGTTTTTTATGTTTAATATTATTCCTACAATGTGCCAGTAAAAATAGTTAACATAAAACAATAAATGCAGTGTTTTCTTCCACATTATGTTGTAGTATCATCCATTTATTATTCAAAACATGAAATAACCATATGAGCTAACATTTATTTTTCTTCAAATACCAAAAATTTACGCTTTTTTCAATAAAAGTAGAAAAATTGCCACCTTCTGTGACACATTGTCCTGTTTTTTATGTTTAATTTTATTTCCACAATGTGCCTGTAAAAATACTTAACATAAAACAATAAATGCAGTGTTTTATTCCACATTATGTTGTAGTATCATCCATTTATCGGGGAAAAACATGTCAAATGTTTTAAAACATGAAATAACCAAATGGGCAAAAAATAGTTTTTTCTTCAAATGCTATAAATGTATGCTATTTTCAATAAAAGTTGAAACATTGCCACCTTGATGACCAACTAATTTGTATGCATTTTGCCCTGAATCTGCCTATAATAGCAAACTTTGTGTTTTTATTCGGTATCAACATTTCAGATTAATTTTTTTTACATTTTGCCTCTTTGGTCAAAAATGTTTTTTTAAGTTTAATTTTATTCCTACAATGTTCCAGTAAAAAAATACTTAACATAAAACAATAAATGCAGTGTTTCCTTCAACCTTATGTTGTAGTATCATCCATTTATTATTCAAAACATGAAATAACCATATGGGCTAACATTTATTTTTCTTCAAATACTAAAAATGTAAGCTTTTTTTTAAATAAAAGTAGAAAAATTGCCACCTTGTGTGACACATATTGTCCTGTTTTTTATGTTTAATTCTATTTCCACTATGTTCCAGTAAAAAAAATACTTAATAAAAAAACAATTAATGCAGTGTTTCCTTTAACACTATGTTGTAGTATCATCCCTTTCAACCATTTATTATTTATAACATGAAATAACCATTATTTTTCTTCAAATACTAAAAATGTACGCTGTTTTCAATTAAAGTTGAAAAATTGCCACCTTCTCTGACATATATTGTCCTATTTTTTATGTTTAAGTTTATTTCTACAATGTGCCAGTAAAAATACTTACCATAAAACAATAAATGCAGTGTTTTCTTCAACATTATGTTGTAGTATCATCCATTTATTATTCAAAACATTTAATAACCATATGGGCTAACATTTATTTTTCTTCAAATAATAAAAATGTACGCTTTTTTCAATAAAAGTTAAAAAATTGCCACCTTGATGACCAACTAATTTGTATGCATTTTGCCCTGAATCTGCCTATAATTGCAAACTTTGTGTTTTTATTCGGTATCAACATTTCAGATACATTTTTTTAATATTTTGCCTCTTTGGTCAAAAATGTTTTTTTAAGTTTATGTTCCAGTAAAAAAAAAACTTAATATACAACAATAAATGCAGTGTTTTCTTCCACATTATGTTGTAGTATCATCCATTTATTATTCAAAACATGAAATAACCATATGGGCAAAAATTTATTTTTCTTCAAATACTAAAAATGTATGCTATTTTCAATAAAAATGGAAAAATTGCCACCTTGTGTGACACATATTGTCCTCTTTTTTAATGTTTAACTTTATTTTCACAATGTTCCAGTAAAAAAATACTTAATAAAAAAACAATAAATGCAGTGTTTCCTTTAACACTATGTTGTAGTATCATCCCTTTCAACCATTTATTATTCATAACATGAAATAACCATTATTTTTCTTCAAATACTAAAAATGTACGCTATTTTCAATTAAAGTTGAAAAATTGCCACCTTCTCTGACATATATTGTCCTGTTTTTTATGTTTAAGTTTATTTCTACAATGTGCCAGTAAAAATACTTACCATAAAACAATAAATGCAGTGTTTTCTTCAACATTATGTTGTAGTATCATCCATTTATTATTCAAAACATGAAATAACCATATGGGCTAACATTTATTTTTCTTCAAATAATAAAAATGTACGCTTTTTTCAATAAAAGTTGAAAAATTGCCACCTTGATGACCAACTAATTTGTATGCATTTTGCCCTGAATCTGCCTATAATTGCAAACTTTGTGTTTGTATTCGGTATCAACATTTCAGATACATTTTTTAAATATTTTGCCTCTTTGGTCAAAAATGTTTTTTTTAAGTTTATGTTCCAGTAAAAAAAATACTTAATATAAAACAATAAATGCAGTGTTTTCTTCCACATTATGTTGTAGTATCAGCCATTTATTATTCAAAACATGAAATAACCATATGGGCAAAAATTTATTTTTCTTCAAATACTAAAAATGTATGCTATTTTCAATAAAAATGGAAAAATTGCCACCTTGTGTGACACATATTGTCCTCTTTTTTAATGTTTAATTTTATTTTCACAATGTTCCAGTAAAAAAATACTTAATTAAAAAAACAATAAATGCAGTGTTTCCTTTAACACTATGTTGTAGTATCATCCCTTTCGACCATTTATTATTCATAACATGAAATAACCATTATTTTTCTTCAAATATTAAAACTGTACGCTTTTTTCAATAAAAGTCGAAAAATTGCTACCTTGTGTGACACATTGTCCTGTTTTTTATGTTTAAGTTTATTTCTACAATGTGCCAGTAAAAATACTTAACATAAAACAATAAATGCAGTTTTTTCTTCCACATTATGTTGTAGTATCATCCATTTATTATTCAAAACATGAAAAAAACCATATGGGCCAAAATGTATTTTTCTTCAAATACTAAAAATGTACGCTATTTTCAATAAAAATGGAAAAATTGGCATCTTGTGTGACATATATTGTCCTGTTTTTAATGTTTAATTTTATTTCCACAATGTTCCAGTAAAAAAATACTTAATAAAAAAAAATGCAGTGTTTCCTTTAACACTATGTTGTAGTATCATCCATTTATTATTCATAACGTGAAATAACCATTATTTTTCTTCAAATATTAAAAATGTACGCTTTTTTTCAATCATAGTAGAATTTTTTTCCTGTTTTTGTTTAATTTTATTTCTACAAAACAATAAATGCAGTGTGTTCTTCCACATTATGTTGTAGATATCATCCATTTATTGGGGAAAAACATGTCAAATGTATCAAAACATGAAATAATCATACATGCTAAAAAATGTGTAAAAACTACAAAAAAACGCAGGCTTTTTTTTTTTTTTGTAAAATAAGAGCTAAAAACTCCTCAGTGCTTACAGAAATTGGCACCTTGTTCACATCAATTTTGTGATCATGTGACCATTAAGTCCATCGATGTTATTTCCTCCATTTTTCAGTTTTCTTGAACTCTACGAGCCACTATAGCGAAGGGGATGTTAGAGAGTGGGAAATGGGGGATGCGTTAGTGTTTTTTGAAGGTGTTGAAGTCACGAGAGTGGTGGGAGGGATCGAGTGCTGACCGGGCTGCACTTGACTCTGGAGGAAGGTGACGATGGAGGATGAGTGAGATGAGGAGACGATGGAGATGAACGAATATGTCCGTCCTCCCTTTTCATTCCAGAACAGTAAGAACTGGAAGGCCGACCTTTGGGTGTGTGATGGCGCGTGGGAGCGGAGTAGCCCCCTGGTGCTGAGTGACGATTGAGTCCGGACGAGGGCTGCAGGAACGGGGAGGAATGTCTCCCGCTGAGCGGCTCCCGGCTACCCTGGTAAGGATCCTGCAGGCCGGGTGGCTTTTTTTGCACCTTGGCTCTCTTGGGGGATTTTGCGGCGTGATGGGAGGCGGGGGAGTGAGAGTTGGGAGCGGCCGAGTCGCCGTTGTTTGCCACCTTGTAGAGGAAGACGTCGTAGTGGAGGGGAGGGCTCTTCTCTGGGTGGAGCTTCGCCTCTTTGGGGAGGAGCACCTCCAGACCAATAGTGACTCCGTCCTGGTGTGGAAATATGGCAAGTGGACAAGGGATGCAAACATCGGCAGGGAGGCGTACTGAATACAGCAGGGGTGCTCATTACGTCGACCGCGAGCTACCGGTCGATGGTGAAGGGCGTGTCAGTCCATCGCCAGCCAGGCATTAGTAGCGTGACGCACGTTGTGTAAACAATGCACACCGAGGCACAACACACGGCATGCTAGCAGCTAACGGGCTAGGATAGACTGACCATACGTCCTCTTTTCACCGGACATGTCCTCTTTTGCGGAGCTGTCAGGGCGGAGTTTCTTAAATGCCTCAAATGTCCGGCATTTTGAGTTAGGGTTGCGTGTATTTTCAATGTACGTTCAGGGTTAAGAAGGGGTTAAAAACAAAACAAATTGTGGCGCGCAGCAGCATTGGTGAGGGAGGGGCAGAGACAGAGAGAGAGAGAGAGAGAGTTATGATAAACGCGCATGCGTCGCCAGGCTCTGCTTTTTATCCATAGATTTATCACATTTAATTTTTTATTATCTATAGCAGGGGTGTCAAAAGTGTGCCCCGGAGGCCATTTGCGGCCCACAGCTAATGTTTTAAAGGCCCACGGCACATTCTAAAAATACTATTAAAATAAACAAAAACATAACAAAAGTGGGATAAAAAAGCTTAAAGGTTAAATGTAATTTAGAAAAAGTTGCAATGTTGACTAATTTTTAATAAGTTTTTCTTTCTTTCAAACTGTCATTGCTCAAAACATAATATTGAATCAAAATCAATGTTATTGTGAATTATTGACCTATCCAAGGTTCCCATTACTTCACATCAAATATTCCACTAAGAAAGATATTTTTGGTGGAAGATTTTGCAAATTTGGTAAATAAATAACCAAAAAAATGTACACTACCGTTCAAAAGTTTGGGGTCACATTGAAATGTCCTTATTTTTGAAGGAAAAGCACTGTACTTTTCAATGAAGATAACTTTAAACTAGTCTTCACTTTAAAGAAATACACTCTATACATTGCTAATGTGGTAAATGACTATTCTAGCTGCAAATGTCTGCTTTTTGGTGCAATATCTACATAGGTGTATAGAGGCCCATTTCCAGAAACTATCACTCCAGTGTTCTAATGGTACAATGTGTTTGCTCATTGGCTCAGAAGGCTAATTGATGATTAGAAAACCCTTGTGCAATCATGTTCACACATCTGAAAACAGTTTAGCTCGTTACGGAAGCTACAAAACTGACCTTCCTTTGAGCAGGTTGAGTTTCTGGAGCATCACATTTGTGGGGTCAATTAAACGCTCAAAATGGCCAGAAAAAGAGAACTTTCATCTGAAACTCGACAGTCTATTCTTGTTCTTAGAAATGAAGGCTATTCCACAAAGTTGTTTGTTACCCCAAACTTTTGAACGGTAGTGTATATATTATTAAGATTTTTATTACCAGACCGCTTCTATGTTAGCTACCTCTCTTTGTTTATAATGTATATTTTCTGCTGGATGTACTCTTTTTTTTTTTATGCTGCCCTTTTTTTTTTGCTGCAGCTTTTACATATACTGTAATATTGTACATGGTAATTGGGATTTGATATATATATTGTGTATATTATATACTGCATATTATGTAAATATGACATATATGTTATATTTATTTTGCTACTATGGTACATTTTTAGTCTACTTTATACCTTTTTGTTTTTGCCCTCTTTTTGTGCCCTGGTGTGCATTATTATCCTTTCCATCCTTATCCTTTCCATCTTTTGTAACTGAGCTACTGTGTGGAACAATTTCTCTTGTGCGAGTCTAAGTCTATATGTGTCATTTGTGCCATTTAAAATATGCTATAATGCAAAAAAAAAACACTCTTCCGGTATTGGATCTCATTAGAATACACAGGTGTTTGTAATATGTGGCCCCAATGAGTGAGTGGTACCTCGGGTTTTCATACGCACCACTTTTTGTTTGAAACGTTGCCCTTTAAGCATGTTTACTATGTGTGTATGGTTTATTTGTTCATCGAATGCACACAGAACGATGAACAACCAACCCCCTTGTATGTCTGCTTTCTGGTGACGTGACGAGGCATTAAAACATGTCTGTGCTTTTTGTTTTTATCAAGTAGGACGGCAAAATAAGCCACTTGGGGCCAAATAAAGTTGAGAGTGCCAGCACTTTAATAAAGAAGGTGAGAAACACCTTGCTCTTATTGCTGTCCACGCCAAAAAGACTCATTTATCCATTTTAATTAATCATTTATATGCTGTACTGTTATCTGCATGTGCAACTATTCTCTTTAACAGTGTTTTTCAACTTTTTTTTTTTTTTAACCAAGGCACGTTTTTCATTGACTAAATCCCGATGCACACTACCAGTAGAAAATGTTGAAAAATTGAAACTCAATTGCTTATATTGACAATATAAAGTCGCTCTCTTCAGAATTAATGCAAATTCAAAGTAGGCCTGCAAAGCAATTAGCTACCTGCTGCCACCTCCTGATGTGGAGGAGTATTTCATGTTTACCCTGCCAATCTCTCAACAGCACAGACACTCAACAACGGCACGTTATTTGCGGATTATAATTATAAATGTACAAAAAAATATTTTTCAGAACAATTAGGTGTAATCGCATCATTTTGCACGGCACACCACACAATATCTCACGGCACACTAGTGTGCCCCAGCACAGTGGTTGAAAAATACTGCTCTATAAAATATGTTGTGTATGAAAAAAGTGCAAATTAATTAGATTTACTTGATTTTTTTTTACTGGAAAAAATAATTTGTTGGACCATTTGATCAGACTATTTACGTATTTTTTGGACCGTATTAAAAGGCGCACTGCAGATGAGCGGGTCTATTCAGGTCTGTTTTCATACAAAAGGCGAACCGGCTTATAAGGCGCAATAACGGAGTCATATTAGGATTTTTTTTCTAATGTAAAAGACTTCCGTGTGGTCTACATAACATGTAATGGTGGTTCTTTGGTTAAAATGTTGCATAAATTATGTTTTACACATCCTCTTCAAGTTGCTTTCTGACTCGCTTCCGGATGCGCCGTTTTGTGGGCGGTCTTAATTACTCCGGCTCACCTTGGACAGCGTCTTCTCCCCGTCGTCTTTGTTGTAGCGGTGTAGCGTGCAAAGACGGGAGTGGAAGAAGTGTCAAAAGATGGAGCTAACTGTTTTAATGACATCCACACTTTACTTTAATCAATAACGGAGCAGCATCTCCTCATCCGTGGCTCAGTAGTGCAACAACAACAAGGCCGGAAATGTGTCCCGTGAAAAACCGTCCCACCGGAACTCTCTAATAACTGAAGTTCCTTGGGTGAATAATAAAAACTCACTACACCGGTATGTTTTAGCGCTTTCATGGCGAGTTTACTGACAGATATAAGTAAGAACTTTATACTACTTTATATTAGAAATGGCAACATCGGAGGATGAATGTCCCATAACAAGAAGATAGAGAAAAAGAAGAAGCTTATCGACTACAGGGTCGTTACGGACTACAAAGGCGGACTCGCGCAAATTTTCAGGACTTATGCAGATCCCAAAAACCGATCCGCAGGTACCAGAAGGTAAGAAAAGTTGCTTTTGCATAATATTGCGAAACAAAACGCCAGATAATATCTTATCTTATACACCCACCATAATAATACTCCTATGTTGAAGCACGTCGTACTAAAACATTTTGATAGATTTTTGAGCGCCGTGTGTATTGTTTTATATGTTAAATGAAACTTATAACATTTTGGTGTTGTTTACTTGAGTCATATTCAGTGTTGGGACTAACACGTTACTGTAACGCCGTTAGTTTCGGCGGTAACTAGTAATCTAACGCGTTATTTTTTATATTCAGTAACTCAGTTGCCGTTACTACATGATGCGTTACTGCGTTATTTGACGTTATTTTTCATGTAGTATCGGCTAGAAACAGAAGATCTGAGTGTGTTTTATTGGAGCGCTGCAGTGTCGTCCTTCTGAATGTTCTTGTGTCACAAGCCGGAGGCGCGCTCTGTGTGTGTCTGGGTGTGGGGAGGGGGGGGCGTGTCTGTGTTTACTAACAACGGAGCCGCAGTCGAGTGTCTTAACATGGAGGTATTCTCACTTCTTTTTTTTGTCGAGCACAAAGAAAATAACATTTTAGTTAAATGTAAGTTGTGTCTTTGATCAAAGATCCCGTCTACTGCCCAAAACAACAATTCAAATCTGCCTGGTTAGGCTATGTGTATGTCACGTGTGCCTACCTTAGGTGAAGCCAGGTTTACAGCTGTGTTGTTATTATGCTGTTTGTTACTTATGTATGTTATGTTGCAGCTATTTCAAATAGTTTTGTCAATATGTTCTGGCCTGAAATAAATTGGCCCTTTGAAACATATATTTGTCTTTGTGTGTTGTATGTAGACCACATTGCTTAGCAGAGTTCAGTGATGCAAATGCATGTCAAGTTGATCAACACATTGTATTATTCTCCAGTGCAATAACAGTACTGAAATGAAGGCTAAAAGGGCATTAATGGGAGCTTTTTAAAAAAAAACAAGGAAAAAAAAGTAACTAAATAGTTACTTTTTACAGTAATGCATTACTTTTTGGTGTAAGTAACTGAGTTACTTTTGAAATAAAGTAACTAGTAACTGTAACTAGTTACTGGTTTTCAGTAACCAACCCAACACTGGTCATATTGCAGTCTACACGTATCCCTTATGTGTGACTGCCATCATATTGCAGTCTGCACGTACCGTATTTCCTTGAATAGCCGCAGGGGCGCTAATTAATTTAAAACCTCCTGTCACTCCGGCGTTTACCGGAAACCGGCGGGATGGCCGTGCATGCGGTATTTATTTTAAAACCTCTTCTCACTCCGGCGTTTACCAAAAGGAATGCGGTAAATTTAGGCGTGCGCTTTGAGTGTGATGTAAGCATACCATCATGAAAAGCACATTTAATAAAAAAAACGTTATTATGGTCTTACCTGTACTTATAAATGGAGTCCATTTGCAGCTCCTTCTGACCAAAAGCATCGATAACTTGTTTATAGAAGTCTTCCTTATTTTCTTTCTTCCGTTTTAAAAGTCTCTCTGTCTCGATGGAGATATTCCTTTAATTATTACCTCCTGCTTCCGTTGAAAGTCCAGTTTAGAAAACTGTTTTATTTTAGATACCGGTATGTAATCCTCCATGTTAAAAGTTCAGGCAGAGGAAAAAAAAAATGTCTTGCTGCGTGTGTTCACTTCTTCTGCGGTACCGGAAGTCGCAAGAAGGATCACTAGCGCCCTCTACCACCAGGAGGCGGAACTATTTCATGACTCATACAGTATTTGACACACGCAGCTACGGTATGTTAATAAAACATAGCTGCTTACTGTTCTTTTTAGCATACTGTACCGGTATTCAATAGCTTGGACCTTAAATCCTACTGAATAGCTCTTTATCTTTTTTCCTTTGTGCGATTGTAAACTACTGAAAGCAGCTTCCTCCATTTTGAAAATGAGGACAGGTAAAGCGTCACTCGTGACGTAACGAATTTGACCCGGTGGAAGTTCTAGCCATATGCTAAATATTTTGCGAAACGAGTTTGACCCGGCGAAAATTATAGACATGCGATAATAAAATTAATATTTTGTGAAACGAATTTGATCCGGCGTCAATAATGAACCGGCGATAAGGCCAAGCATGCGTTAATTATTTTGAGAAACGAGTTTGACCCGGCAGTAATTCTAGACGTGCGAATACTATATTCCCTGCGCCAATTCAAGGAAATACGGTATCTCTTATGTGTGACTGCCATCTACTGGTCACACTTATCATTTCACCATGTACCAAATAAAATAGCTTTGAGGTCGGTAAGCACAACCAAAACTATTCCGTACAGTAGGCGCACCGGGTTATAAGGCGCACTGTCGAGTTTTGAGAAAATTACAGGATTTTAAGTGCGCCTTATAGTACTTAAAATACGGTACTTTATTTTTTTACCGGAAAAAAATCATTTGTCGGACTATTAAGTAAAACCGAGGTTCAGGCACCACTGTATTGCATGTACATCCTCCTCCCATGGCGTTCTAATGCGCAAGGGTGGCTGTCCATGGTGCTGAATGGACAGTTTCCCTGTGTGTGTGTGTGTGTGTGTGTGTGTGTGTGTGTGTGTGTGTGTGTGTGTGTGTGTGTGTGTGTGTGTGTGTGTGTGTGTGTGTGTGTGTGTGTGTGTGTGTGTGTGTGTGTGTGTGTGTGTGTGTGTGTGTGTGTGTGAGCAGCCTACTGTAGCACAAAAGCAGGGTCAGTGGAGCGTTCAGTTATTATTAGCGAGGGAGCAGCTGGGCGGCCGTTAGCTTCGTGAGCAGCAGACATGCAGACAAAAAAAAGAGACACGCCAGAGGGGGAAGTAGAGCTCACAGGCGCGAGTTGAAGAAAATGAAAAAAGATTTATTCCCACCACTGTTAACTAGAATCCTCCATTTATAGCCAAAAAAGTAGAAAAGAACCTCAAGTACATAAAAGTATTACAAATCCCACAGAGAACCAAGACACAGTGTGTGTAGTATACAGACTCCAATATCCAAGCAAACACGTCATGTAATCTAGACACTTATCATTAGCAATGCCGAAACATGAAAAAAGTTGCGAGTACACGTCCACTTCATTTGCACATTTTTTTTCTCGTCATTATTTTCAGACACTTTGATAACACCGATGCATGCGAGCGGAGAGCGAGACAGTAAGGCGGGGCAGGCAGAGAGGGGGGCGGGGGACAGAATGGGAGACGATGGAGGCGTTCATTGGCCGTGAAAGACCAAGGCAGGAGCGTCAGAAGCGAGGAAAAGTCAGTCGTTAGTCGGTGGAGGAAGGAAAGAAAGCAAGCGGCGCCACTATGCAATCATTGTAAACATGTCGTATCCTTCAATTGTGTGCTTACTTTAACATCAGGCCTGACGGTGCACACTTTGTGCTGTGTGTGCTCTTCTTGGGGGCTCCACTCGGATTTGTATGGGGGTTGGGATTTTATACCAAGTTGTTGTGGAGCATGTTTACCTCGGTGTTGTCGTCTGTGCTGTTGGGGGCCTGGCTATGGTCGTGGACCACGGAGGTGGGACGGTTGTTCTCGTGTTTGGGCGAGTGAGAGTTGAGGATGTTCATGGCGCCCTCTTCCTTGGGCGGGGGCGACTTTGCGTGGTCCTCCTGCTTCTTGGGGTCATCCTGTCGGGAAGGTGACTTGGTCTTTAGAAATGTAGTACACTTGGACACACAACTCAAGACAGAGAGAGCACTTGAAGTACATTGAGTGCAATAGGGCCTCATGACTGCTAATGGAAGTGTGCACTGATCAGAGCTTCTCAAGTAATTGTATTTCAATTCAAAATTTAATTTTTTTAAATGTCTGTCCCCTAGAGAGGGCTGGGCAGTAAATAATGGAGCTGATAGTATTTTGATTGGGGGGGGGCGTGAAAAATGTCTGTCCCTTAGAGGAGGCATGACCGAAAATAAGGGAGCTCAATAGTATTTGGATTTAGGGGGGGTCGTGAAAAATGTCTGTCCTCTAGAGCAGTGGTCCCCAACCACCGGGCCGTGGCCCGGTACCGATCCGCGGACCGATTGGTACCGGGCCGCACAAGAAATTTTAAAAATAAAAATAAACAATTTTTTTTAATTTTTTTTTAATGAAATCAACATAAAAAACACAATATATACATTATATATCAATATAGATCAATACAGTCTGCAGGGATACAGTCCGTAAGCACACATGATTGTATTTATTTATGTAAAAAAAAATTACAAAATTTTTTTTTTTTTAAATCCACCCCCCCAAAGGTCCGTGGCACAAATTTTCAAGCGTTGACCGGTCCGCAGCTACAAAAAGGTTGGGGACCACTGCTCTAGAGGGGGCATGACAAAATAATGGAGCTCAATAGTATTTGGTTTTAGGGAGGGCGTGAAAAATGTCTGTCCTCTAGAGGGGGCATGACAAAAAAATGGAGCTCATAGTATTTGGATTTGGGGGTGGGGACGTGAAAACTGTCTGTTCTCTAGAGGGGGCATGACAAAATAATGGAGCTCAATAGTATTTGGTTTTAGGGAGGGCGTGAAAAATGTCAGTCCTCTAGAGGGGGCATGACAAAATAATGGAGCTCAATAGTATTTGGATTTAGGGGTGGGGATGTGAAAAATGTCTGTCCCCTAGAGGGGGCATGACAAAATAATGGAGCTCAATAGTATTTGGTTTTAGGGAGGGCGTGAAAAATGTCTGTCCTCTAGAGGGGGCATGACAAAATAATGGAGCTCAATAGTATTTGGTTTTAGGGAGGGCGTGAAAAATGTCTGTCCTCTAGAGGGGGCATGACAAAATAATGGAGCTCAATAGTATTTGGTTTTAGGGAGGGCGTGAAAAATGTCTGTCCTCTAGAGGGGGCATGACAAAATAATGGAGCTCAATAGTATTTGGATTTAGGGGTGGGGACGTGAAAAATGTCTGTCCCCTAGAGGGGGCATGACAAAATAATGGAGCTCAATAGTATTTGGTTTTAGGGAGGGCGTGAAAAATGTCTGTCCTCTAGAGGGGGCATGACAAAATAATGGAGCTCAATAGTATTTGGATTTAGGGGTGGGGACGTGAAAAATGTCTGTCCCCTAGAGGGGGCATGACAAAATAATGGAGCTCAATAGTATTTGGATTTAGGGGTGGGGACGTGAAAAATGTCTGTCCCCTAGAGGGGGCATGACAAAATAATGGAGCTCAATAGTATTTGGTTTTAGGGAGGGCGTGAAAAATGTCTGTCCTCTAGAGGGGGCATGAAAAAATAATGGAGCTCAATAGTATTTGGATTTAGGGGTGGGGACGTGAAAAATGTCTGTCCCCTAGAGGGGGCATGACAAAATAATGGAGCTCAATAGTATTTGGTTTTAGGGAGGGCGTGAAAAATGTCTGTCCTCTAGAGGGGGCATGACAAAATAATGGAGCTCAATAGTATTTGGTTTTAGGGAGGGCGTGAAAAATGTCTGTCCTCTAGAGGGGGCATGACAAAATAATGGAGCTCAATAGTATTTGGTTTTAGGGAGGGCGTGAAAAATGTCTGTCCTCTAGAGGGGGCATGACAAAATAATGGAGCTCAATAGTATTTGGATTTAGGGGTGGGGATGTGAAAAATGTCTGTCCCCTAGAGGGGGCATGACAAAATAATGGACCTCAATAGTATTTGGTTTTAGGGAGGGCGTGAAAAATGTCTGTCCTCTAGAGGGGGCATGACAAAATAATGGAGCTCAATAGTATTTGGATTTAGGGGTGGGGACGTGAAAAATGTCTGTCCCCTAGAGGGGGCATGACAAAATAATGGAGCTCAATAGTATTTGGTTTTAGGGAGGGCGTGAAAAATGTCTGTCCTCTAGAGGGGGCATGACAAAATAATGGAGCTCAATAGTATTTGGATTTAGGGGTGGGGATGTGAAAAATGTCTGTCCCCTAGAGGGGGCATGACAAAATAATGGAGCTCAATAGTATTTGGTTTTAGGGAGGGCGTGAAAAATGTCTGTCCTCTAGAGGGGGCATGACAAAATAATGGAGCTCAATAGTATTTGGATTTAGGGGTGGGGACGTGAAAAATGTCTGTCCCCTAGAGGGGGCATGACAAAATAATGGAGCTCAATAGTATTTCGATTTAGAGGGCGGGGGTGCTTGAAAAATGTCTGTCCCCTAGAGGAGGCATGACCGAAAATAAGGGAGCTCAATAGTATATGGATTTAGGGGGGGTCGTGAAAAATGTCTGTCCTCTAGAGCAGTGGTCCCCAACCACCGATTGGTACCGGGCCGCACAAGAAATTAAAAAAAAAAAAAAAAAAAAAAAAAAAGGTTTTTTTTTTTATTTTTATTTTTAATGAAATCAACGTAAAAAACACAATATATACATTATATATCAATATAGATCAATACAGTCTTCAGGGATACAGTCCGTAAGCACACATGATTGTATTTATTTATGTAAAAAAAAAAAAAAAAAATTTTTTTTTAAAAAATCCACCCCCCCACCGGTCCGTGGCACAAATTTTCAAGCATTGACCGGTCCGCAGCTACAAAAAGGTTGGGGACCACTGCTCTAGAGGGGGCATGACAAAATAATGGAGCTCAATTATATTTGGTTTTAGGGAGGGCGTGAAAAATGTCTGTCCTCTAGAGGGGGCATGACAAAAAAATGGAGCTCAATAGTATTTGGATTTGGGGGTGGGGACGTGAAAACTGTCTGTTCTCTAGAGGGGGCATGACAAAATAATGGAGCTCAATAGTATTTGGTTTTAGGGAGGGCGTGAAAAATGTCAGTCCTCTAGAGGGGGCATGACAAAATAATGGAGCTCAATAGTATTTGGATTTAGGGGTGGGGACGTGAAAAATGTCTGTCCCCTAGAGGGGGCATGACAAAATAATGGAGCTCAATAGTATTTGGTTTTAGGGAGGGCGTGAAAAATGTCTGTCCTCTAGAGGGGGCATGACAAAATAATGGAGCTCAATAGTATTTGGATTTAGGGGTGGGGACGTGAAAAATGTCTGTCCCCTAGAGGGGGCATGACAAAATAATGGAGCTCAATAGTATTTGGTTTTAGGGAGGGCGTGAAAAATGTCTGTCCTCTAGAGGGGGCATGACAAAATAATGGAGCTCAATAGTATTTGGATTTAGGGGTGGGGACGTGAAAAATGTCTGTCCCCTAGAGGGGGCATGACAAAATAATGGAGCTCAATAGTATTTGGATTTAGGGGTGGGGACGTGAAAAATGTCTGTCCCCTAGAGGGGGCATGACAAAATAATGGAGCTCAATAGTATTTGGTTTTAGGGAGGGCGTGAAAAATGTCTGTCCTCTAGAGGGGGCATGACAAAATAATGGAGCTCAATAGTATTTGGTTTTAGGGAGGGCGTGAAAAATGTCTGTCCTCTAGAGGGGGCATGACAAAATAATGGAGCTCAATAGTATTTGGTTTTAGGGAGGGCGTGAAAAATGTCTGTCCTCTAGAGGGGGCATGACAAAATAATGGAGCTCAATAGTATTTGGATTTAGGGGTGGGGATGTGAAAAATGTCTGTCCCCTAGAGGGGGCATGACAAAATAATGGAGCTCAATAGTATTTGGTTTTAGGGAGGGCGTGAAAAATGTCTGTCCTCTAGAGGGGGCATGACAAAATAATGGAGCTCAATAGTATTTGGATTTAGGGGTGGGGATATGAAAAATGTCTGTCCCCTAGAGGGGGCATGACAAAATGATGGAGCTCAATAGTATTTGGTTTTAGGGAGGGCGTGAAAAATGTCTGTCCTCTAGAGGGGGCATGACAAAATAATGGAGCTCAATAGTATTTGGATTTAGGGGTGGGGACGTGAAAAATGTCTGTCCCCTAGAGGGGGCATGACAAAATAATGGAGCTCAATAGTATTTGGTTTTAGGGAGGGCGTGAAAAATGTCTGTCCTCTAGAGGGGGCATGACAAAATAATGGAGCTCAATAGTATTTGGATTTGGGGGTGGGGACGTGAAAACTGTCTGTTCTCTAGAGGGGGCATGACAAAATAATGGAGCTCAATAGTATTTGGTTTTAGGGAGGGCGTGAAAAATGTCTGTCCTCTAGAGGGGGCATGACAAAATAATGGAGCTCAATAGTATTTGGTTTTAGGGAGGGCGTGAAAAATGTCTGTCCTCTAGAGGGGGCATGACAAAATAATGGAGCTCAATAGTATTTGGATTTGGGGGTGGGGACGTGAAAAATGTCTGTCCCCTAGAGGGGGCATGACCATAAATAATGGAGCTCAATAGTATTTGGATTTGGGGGTGGGGGGCGTGAAAAATGTATGTCACCTAGAGGGGGCATGACAAAACAATGGAGCTCAATAGTGTTTTAATTGAGGGGGGCGTGAAAAATGTATATCCTCTACAGGGGGCATGACAAAATAAGGGAGCTCAATAGTATTCCGATTGAGGTGGGAAGTGAGGGGGCGTGAAAAATGTATGTCCCCTAGAGGGGGAATGACAAAATAATGGAGCTCAATAGTGTTTTGATTGAGGGGGGCGTGAAAAATGTATATCCTCTACGGGGGGCATGACAAAATAATGGAGCTCAATAGTATTCCGATTGAGGGGGGAAGTGAGGGGGCGTGAAAAATGTATGTCACCTAGAGGGGGCATGACAAAATAATTGGAGCTCAATAGTATTTTGATTTAGGGGGGGGGGGCGTGAAAAATGTCTGTCCTCTAAAGGCGGCATGACAAAATAATGGAGCTCAGTGGTACTGTATATTGATTCAGGGGAAGGGACAGGAGAAATATCTGTCCCCAAAAGGAGGCATGACCGTAAATAATGGAACTTAGTAGTATTTCGATTTAGGGGGTGTGTGAAAAATGTCTGTCCCCTAGAGGGGGCATGACAAAATGATGGCGCTCAACAGTATTTCGATTTAGGGGGACGTGAAAAATGTGTCCCCTAGAGGGGGCATGGCTGAAAATAAGGGAGCTCAATAGTATTTTGATTTAGGAGGGACGTGAAAAATGTCTGTCCCCAATTGGGGGCATGATCGTAAATAATGCAGCTCAATAGTATTTGGATTTAGGGGGGGGCTTGAAAAATGTCTGTCCCCTAGAGCAGTGGTCCCCAACCACCGGGCCGTGGCCCGGTACCGGTCCGTGGATCGATTGGTACCGGGCCGCACAAGAAATTAAAAATAAATAAATAATTTTTTTAAATTCTTTTTTTATTAAATTAACATAAAAAACAAGATACACTTACAATTAGTGCACCAACCCAAAAAATCTCCCTCCCCCTTTACACTCATTCACACAAAAGGGTTGTTTCTTTCTGTTATTAATATTCTGGTTCCTACATTATATATCAATATAGATCAATACAGTCTGCAGGGATACAGTCCGTAAGCACGCATGATTGTATTTTTTAATGACAAAAAATTAAAAGTTGTATTTTTTTTATAAATGTCTGTCTGGAGCTCAATAGTATTTGGATTTAGGGGGGGGCGTGAAAAATGCCTGTCCCCTAAAGCGGCCATGACAAAATAATGGAGCTCATTGGTACTGTATATCGATTCTGGGGAGGGGACGGGAAATATGTCTGTCGCCAAAAGGAGCCATGACTGTAAATAATGGAGCTCAATAGTATTTCGATTTACGGGGGGGGGGGGTGAAAAATGTCTGTCCCCTAGAGGGGGCATGGCAGAAAATAATTGAGCTCAGTAGTATTTTAATTCAGAGTGGGCGTGAACAATGTGTGTCCCTTAGAGGGGGCATGACAGAAAATATTTGAAATCAATAATGGGGGGCGTGAAAAATGTCTGTCCCCTGGGGGAGGCATTACAAATAATTGAGAAGCACTGCCATGCATACAGCTACTTAGACAGGTAACTTGATCATTATTGTGTACTGTACAACACAAGAGTGTGTACTGTACAACACAAGAGTGTGTACTGTACAACACAAGAGTGTGTACTGTACAACACAAGAGCTACAACAACACAATCTAATGAGATCCAATACAAGAGCTGGAACACTAACACGTCTGTAAATGGATGTAAAGTGTCTTGTTTTCATCAATGATGTTTAATATTATGGAAGCACAATATAGTTCACTGAAGGCCTCATCGACAATAAATACTGAGAATTATTATATTTGTTACTCAAGATGCGATGGTAAAACCCTTTTTCAAACATGACACCTCTGAACCAATATGGCTGACGACCTTGAACAACACTTGAACGCCCTGAAAAGCAGAGGTAACGTAATTCATATTAACACGTCTCTGGTGTGTACCAGTGGCCATGGAGAGGTTAAGCCGGGGGTCTGCAACCTGCGGCTCTTTAGCGCTGCCCTAATGTTTTACCTTGAAAATCATTTTTTACCTCGAAAATCATTTTTTACCTCGAAAATCATTTTTTACCTTGAAAATCAACTTTTACTTTGAAAATCAACTTTTACCTTGAAAATCATCTTTTACCTTGAAAATAATTTTTTACCTTGAAAATCATTTTTTGCCTTGAAAATCAACTTTTACCTTGAAAATCATTTTTTGCCTTGAAAATCAACTTTTGCCTTGAAAATCATTTTTTATCTTGAAAATCATTTTTTGCCTTGAAAATCAGTTTTTACCTTGAAAATCAGTTTTTACCTGGAGCTTTTTCAAAAATGTATGAAAATAGAAAAAGATGGGGGGGAAAAAAATAATTTTTTACCTTGAAAATAATTTTTTGCCTTAAATAATTTTTTGCCTTGAAAATCAGTTTTTACCTTGAAAATCAGTTTTTACCTTGAAAATAATTTCTTAACCTTGAAAATCAGTTTTTACCTGGAGCTTTTTCAAAAATTTATGAAAATAGAAAAAGATGGGGGGGGGGGGGGGATATATATTTTTGTTTTAATATGGTTTTCGTAGGAGGACAAACATGACACAAACCTCCCTAATTGTTAGAAATCCCACTGTTTATATTAAACATTATTCTCTGATGAGAGTATGTGGCGAGCGCCGTTTTGTCCTACTAATTTTGGCGGTCCTTGAACTCACCGTAGTTTGTTTACATGTACAACTTTCTTCAACGATCCCAGAGAAAGACATATTTTATGCCACTCCTTCTTTGTCTCATTTTGTCCACCAATCTTTTCATGATGTGTGTGAATGCACAAAGGTGAACTTTGTTGATGTCATCGACTTGTGTGGAGTGCAAGCTAATCGATGCTAACATGCTATTTAGGCTAGTTTTACGTACGTATTGCATCATTATGCCTCACTTGTAAGTATATTTGAGCTCATTTAATTTCCTATGTCCTCTATTTATTTTACATCTGCATGTCTCGTGACATATTATCTGTATGTAATATTGGCTGCATTTCTGATAGTGGTTTGTGTGCCGTTATAGACCACAGCAAACGTAACCCAGTTTGCATAGATTGTTATAAATCCATTCGAAGAAGACAGCCCGCCATTTCCTTTAACTTTGACACACACATCTATATCTTTGGTCATTGGAAGCCAGTGATTTAGAGGAGTTATCTCACCCTCTGAGAAGCATGTGTTTTACTATGTGTTTTCCAATGTTGTAAAAATGGGTAGAATAAATACACTATATTGCCACCTGCCTTGACTCACATATGAACTTGAAGTGCCATCCCATTCCTAACCCATAGGGTTCAATATGATGTCGGTCCACCTTTTGCAGCTATTACAGCTTCAGCTCTTCTGGGAAGGCTGTCCACAAGGTTGCGGAGTGTGTTTATTGGAATTTTCGACCATTCTTCCAAAAGCGCATTGGTGAGGTCACACACTCTCAGTCTCCGTTCTAATTCATCCCAAAGGTGTTCTATCGGGTTCAGGTCAGGACTCTGTGCAGGTCAGTCAAGTTAATCTACACCAGGCTCTGTCATCCATGTCTTTATGGACCTTGCTTTGTGCACAGGTGCACATTCATGTTGGAAGAGGAAGGTTGGTAGCATGGAATTGTCCAAAATGTTTTTGGTATCCTGGAGCATTCAAAGTTCCTTTCACTGGAACTAAGGGGCCAAGCCCAACTCCTGAAAGACAACCCCACACCATAATTCCTCCTCCACCAAATTTCACACTCGGCACAATGCAGTCCGAAATGTAGCGTTCTCCTGGCAACCTCCAAACCCAGACTGGTCCATCAGATTGCCAGATGGAAAAGCGTGATTTATCACTCCAGAGAACGCGTCTCCACTTGATTTTATACACCTGTGGCCGTGCCAAGTGATTAAGACACCTGATTCTGATCATTTGGATGGGTGGTGTTGCGTCAGACCAGCTCTTCCTCCAAGGGAATCTAAGTTACTGGTCAATCCAAAGTTCTTTTGATGACATATATGCTGAGTAAGAAGGACCACCAAGACAGAATAGGAATATTATCAAGTTTTACTAAAGCTTTAGGAGAAGCACCTAGACCAGGGGTCGGCAACCCGCGGCTCCGGAGCCGCATGCGGCTCTTTGACCACTCTGATGCGGCTCAGCTGCATACTTGCCGACCCTCCCGAATTTCCCAGCATACTTGCTGACCCTCCCGATTTTCCCAGGAGATTTACGGATCTCAGTGCCTCTCCTAGTAATCTCCCGGGGCAAATGTTCTCCGATTTTCACCCAAACAACTAAATTAAGGGCGTGCCGTAATGGCACTGCATTTATTGTCCTCTATAACCTGTACAAACAGCGTGCCAGCCCGGCCACATGTTGTATGTAGCTTTTACTTGCACACGTAGGAGACAGCAAGGCATACTTGGTCAACAGCCACACAGCTTACACTGACGGTGACCGTATAAAACAACTTTAACACTGTTACGTTACAAATATGCGCCACACTGTGAACCCACACCAAAAAAGAATGACAAACACATTTCTGGAGAACATCCGCACCGTAACACAACATAAACACAACAGCACAAATACCCAGAATCCCATGCAGCCCTTACTCTTCCGGTCTACATTATACACCCCCGCTACCACCAAACCCCCCCCCCTCCGTGCGGGGTGTATAATGTAGACCGGAAGAGTTAGGGCTGCATGGGATTCTGGGTATTTGTTCTGTTGTGTTTATGTTGTGTTACGGTGCGGATGTTCTCCAGAAATGTGTTTGTCATTCTTTTTTGGTGTGGGTTCACAGTGTGGCGCATATTTGTAACGTAACAGTGTTAAAGTTGTTTTATACGGCCACCGTCAGTGTGACCTGTGTGGCTGTTGACCAAGTATACCTTGCTGTCACTTACTTGTGCAATCAGAAGCTGCATTCAACATGTGGCCGAGCAGGTACACTGTTTGAGCAGGTTGTAGAGGGCGCTAAAGTCAGTGCCATCACGCCCTGAAATTCGGGAGTGTCCCGGAAAAATTGGGAGGGTTGGCAAGTATGCGACTATCAAGCGCCATTCATTTAAAACTTGCGGTCCGCAATAACATTACATTTTCATATTAAGGTGCAGGCTGGGGCATGTGTCTGAGACCCCTGGTTAAAACATAGCACAAAGCAAAAAAAGCTTTGTATGCAGTGTTATTTCATTTTGAATTTTCAAAAGAGTATTGTGGCTCCCATTGTTTTCTTTAATTTGTGAAACTTGTCAAAATGGCTCTTTGAGTGGTAAAGGTTGCCGACCCCTGACCTAGACCAATACATTCATATTGGCTACTTTAGTTGGTCTGACAATCAAACGGAAAAGCCAACTCCTTGCACACAAACAAAGCCCCCATATCTCCCCCTCGCAACACTGATAAGAAAAGAGTGGGGGTTGTATTTCACATTCCGATGGTTTAAGACACTAAACAGACCTCTGAACACAAGAGAAACTAGTAGAATATACCAAGGAAAAGTACTAGCTACTCTAAACATGGCTATGTACCGTATTTTTTGGACTATAAGTCTCAGTTTTTTTCATAGTTTGGCCGGGGGTGCGATTTATACTCTGGAGCGACTTATGTGTGAAATTATTATCACATTACCGTAAAATATCAAATAATATTATTTAGATCATTCACGTAAAAGACTAGACGTATAAGATTTCATGGGATTTAGCGATTAGGAGTGACAGATTGTTTGGTAAACGTATAGCATGTTCTATATGTTATAGTTATTTGAATGACTCTTACCATAATATGTTACGTTAACATACCAGGCACGTTCTCAGTTGCTTTTTTATGCCTCATATAACGTACACTTATTCAGCCTGTTGTTCACTATTCTTTATTTATTTTAAATTGCCTTTCAAATGTCTATTCTTGGTGTTGGATTTTACCAAATACATTTCCCCAAAAAATGCGACTTATACTCCAGTGCGACGTACATATGTTTTTTTCCTTCTTTATTTTGCATTTTCGGCCGGCGCGACTTATACTCCGGAGCGACTTATACTCGGAAAAATACGGTAAAAAGAAAGAACTCTTAAACATATATGCATTCTCCACAGTGGCCAAATACTTTTGGCAATATAGTGTATTACATTTCAACATTTTTGCCAACGAAGATTTGTGTCAGCCTGCGTCGCATAGTCATTTTGATAGTAGGCTAATATAGAAACGTATATGATGTGTTGACTTCATTATAGCACTTATAGAAGGGTTTTATTTTTTTGCGGCTCCAAACAGATTTTTTTTTTTTGTAATTTTGGTCCAATATGGCTCTTTCAACGTTTTGGGTTGCCTACCCCTGGGTTAGGCAGTATAGAAAATTTAAAAAATAATGACCTTTACTGTACTTTACTGTAAAAAAAAAAATATATATATATATATATATATATAAATATATATATATGCTTAAAAAAAAGGACAAAAAATCAAATCAGCCATCTGACATTTTAACTGGTGCAGAGCGGTCCATGTGCCTGCGGGGGCTTTTTAGCCTCTGCACCTGACATTTAGAGCTCATCTATAACCGCACTGAAATGCCAGCAAAACATCCCGTTAGCTCAGCCAAACGTGGCAAATTGCATTTAGAATTCACGCTGCATGAACCGCGATGTCGTTATAAAGTCTCTCTAAACGTAACCTGTCCTCCTGCGTGCCGCATTAAGCCGGGGCTTGTGTGACCGCCGTCGAGTGGAAATTAGAGGCCGCGCGCGTCTGCGTGTGTCAGCTCGTTGAGGTCATCCATTGATTGGCGTGTCACCGACAGCTGAAGGTCACATGCACAGCGGGCGTTAAGTGGGCCACCATCGATTGGTCATACGGGGCCAGGGCTGGACACAAACGTCCCCTTCTCACTGTCGTGTCCATAAGTTTTAATGACTGTTATCTGCTGCTTCGTTTGCATTATTAAACACAAAATATTGAAACTAAATGACCACTAAGGTGCGGTCAGCAATTAAACAGTCAAGAGAGAAACCTAATGATTGTATCCCGCCTGGATGCATTACATTTATAGTTATGAGATGTTTCATAACCAAAATCATCACATTCAATTTGGAAACATTTTTTTTTTTACAATTGGGGTACACATAGTGCACAGGTGTCAAACTCAAGGCCCGGGGGCCAGATCTGGCCCGCCACATCATTTAGTTTGGCCCTCGAAAGCCTGGAAATAATATGCGTCATTAAAGTACTTTATATTTTCTTACTAAATGTATTAGTTGTTTCCATTTTGACAGAAAAAACACATGTACTCAATGCAATCGCATATTTTTTCAACATAAATATTATAACCATCCATTCATCCATTTTCTACCGCTTGTCCCTTTCTTATAATGTAACAAATATATGATCATACATTCAAACAATATGTTTGTTAAACTAGAAATAAATGCTTTTTATCTGCTAGACTTATGATTTCATCAAATTGTCAAAAAATGGAGCTCAATAGTATTTTGATTGGGGGGGGGGGGTGAAAAATGTCTGCCCCCTAGAGGTGGCATGACAAAATAATGGAGTTCAATAGTATTTCGATTGAGGGGGGGGGGCGTGAAAAATGTCTGTCCCCTTGAGGGGGCATGACAAAATAATGGAGTTCAATAGTATTTCGATTGAGGGGGGGGGGGGGGGGGTGAAAAATGTCTGACCCCTAGAGGGGGCATGACAAAATAATGGAGTTCAATAGTATTTCGATTGAGGGGGGGGGGGCGTGAAAAATGTCTTCCCCTAGAGGGGGCATGACAAAATAATAGAGTTCAATAGTATTTCGATTGAGGGGTGTGTGAAAAATGTTGGTCCTCTAGAGGTGGCATGACAAAATAATGGAGTTCAATAGTATTTCGATTGAGGGGGGGGCGTGAAAAATGTCTGACCCCTTGAGGGGCATGACAAAATAATGGAGTTCAATAGTATTTCGATTAAGGGGGGGCGTTAAAAATGTCTGTCCCCTAGAAGGGGCATGACAAAATAATAGAGTTCAATAGTATTTCAATTGAGGGGGGCGTGAAAAATGTCTGTCCCCTAGAGGGGCAAGACAAAATAATATAGTTAAATAGTATTTCGATTGAGGGGGGGCGTGAAAAATGTCTGTCCCCTAGAGGGGGCATGACAAAATAATAGAGTTCAATAGTATTTCGATTGAGGGGTGTGTGAAAAATGTCGGTCCTCTAGAGGTGGCATGACAAAATAATGGAGTTCAATAGTATTCCGATTGAGGGGGGGCGTGAAAAATATCTGACCCCTAGAGGGGCATGACAAAATAATGGAGTTCAATAGTATTTCGATTGAGGGGGGGCGTGAAAAATGTCTGTCCCCTAGAGGGGGCATGACAAAATAATAGAGTTCAATAGTATTTCGATTGAGGGGTGTGTGAAAAATGTTGGTCCTCTAGAGGTGGCATGACAAAATAATGGAGTTCAATAGTATTTCGATTGAGGAGGGGCGTGAAAAATGTCTGTCCCCTAAAGGGGGCATGACAAAATAATAGAGTTCAATAGTATTTCGATTGAGGGTTGTGTGAAAAATGTTGGTCCTCTAGAGGTGGCATGACAAAATAATGGAGTTCAATAGTATTTCGATTGAGGGGGGGCGTGAAAAATGCCTGACCCCTAGAGGGGCATGACAAAATAATGGAGGTTAATAGTATTTTGATTGGTGGGGAGGGCGTGAAAAATGTCTGTCCCCTTGAGGGGGCATGACAAAATAACGGAGCTCAATAGTATTTCGATTGGGAGGAGGGGGTGAAAAATGTCTGTCCTTTAGAAGGGGCATGACAAAATAATGGAGCATATTTGTTTTAAACATAAATATTATAATGTAACAAATATATGATCATACATTCAAAATGCTTTTTATCTGCTTGACTTATGATTTCATCGAATTGTCAAATAATGGAGCTCAATAGTATTTCGATTGAGGGGTGGGGCGTGAAAAATTGCTGTCCCCTAGAGGGGGCATGACAAAATAATGGATCTCAATAGTATTTCGCTTAAAGGAGTGTGTGAAAAATGTTGCTCCTCCAGAGGTGGCATGACAAAATAATGGAGTTCAGTAGTATTTCGATTGAGGGGGGGCGTGAAAAATGTCTGTCCCCTAAAGGGGGCATGACAAAATAATAGAGTTCAATAGTATTTCGATTGAGGGTTGTGTGAAAAATGTTGGTCCTCTAGAGGTGGCATGACAAAATAATGGAGTTCAATAGTATTTCGATTGAGGGGGGGCGTGAAAAATGCCTGACCCCTAGAGGGGCATGACAAAATAATGGAGGTTAATAGTATTTTGATTGGTGGGGAGGGCGTGAAAAATGTCTGTCCCCTTGAGGGGGCATGACAAAATAACGGAGCTCAATAGTATTTCGATTGGGAGGAGGGGGTGAAAAATGTCTGTCCTTTAGAAGGGGCATGACAAAATAATGGAGCATATTTGTTTTAAACATAAATATTATAATGTAACAAATATATGATCATACATTCAAAATGCTTTTTATCTGCTTGACTTATGATTTCATCAAATTGTCAAATAATGGAGCTCAATAGTATTTCGATTGAGGGGTGGGGCGTGAAAAATTGCTGTCCCCTAGAGGGGGCATGACAAAATAATGGATCTCAATAGTATTTCGCTTAAAGGAGTGTGTGAAAAATGTTGCTCCTCCAGAGGTGGCATGACAAAATAATGGAGTTCAGTAGTATTTCGATTGAGGGGGGGCGTGAAAAATGTATGTCCCCTAGAGGGGGCATGACAAAATAATGGAGCTCAATAGTATTTCGCTTGAGGGGTGTGTGAAAAATGTTGCTCCTCCAGAGGTGGCATGACAAAATAATGGAGTTCAATAGTATTTAAATTGAGGGGGGGCGTGAAAAATGTCTGTCCTCTAGCGGGGGCATGACAAAATAATGGAGTTCAATAGTATTTCGATTGAGGGGGGCGTGAAAAATGTCTGTCCCCTAGAGGGGGCATGACAAAATAATAGAGTTCAATAGTATTTCGATTGAGGGGTGTGTGAAAAATGTTGGTCCTCTAGAGGTGGCATGACAAAATAATGGAGTTCAATAGTATTTCGATTGAGGGGGGGCGTGAAAAATGTCTGTCCCCTAGAGGGGGCATGACAAAATAATGGAGGTTAATAGTATTTTGATTGGGGGGGGGTGACAAATGTCTGTCCCCTAGAGGGGGCATGACAAAATAACGGAGCTCAATAGTATTTCGATTGAGAGGAGGAGGGGGGGTGAAAAATGTCTGTCCTTTACAGGGGGCATGACAAAATAATGGAGCATAATTTTTTAAAACATAAATATTATAATGTAACAAATATATGATCATACATTCAAAATGCTTTTTATCTGCTTGACTTATGATTTCATCAAATTGTCAAATAATGGAGCTCAATAGTATTTCGATTGAGGGGGGGGGGGCACTCTTATTTTTGTTTCCACTTCCTGTTGTCCTCCATTTTCCACTATAGTTTTACAGAGCTTTTTTTTTTTTTAATTACAAACGCACCTGCGTCATGGCCAATTTTCTGCAAATTATATGATGATGTGATTGAGGCCCCCTGCAGCCCACCACTACAAATAGATATCAGTCCTGTGGGAAACACTGCATGTGTTAAGAACTTGGCAAAGCGATGCATGCGCTACATACAAGCCATGGCAGGGGCGTGTGTACAACACAACAGCTGGAAAGCTGCAGAAGCGTAAAAAGGTAGACGGTGGACCAGGGACCTTGCTGAGCAATTGGTTGCAGGGAGCCTTGCAGCAGGTGATTAATCATTCCGCCTACACGCTCCAATGCCAAAGCAGGGTATTGTTGCGGAGGTCTGCAGTCAAGTCAATGCTGTAGTTGAAGGGGTCTAAGCAAAGCCAGGGTGGGAGTGGAAGGTAATGTAACTTGCAACCAGGTGGATGCTCTGCTTTGCTTACCTGGAAGTGGTTATACGAGTTTCTGGGTTTAAATTCCCAGGTAAGGGTGGTGGACGATGGTCTCTGAGAGAATCAGTAAGTGCAAAAAGCAATAAAAGACACACGTATACAAAACCCAAAACCAGTGAAGTTGGCACATTGTGTAATTCGTGAATAAAAAACAGAATACAATGATTTGCAAATCCTTTTCAACTTATATTCAATTGGAATAGACTGCAAAGACAAGATATTTAATGTAATTTTTTTTTTTTGCAAATAATCATTAACTTAGAATTTAATGGCAGCAACACATTGCAAAAAAGTTGTCACAGGGGCATTTTTACCACTGTGTTACATGGCCTTTCCTTTTAACAACACCCAGTAAAGGTTTGGGAACTGAGGAGACACATTTTTGAAGCTTCTCAGGTGGAATTCTTTCCCATTCTTGCTTGATGTACAGCTTAAGTTGTTCAACAGTCCGGGGTCTCCATTGTGGTATTTTATGCTTCATAATGCACCACACATTTTCAATGGGAGACAGGTCTGGACTCTTTTACTATGAAGCCACGTTGATGTAACACGTGGCTTGGCATTGTCTTGCTGAAATAATCAGGGGCGTCCATGATAACGTTGCTTGGATGGCAACATATGTTGCTCCAAAACCTGTATGTACCTTTCAGCATTAATGGTGCCTTCACAGATGTGTAAGTTACCCATGTCTTGGGCACTAATACACCGCCATACCATCACAGATACTGGCTTTTGAACTTTGCGCCGACAACAATCCGGATGGTTCTTTTCCTCTTTAGTCTGGAGGACACACGACATCCACAGTTTCCAAAAACAATTTGAAATGTGGACTTGTCAGATCACAGAACACTTTTCCACTTCGCATCAGTCCATCTTAGATGAGCTCGGGCCCAGCGAAACCGGCGGCGTTTGTGGGTGTTGTTGATAAATGGCTTTGGCTTTGCATAGTAGAGTTTTAACTTGCACTTACAGATGTAGCGACAAACTATAGTTACTGACAGTGGTTTTCTGAAGTGTTCCTGAGCCCATGTGGTGATATCCTTTACACACCGATGTCGCTCTTTGATGCAGTACCGCCTGAGGGATCGAAGGTCCGCAATATCATCGCTTACGTGCAGTGATTTCTCCAGATTCTCTGAACCTTTTGATGATATTACAGACCGTAGATGGTGAAATCCCTAAATTCCTTGCAATAGCTGGTTGAGAAATGTTGTTCTTAAAGGCCTACTGAAAGCCACTACTACCGACCACGCAGTCTGATAGTTTATATATCAATGATGAAATCTTAACATTGCAACACATGCCAATACGGCCGGGTTAACTTATAAAGTGCAATTTTAAATTTCCCGCTAAACTTCCGGTTGGAAACGTCTATGTATGATGACGTATGCGTGTGACGTCACGACGGCAACGGAAGTATTCGTACCCAATGTGTCACCATACAAACTGCTTTGTTTTCATCGAACAATTCCACAGTATTCTGGACATCTGTGTTGGTGAATGTTTTGCAATTTGTTTAATGAACAATGAAGACTGCAAATAAGAAAGCTGTAGGTGCGGTCGGTGTATTAGCGGCGGACTACAGTAACACAATCAGGAGGTTGTGTTGTGTTTGAGCTGGATAGCAGACGGGCTACCGTGAGTACAGCTTTGGCTTCCAAACATTTGATCGCTTGCCCGTACGTGCGTGTCGCTATGTGCATGTCACGTACGTAACTTTGGGGAAATATATGTTTCTTGCCGACTCTGATGGCGGCCGGGGTGTCATCGAAAGCTACAACGCCGCTCCGTAGTTAGCTTCAATTGTTAAGCTTCGCCAAGCTGGAAATTATTAACCGTGTATTTACATGTCCATGGTTTAATAGTATTGTTGATCTTCTGTCTATCCTTCCAGTCCGGGTTTTTTAAAATGTTGTTTCTATATGCATTTGAGCCCGATACTATCACGTTAGCTCCGTAGCTAAAGTGCGTCAACGATGTATTGTCGTGGAGATAAAAGTCACTGTGAATGTCCATTTCGCGTTCTCGACTCTCATTTTCAAGAGGATATAGTATCCGAGGTGGTTTAAAATACAAATCCGTGATCCACAATAGAAAAAGGAGAGTGTGTGGAATCCAATGAGACCTTGTACCTAAGTTAAGGTCAGAGCGAAAAAAGATACACCCTGCACTGCCTCTCTAGTCCTTCACTCTAACGTTCCTCATCCACGAATCTTTCATCCTCGTTCAAATTAATGGGGTAATCGTCGCTTTCTCGGTCCGAATCTCTCTCGCTGCATTGTGAACAACGGGGAATTGTGAGGAATCCTACCTCCTGTGACGTCACGCTACTTCCGGTACAGGCAAGGCTTTTTTTTATCAGCGACCAAAAGTTGCAAACTTTATCGTCGTTGTTCTATACCAGGGGTCACCAACCTTTTTGAAACCAAGAGCTACTTCTAGGGTACTGATTAATGCGAAGGGCTACCAGTTTGATACACACTTCAATAAATTGCCAGAAATAGCCAATTTGCTCAATTTACCTTTAACTCTATGTTATTATTAATAATTAATGATATTTACACTTAATTGAATGGTTTAAAAGAGAAGAAAACACAAAAAAAATGACAATTAAATTTTGAAACATAGTTTAGATTTAGTCCGTCCTCTGCGCTGGATGGACGCTTTTCTGCTTGCTCTCGCTTGCTCTCGCTTCTGCTTGCATTTTTTGCTACTATCTGCTGCTATTTTCTTACACAAAGAGCAACAGCTCTTGGATACTTACCAAACCAGTGGGACTATATTTTCTTTTAGATAACAGAGGCATTTTTCAATATTTTTACGACGTCCTCAACACTACGCGAGGAGGCCTACCATTCAAGATAAGCCTGAGCCCGAGCCTGTGCTACAGTGCTAAAGGTAATCAGCATAAGATGCCTCCTTTCTCTACGGAAGATTACCACAAACTGCTAAAGAAGATTTTACTGTTGGAAATAAAAATGAATCGGTTGGAAGTGAATTTAGAAGTGAATGGACAATGTGGCTACAACACCACTCTAGCACTCCTGTCGACTGAAAACACTGGACAGCACCATGCTACAACCCAGCTAACTAGCAACAATGAAGCTACGAAGAAACGGGAGGTCCCTGTAGAGGGTAATAAATCTACCAGTGAAAATCCTCCCTGGAACACACTTGGTGCAAAGCCAAAGAGAAGACCACCTCCCTGCGACAAGGGAGAATGGATATCTGGCAGGACCCAGCGCCCCGATATCTCTGATCTGACCGGCTGGCCTGCGCTACCATCTTCAGCCAGGCATACTGCGTCATCAACTCCACTGCCACGTAGGACACAGCAGCGGACAGCTGAGAAGAGGAGAACTACCAATAAACCTCCCCAGCAAGCAAGTGTCCAACTAAAGAACAGGTTTGCCCCACTGTTGATGGACAATGGATCCCCCTCTGATTGCCTGAATAACCCACCATCACCACGCAGAAGGGTAAGACCTGCTAACTTTACACCACAGAGAAAGCTAACGAGAGCTCCTGAAAATCTGATTGTGGGGGACTTTTCTGTAAAAGATATGAAAAGCAATAATAACACCAAAGTACTCTGCTTTCCGAAGGATATGGTATCTGACATGGAAAAAAGAATCCTGGAAATTGTCGCTGCACACCCAAATGTGAAAAATATCATCCTGCACATTGGTTTTAATGACATTGTAAAACAACAATCAAGAGAGCTGAAAGAGCACTTCAATAAACTCTTTGAAACAGTCAGCGCTGTGAATGCTGACGTTTTTATCAGTGGTCCTCTACCCCCAATCAGGAGAGGAGCTGAGAGATTCAGTAGACTTTACTCGCTGAATGAGTGGCTATCAAGTGCACTTCTTGCTCGTTCAATGCATTTTATTGACAATTTTAGCTTTTTCTGGGACCGCAGGCATCTTTTTAAGGCAGACGGACTTTGCCTGAATAAGATGGGAGTAAAGCTATTCATGAACAACATGTTTCACTTCCTGCATCTTGCATCTATCATCACTGCCAAGGACAAGAGACAAGAGGAGCCACCGAGGAAGGAAGACACAACACAGCCTATCAGGAACGTCGAAGGAGGACCGCCACTGCAAAAGGAGAACGTCGACCATGAGATACACCAGAGCAAAGAGGAGAGGTGTCTATCCTCCTCTACCGCCCCTCCCTCCATTCTGAATGCATGTGAAGATCCCTCCCCCACATCCCCCAAGCCATCCACGTCTCCATCTTTCTCCCTCCCTCAAGTAGACCTTTCTCCCCCCTTCTCCCCCTTGGAGTTCCGGGAGCTACCCCCACTCACGCCCCACCCTACTCAGATTTTTACCCCCCTAGATCATCGCTCACCCCCACCACCCCCTCCACGAAGGCGTGCTCCACAACCCCCCAGCCATACTTCACCTTTCTCACGCCAACCCCTTACACGCCCTCAACGTCCACCTTCAGTAGTTCGTCCCAGCTCTGACGCTGCTCACTCCCCCTCCCCCTTACGGCAAACCCCGCCTCGCCCTGACAGCAGTCCTGAATATTTCTGATACAGAAAAGGGTTCAGCAGTAGACCACATTATCAGCTGGGCCCAAGGTTGCCTACATCAAATCATGGCACCTTCTACATCCCTGTTGTGACTACCAAGAGAGTAAACATTGGGAAACTTAGCCACCCTGCTAACCTAAACAATCTCATTCCTATTATCTCCAAATCAAAGCCAACATCGAAGCCTGTCAATAACACCATCAGGATGGGTCTGCTCAATGTCAGGTCTCTGAATAGCAAATCATTTTTAGTCAATGATTTTATTAGCACTTCTAAACTTGACTTTATGTTTTTAACTGAAACATGGCTGGAACAAAATAACAGTGCAAGCATTCTGATCGAGACAGCACCCCCCAACTATAACTTCATTGATATATGTAGATCGGGGAAAAGAGGTGGAGGGGTTGCTGCTATATTTAAAAACATGTTTCAGGGGAAACAGATGTCACTCGGTGAGTTTACATCATTTGAATACCTGTGTGCTGTGTTGAAATGCTCTCCCAAAATTCTTGTTAATTATCTACAGGCCACCTAAATATTCTGCAAATTTTTTTGATGATTTTACTGAACTATTGTCTAGCATCTCCACTGACTTTGACTGCCTGGTTATAACTGGTGATTTTAATTTTCATATTGACGATTTAAATGACAAGGGCGCAAAAGAACTTTTTACTATTTTAGACACATTTGAACTGTCTCAACATGTGAAAGAGGCTACACATTATAAGGGACACACCCTGGACCTGATTATCACAAAAGGTCTCAATGTTTCTGATGTTCTTGTGATTGATCCTTCATTGTCTGATCATTTCTGTGTTTTCTTTAATATTTCTGTAATTCCGGACACACAAACAGAATCAAAGAATGTCAAAAAGCGGTACATAAATGAACATGCTAATGTCCTCTTTAAAAACCCCATCTCCTCACTACCACCTCTAAACCCATGTCATGCTGATGATCTTGTAAGCAACTTTAATTCCAAAATTGTGAATATCATAGATATCATTGCACCTGTTACAGTTAAAACGATTTCTGGCAAGCAAAAGGCACCCTGGAGAAAATCTGCTGCTGTAACAGCCCAGAGAAGAGAGTGCAGGAAGGCTGAACGAATCTGGCGGAATACAAAACTTCATATTCACCATGACATCTATAAAGAGAGCCTCCAGGCCTACAATTTAGTCTTAAAAAGTGCTAGAGAAACATTCTTCTCCAATATCATAAACAGCAACACAAATAAGGCCAAAACCCTATTCACAATCGTTGACAGACTGACTAAACCCCCAACACAAATACCAGCCGAACTCCATTCCACGCAGAAATGCAATGACTTTGCATTCTTTTATACTGATAAAATTGAAGGCATCAGACGCACCATCAATATCTCAAGTAAAAAAGTTGGATCACCACCCCATTTAGGCAAAAGTAACACAGCAATGATGGCAAGCTTTAATGCCATAGACTCTAAAACTCTAGTGGAAACGGTGACAGCTCTAAAGTCATCCACCTGCTGCCTTGATGTTTTACCTACCAACTTCTTTAAGAATGTTTTTGACTGCCTATCAACAGACATCTTGCAAATAGTTAATAATTCTATTAAATCGGGCAATTTCCCGAAGGCTTTCAAAACTGCAGTCATTAAACCTCTTCTAAAAAAGCGGAGCCTTGATGCCTCTGTTATCAACAACTACAGACCAATTTCAAATCTACCATTCATAAGTAAAATAATTGAGAAAGTTGTCCTCCAACAACTAAATCACTTCTTGGCTTCTACTGGCTGCCACAACAACTTCCAGTCAGGATTTCGACCTCTTCATAGCACAGAGACGGCCCTTCTTAAAGTTATAAATGACATCCGTCTAAACACAGACTCTGGCAAAACTTCAGTATTAATGCTTTTGGACCTCAGTGCTGCATTTGACACTGTCGACCACTCAATACTTTTGGACAGGTTAGAAAACTGGGTGGGGATCTCAGGCACAGTTTTAAGCTGGTTCAAGTCATATCTACAAGATAGGAACTATTTTGTTTCCATTGGTGACTTTGTATCAGAACCAACCAACGTAACGTGTGGAGTCCCCCAAGGTTCAATCTTGGGGCCGACTTTATTTAACATCTATATGCTCCCACTAGGACAAATCATGCAAAATAATAACATTGACCATCATTGCTATGCCGATGACACCCAAATCTATGTAGCGCTATCACCAAATGACTATCGCCCCATAGATCTTCTGTGCCAGTGCATTGAGCAAGTCAAACACTGGATGTGCCAAAATTTCCTACAACTAAATGAAGATAAAACTGAGATAATTGTTTTTGGTGCTAAAAAAGAAAGGTTTAAAGTCATCCAACACCTTCAATCACTGTCCCTGAAAACCTCAAATAAAGCCAGAAATCTTGGGGTTATTTTAGATTCTGATTTACATTTCGACAGTCACATCAAATCAGTAACAAAATCGGCCTACTATCACCTCAAAAATGTAAAAAGACTTAGAGGGCTCATGTCAGCTCAAGACTTAGAAAAACTTGTACATGCCTTTATTACCAGTAGGCTAGACTATTGTAATGGTCTCCTTGCAGGTCTTCCCAAAAAAACTGTCAGGCAGCTACAGCTTGTTCAGAACGCTGCTGCTAGAGTTCTAACAAAGACCAAAAAATGTGAGCACATTACACCAATTCTTAAATCCTTACATTGGCTCCCTGTACATCAGAGAATAGATTTCAAAATCCTCCTGCTCACATATAAATCACTACATGGTGTAGGGCCCAAGTATATCACTGATATGCTCCCACTATATACGCCCTCTAGATCACTAAGATCTTCTGAGACCAATCTGTTAGCGGTTCCAAGAGTAAACTCAAATCAAGGGAGATCATCATTCAGTCACTATGCAACACATAGCTGGAATAAACTTCCTGAAGATGTCAGACTCTCCCCAACTCTCACTACTTTTAAAACTAGACTGAAGACTTTTATGTTCACCTTAGCTTTCAGCTAAATCTTTTAATCTTTTAACTTTTAACGTCTGCACTGTTTTTATTTTTATTGTCTGCATTTTAATTTTGCTTTTATTTTCTTTCATTTCACTTTGTTGTCTGTGAAGCACTTTGAGTCTGCCTTGTGTATGAAAAGCGCTATACAAATAAAGTTGCCTTGCCTTGCCTTGCCTTTATCTTCAATTTCGACTCTTTAAAATTCAAAATTCAACCGAAAAAAAGAAGAGAAAAACTTAAAAAAAGAATTTATGGAACATCATTAGTAATTTTTCCTGATTAAGATTAATTTTAGAATTTTGATGACATGTTTTAAATATGTTAAAATCCTATCTACACTTTGTTAGAATAAATGATAAATAAATGATAAATGGGACAAATTGGACCAAGCTATATTTCTAACAAAGACAAATCATTATTTCTTCTAGATTTTCCAGAACAAACATTTTAAAAGAAATTCAAAAGACTTTGAAATAGGATTTAGAATTTCTAGATTTGCCAGAATATTTTTTTTGAATTTTAATCATAATAAGTTTGAAGAAATATTTCCCAAATATTCTTCGTCGAAAAAACAGAAGCTAAAATGAAGAATTAAATTCAAATGTATTTGTTATTCTTTACAATAAAAAAAGTTAATTTACTTGAACAATTATTTAAATTGTCAGGAAAGAAGAGGAAGGAATTCAAAAGGTAAAAAGGTATATGTGTATAAAAATCCTAAAATAATTTTTAAGGTTGTATTTTTTCTCTAAAATTGTCTTTCTGAAAGTTATGAGAAGCAAAGTAAAAAAAATAATGAATTTATTTAAACAAGTGAAGACCAAGTTTTTAAAATATTTTCTTGGATTTTCAAATTCTATTTGAGTTTTGTCTCTCTTAGAATTAAAAATGTCGGGCAAAGCGAGACCAGCTTGCTAGTAAATAAATAACATTTTAAAAAAAGAGGCAGCTCACTGGTAAGTGCTGCTATTTGAGCTATTTTTAGAACAGGCCGGCGGGCTACTCATCTGGTCCTTATGGGCTACCTGGTGCCCGCGGGCACTGCGTTGGTGACCCCTGTTCTCTACTAAATCCTTTCAGCAAAAATATGGCAATATCGCGAAATGATCAAGTATGACACATAGAATGGATCTGCTATCCCCGTTTAAATAAAAAAAATTCATTTCAGTAGGCCTTTAAACTGTTGGACAATTTGCTGACGCATTTGTTGACAAAGTGGTGGCCCTCGCCCCATCCTTGTTTGTGAATTTCATGGAAGCTGCTTTTATACCCAATCATGGCACCCACCTGTTCCCAATTAGCTTGTTCACCTGTGGGATGTTCCAAGTAAGTGTTTGATGAGCATTCCTCAACTTTCGCAGTCTTTTTTGCCACTTGCGCCAGCTTTTTTGAAACATGTTGCAGGCATCAAATTCCAAATGAGCTAATATTTGCAAAAAAATAACAAAAAGTTTTCCAGTAAGAACGTCAAATATCTTGTCTTTGCAGTCTATTCAATCGGATGTAAGTTGAAAAGGATTTGCAAATCATTGTATTCTGTTTTTGCTTACCATTTATACAACGTGACAACTACGCTGGTTCTGGGTTTTGTATTAATACGTACATATGTTTGCATACAAACAGTTGTCGGTGAGCTTTTTGCATGCATGACTATAAGCTTGGCAAGCGAGGACACAAAACATCATGAACCAGTAGGTGAAGAGACGGAGATAAGAAAGACATTGACAAATGGAAAGGAGAGAGTGTGGAGAGTGGTACACCAGGAGAAAGTGGGCATACCTGACAGATAATGTTGTCATAGTACGCCAGGTTGTGAGGGTGAGCTTGGGGGGCGGGCGGAGGTGAGTCGCACAGTTTCCTTACGTTTGGCTGCGAGCCGTCGGCGGTGGTTGAAACGGAAAGGCCGTCCGTCTGTGGCTCGCTGCTCTGCGGGCGGTACTTACTGAAGGAGAGAGGAGATATTAACATAATAATAATTAGCACGTGTTGCCAAGCACTTACATTCTTACTCTTATGTCACATTTTTCTACTTGACAGTGAACAGTAGGGACATAATTGGACATTTTCTGAGATCACAGGTGTCAAACTCAAGGCCCGGGGGCCAAATCTGGCCCGCCACATTATTTTATAAGGCCTGGAAATAATATGCCTTAAAAAAATGCTTACTAAATATATTTCTTCTTTCCCTTTTGACATTAAAAATCATGTACTGCATGCAATTGCATTTCTTTTCTTTTTTTTTTCTCTTTAAGTATATATTTTTTGCATGCATTGTAAAAATAACAACCATAGATTTTACCGTGAAAATAAATGCGTAGTTCTATTTACAGTAATGCAGTGTAACAGCGACTGTAGATTTTACGGTAAACCAACTGGCAACTCAGTCGCCAGGATTTAATTATAAAAAACTGAATTGGTACCGTTTTCCAGTTTACAGTAATGCACTGTGAAAACGACCAAAGATTTTACAGTTAAAAAAACTGGCAGTTCAGAATTTGACCCTAAAAAGGACATTAGTGTCGTTCTTCCATTCACAGCGCTGTAAAACTGTCAATTTTACTGTAACAAATCTGGCCACTCAGTCGCCAAAATAAAAAAAAGTACTATGACTTTATTCTAGTAAATAACATTTTCTCTCCATAAGATTACAATATTATTCTCCTAATAATTTGGCTTAATTATTGTAAAATTGTGACTATTTTTCTCATAACATCACATTTTTTTCTTATTAATATGGTTTTATTCTCATAAGATTTGGACTTTTTTTCCCTTAAAATTACGTTTTTCTTTGACTGTGTTTATTCCAGCACAAGTTTCTGATAAGATTACAAAGTTTTTCTCCTGCTAGTATAACTTTTTTCTTGTAAAAGTACATCTTTTTATTTTGTAAGATTAACTTTTTCTGTCACTGCAGTATTATGCCTTTACTTTGGTAAATGTACAACTTTTTCCACTGTAAGATTCCAAAGTTTTCCTCTTATTATTATGACTTTATTCTTGTGAAATTCCGACTTTTTTTCCCCTATAAAATGTTGTTTTCCTCTTATTATTATGACTTTATTCTTGTGAAATTCCGACTTTTTTTCCCCTATAAAATGTTGTTTTTATTTAAGTACAATTTGGACTTTTTTCATTAGACCACAAAGTTTTTCTCTTTATAGTATAACTTTTTTACAGGCATTGTAAAAACAACAACCATAGATTTTACCGTAAAAATAAAAGCACTACCGTTTTTCTATTTACAGTAATGTAGTGTAAAAGGAACTGTAGATTTTACGGTAAACCAACTGGCAGCTCAGTCGCCAGTTTTTTTTTGTAAAAGTACATCTTTATTATATTTTGTAAAATGAACTTTTTCTGTCACTGCAGTATTATGCCTTTACTTTGGTAAATTTACAACTTTTTCCACTGTAAGATTCCAAAGTTTTCCTCTTAATATTATGACTTTATTATTGTGAAATTCCGACTTTTTCCCCCTATAAAATTTTGTTTTTCTCTTAATATTATGACTTTATTCTCGTAAAATTACAAATTTTTCCCTGTAAGATTACTATATTTTCTCCCAATATTATGGCTTCAATATTGTAAAATTATGACTTATATTGTCATATTTTTTGCTTATTATTATGGCTTTATTCTCATAATATTATGATTTTTTCCCCCGTAAAATTACCTTTTTTTTTTTTTAAACACGTCTTTATTTGAGTACAATTTGGACTTTTTTCATTAGACCGCAAAGTTTTTCTCTTTGTAGTATAACTTTTTTGCATGCTTTGTAAAAACAACAACCATAGATTTTACCGTAAAATAAAAGTGGTACCGTTTTTCTATTTACAGTAATGCAGTGTAACAGCGACTGTAGATTTTACGGTAAACCAACTGGCAACTCAGTCGCCAGAATTTAATTATAAAAAAATAATTTGGTACCATTTTCCCGTTTACAGTAATGCACTGTGAAAACAACCAAAGATTTTACAGTTAAAAAAAACTGGCAGTTCAGAATTTTACCCTAAAAGGACATTAGTGCCGTTCTTCCATTCACAGTAATGCGCTGTAAAACTGTCAACTTTACTGTAACAAATCTGGCCACTCAGTCGCCAAAATAAAAAAAAAAGTACAATAACTTTGTGGGGGCAGGTGTAAGTCAGCGCTGCCTGTAGGAGGAAAAATCACCGCCGCTGTCCATGGTACTGAGGACGAGCACCAGTGGGCATGTGCTGACGGCGAGACACAGCTGGCAGATGATTAGATTTCACAGGTGGTACGTGTTAATCTAATCATCTGTTGTCTTTAACAGTAAGCGGAGAGGATTGGGAGTGACGGCAACGTCACGGCATGCCGAAAAACATTTTTGAAAAATCTTGTTAAAAACATTAAAACTTTGTTAAACCTGCAGGCTTGGCTCTTGTGCCGTGTCTACAGTGGAGCTGCTAGGAAGCCACTTCCACAGACTTTATTCTAGTAAATAACATTTTCTCCCCCTTAAAATTCAATATTATCAAAATCAAAATATTATATTATCACGTGTTTCAAAAATATTTTTTGTTCAAATAAAGATAAATACTGTACTTAAATGATTTCAAAACAAATTATTAGGGATGTCCGATAATATCGGCCTGCCGATATTATCGGCAGATAAATGCGTTAAAATGTAATATCGGAAATTATCTGTATCGGTTTTTTTATTATCTGTATCGTTTTTTTTGTTTTTGTTTTTTTGTTTTTTTTTATTAAATCAACATAAAAAACACAAGATACACTTACAATTAGTGCACCAACCCAAAAAACCTCCCTCCCCCCATTTCTTTCTGTTATCAATATTCTGGTTCCTACATTATATATCAATATAAATCAATACAGTCTGCAAGGGATACAGTCCGTAAGCACACATGATTGTGCGTGCTGCTGGTCCACTAATAGTACTAACCTTTAACAGTTAATTTTACTAATTTTCATTAATTACTAGTTTCTATGTAACTGTTTTTATATTGTTTTACTTTCTTTTTTATTCAAGAAAATGTTTTTAATTTAGTTATCTTATTTTATTATTATTTTTAAAAAGTACCTTATCTTCACCATACATGGTTGTCCAAATTAGGCATAATAATGTGTTAATTCCACGACTGCATATATCGGTTGATATCGGTATCGGTTGATATCGGTATCGGTAATTAAAGAGTTGGACAATATCGGATATCGGCAAAAAGCCATTATCGGACATCCCTGCAAATTATCAATCAAATTGTAGACTGTAAAATTGACAATAGATTTTACAGTTAAATTACGCCGACTGAGGTTTTGTTTTTTTTACCGTAAAATCAACTAAAAACAACTAGTTATCAGAGGACTTTAAAAATAATTCAAATAGAAGTTGTTGCTTAAAATTATTTATTTTGCACTATTAATTCAAAATATTGAATAATTATTTAAATATTATAATATAGTAATATAATATAAATATTATTTAATATTTAAAAATGTAAATATTTGATTTATATTGTAATTTTTGTTTTAAATAAATCAAACTTAAGTTTAATTGTTTTTAATATTCCTGCTTGCTCTGTGTGCTGTGCTGCTATTGCCACTATCGTCTTGTACACCGCATATGGTGTGGCTACTACTGGAACCTTAATTCTCTTCCAGTGCGCACGCTCAGGAGACCAATAAAGTCATATCTGATATAATCTAAGCTAATCAGGATTTTGATTCGACATTTCCCCACAGTTTTTCCCACTCCAATCCACTTAAAAATATTAAGCATTCAATTGTTTTAGAACACAAAAAATGTGAGCTTCGTTGACATTACTTACATTTTTTTTGATGGAATGAAATGAAGTAATTGGACTGTCCAAACTTGAGATAATACAAAGGTGCATCAATACATTTAAATAAACTACAATAATTATTTGATTTCAGGAGTCTGATCAGGACTAACAGACCAATTAGAGCGCAGCTTTTTTTGTATTGTTATTATTTCATTTTCATAATGGTATTCTATTTTGAATGAGGGAAATAGATGTATTGAAAAGATCGTCAAGCGCAGTTTGACACACCTGCGCTTGCGAAGCCGCTTGTTCTCGTTCTTGAGGCGGTGCAGCCTCTTGGCAAAGAACACGATGATCATGAGGAGGAGGAGGAGCGCCACGGAGGCCACGCCCACCACCGCGCTCATCACCTGGAACTCTGTGATGGCCCAATCACAGCGCGTGCCCTTGTTCCAGATGTAGTCCTGCACGTTGCACCTGATTGCACAGAAGCACACTGGTCAGTTTTTGCATGAGAGGCTGCTAGTGATCGGAGGTCTTGTCTGCCAAAGCTGGGATTCTCCCTGCAGCCCAGCACTTAATGAGCTCAAGGGATCAGTGTGTGTTAGTGTGCATGTGTGTGTGCGCTTTTCATACCTACACTTGCACACATGATTAAGGGCACTGTTACTCAGCAGAAACAATTAGATGACCAACACTAGTCCCTATCCAGACATTCTGTACGATATTCCTTCTTGTTATTTTTCTGCAGACTGTGTGCTCCCATGCCCAAGCCCTTTTATCTCCCGCCTCCCAAAACCATGATCCTTACGGTGACCCCGCTGTGATCTTCATGACACATTAAGCCGGCCTTCTGTCAGCGCCAGTGTGTTTTATTTTCAGCGTGCGTCCTGAGGTGTCCTCAATCTTTTCTTTTGTTTTGCTGAGTGAACATATTGGACACCCTCAAGCCCCTCCCCCTTGTCTGCAAAATAAAAATGAAAATTGGGAAAGAGTAAACTATAAGCCCCTCGCCCCCCCGGTCTGGCACGCGCCAATACCCCGATTTGACCTAATGCCACATTGTAAAACAAGCCTGTGGATTTTACAGTGGAAAACTGGCAACTCTGTCGCCGGAATTTTACTGTGAAAATAAAAGTGGTACACTTTTTTTTTTTTTTAAATGTACAATAATGCATTATAAAAACAACCATAGATTTTACCGGGAAAATAAAAGCGGCACCGTTTTTCTATGTACAGTAATGCAGTGTAACAGCGACTGTAGATTTTATGGTAAACAAACTTACAACTCAGTCGCCAGAATTTAATTTAAAAAAAACTAAATTGGAACTGTAAATTTAAAAAAAAGTAAAATACAATTAAAAATGTTTCTTATTAATATGTTTTATTCTCATAAGATTTGGACTTTTTTCCTGTAAAATTACGTTTTTCTTTGACTGTGTTTAAGTTTTTGATAAGATTACAAAGTTTTTCTCCTAATAGTAAAACTTTTTCCTTGTAAAAGTATATCTTTTTATTTTGTAAGATTAACTTTTTCTGTCACTGCAGCATTATGTTTTTATTTTCGTAAATTTAAAACTTTTTCCCCTGTAAGATTCCAAAGTTTTCCTCTCAATATTATGACATTATTCTTGTAAAATTCAGACTTTTTCCTCCCTATAAAATTTTGTTTTTCTCTTAATATTATGACTTTATTCTCGTAAAATTACAACTTTTTCCCTGTAAGATTACCATATTTTCTCTCAATATTATGGCTTCAATATTGTAAAATTATGACTAATATTCTCATATTTTTTTCTTATTATTATGGCTTTATTCTCATAATATTATGATTTTTTTTTCCACGTAAAGTTACCTCGTCTTAATTTGAGTAAAATTTGGACTTTTTTCATTAGACTACAAAGTTTTTCTTTTTATAGTATAACTTTTTTCGCATGCATTGTAAAAACAACCATAGATTTTACGGTGAAAATAAAAGCGGTACCGTTTTTCTATCTACAGTAATGCAGTGTAACAGCGACTGTAGATTTTATGGTAAACCAACTGGCAACTCAGTCAACAGAATTTAATTATAAAAAAACAAAATTGGAACTGTAAATATTTTTAAAAAGTACAATTAAATTAAATTGTTTTCTTATTAATGTTTTATTCTCATAAGATTTGGACTTTTTTCATTAGACTACAAAGTTTTTCTTTTTATAGTATAACTTTTTTTTCGCATGCATAGTAAAAACAACCATAGATTTTACGGTGAAAATAAAAGCGGTACCGTTTTTCTATCTACAGTAATGCTGTGTAACAGCGACTGTAGATTTTATGGTAAACCAACTGGCAACTCAGTCAACAGAATTTAATTATGAAAAAACAAAATTGGAACTGTAAATATTTAAAAAAGTATGATTAAATTAAATAGTTTTCTTATTAATGTTTTATTCTCATAAGATTTGGACTTTTTTCCCGTAAAATTAAGTTTTTCTTTGACTGTGTTTATTCCAGCACAAGTTTTTGATAAGATTACAAAGTTCTTGTAAAAGTACATATTTTTATTTTTTAAGATTAACTTTTTCGGTCGCCTGCAGTATTATTTTGGTAAATTTACGACTTTTCCCCTGTAAGATTCCAAAGTTTACCTCTTAATATTCTGAAATTGCGACTTTTTTCCCCATGTAAAATTACGTTTTGCTCTTAATATTATGACTTTATTCTCGTTAAAATTCCAAAAAAAAATTCCCCTGTAAAATTAAGTTTTCTTCTTAATATTATGACTTTATTGTTGTGAAATTCCGACTTTTTTCCCCCTGTAAAATTAAGTTTTTCTCTAAATATTATGACTTTATTTTCGTAAAAGTACAACTTCTTCCCTATAAGATTACTATATTTTTTCTAATACTATGGCTTCATTATTGTAAAATTATGAGTAATATTCTCATATTTTTTTCTTACTCTCATAATATTATGATTTTTTTTTCCAGTGAAATTACCTGTTTCTTTAAAAACATGACTTTATTCGAGTATAATTTGGACTTTTTTCATTAGACTACAAAGTTTTGCTTTTTATAGTATAACTTTTTTGCATGCATTGTAAAAACAACAACCATAGATTTTACCGTAAAAAGCAGCAGCGGTGGCCGCGCTCGGGAATCATTTTGGGGGGATTTAACCCCCTATTCCAACCCTTGATGCTGAGCGCCTAAAATCTATGGTAGGCAATGGGTGCCATTTTTATAGTCTTTGGTATGATGGTTTGAACTCACCTACCGATCTCAGGGCGGACACTCTAACCACAAGGCCACTGAGCAGTTGCTGGCACGGCCACTCTACCAACCGAGCTATACCGTCCCTGACTTCTGTTTTGTCTGATCAGCCGTTTTACACATTTTTCGGTGAAAATAACTCATTTCTCAACATATATATCTGTGACTGATAGTCCGGTGTTGCTAATATATGGAAAAATATTTTTTTCTTCTAAAATTGAGTGGGTGTGGCTTCTATAGTCCGAAGAATACTGTATTTAGTATGAAAATTGTAATAAAACAGGCTACACGTTACAAAAGCCCCACTTCATTGCTGACATGTGACATATACGTGCACTAAGTAAGTGCGGAGATGTTCTAAAAAAACAACTCTTTAAGTTAAAGTGCCAATGATTGTCACACACACACTAGGTGTGGCGAAATTATTCTCAGCATTTGACCCATCACCCTTGATCCCCCCCTGGGAGGTGAGGGGAGCAGCGGTGGCCGCGCCCGGGAATCATTTTTGGTGATTTAACCCCCAATTCCAACCCTTGATGCTGAGTGCCAAGCAGGGAGGTAATGGCTCCCATTTTTTTAGTCTTTGGTATGACTCGGCCGGGGTTTGAACTCACAACCTACCGATAAATATGGATTGTCCAATTTAAAATTGGAATAAAAACAATCGCCCTTTGGATGTTAATCAATTTTTTTTACTTAGCACTTGTCATGATCCGTGGTCCGGATCATGTTTTCGTTATGTTCTGTTAGTTTAACTCCATAGTTCCTGTTTTTTGTGCACTCTTGTTTGTTTTGGTTGCATATGGTTTTCACCTGCCGCTGGTGTTCGGACGCTCACCTGGCTCTAATCAAGAGATTATTTAAACTGCCTTTGCCAGTCAGTCGGCCTGGCGTCATTGCTCGTTTCAGGTCTAATTCTATAGTTATGCTAGTTATTGGTTTCATGCCACAGTTTCATGTTGTTCTATGCCATAGTTCATGTTAGTTGTTTGTTTCTTGCTATGCTATAGTTCAGGGGTCACCAACGCGGTGCCCGCGGGCACCAGGTAGCCCGTAAGGACCAGATGAGTAGCCCGCCGGCCTGTTCTAAAAATAGCTCAAATAGCAGCACTTACCTGTGAGCTGCCTCTATTTTTTAAATTGTATTTATTTACTAGCAAGCTGGTCTCGCTTTGCCCAACATTTTTAATTCTAAGAGAGACAAAACTCAAATAGAATTTGAAAATCCAAGAAAATATTTTAAAGACTTGGTCTTCACTTGTTTAAATAAATTCTTTTTTTTTTTTACTTTGCTTCTTATAACTTTCAGAAAGACAATTTTAGAGAAAAAATACAACCTTAAAAATTATTTTAGGATTTTTAAACACATACACCTTTTTACCTTTTAAATTCTTTCCTCTTATTTCCTGACAATTTAAATCAATGTTCAAGTAAATTTATTTTTTTAATCGTAAAGAATAATAAATAAATTTTAATTTAATTCTTCATTTTAGCTTCTGTTTTTTCGACGAAGAATATTTGTGAAATATTTCTTTAAACTTATTATGATTAAAATTCAAAAACATTATTCTGGCAAATCTAGAAAATCTGTAGAATCAAATTTAAATCTTATTTCAAGGTCTTTTGAATTTCTTTTAAAATTTTTGTTCTGGAAAATCTAGAAGAAATAATGATTTGTCTTTGTTAGAAATATAGCTTGGTCCAATTTGCTATATATTCTAACAAAGTGTAGATTGGATTTTAACCTAGTTAAAACATGTCATCAAATTTCTAAAAGTATTCTTAATCAGGAAAAATTACTAATGATGTTCCATAAATTCTTTTTTTAAGTTTTTCTCTTCTTTTTTTCGGTTGAATTTTGAATTTTAAAGAGTCGAAATTGAAGATAAACTATGTTTCAAAATTTAATTTTAATTGTCGTGTTTTCTTCTCTTTTAAACCGTTCAATTAAGTGTAAATATCATTAATTATTAATAATAACATAGAGTTAAAGGTAAATTGAGCAAATTGGCTATTTCTGGCAATTTAAGTGTGTATCAAACTGGTAGCCCTTCGCATTAATCAGTACCCAAGAAGTAGCTCTTGGTTTCAAAAAGGTTGGTGACCCCTGCTATAGTTTATGCTAGTTGTTTGCTTCACGCTATTGTCACGCAACCCTCTACGTAAGTCTTGTTTATTTCATGCCACAGTTAGAGAGTTTTTGCCTGTTATTTTGTAGTTAGATTAATAAATATGTTCCTACCTGCAAGCCTGGTCCGGAATAGGCCGTTTGCATCCCGGGAGAACAAACCTCACAGTAAACTGCGAAAACCCCGTTATGACAGCACTCTTAATTATTTTAATTTACAGTCCCTATTATGTTTTATGTCTTATCAAAGAACAATGCTAAGGTTGGATATAAATTAAAGTAGTCCGTGTACCGCTTGGAAATGATGGCCAAATACATGATTGACTTGCGTCTGTTATTAGAAACAAGTGTGTAAACATGGAGAGTGAGTTTGTATTACCTGCAGAAGGCTCCCACTCCCGCCACCACAATACACACTCCTTCATTGAAGCAGAAATTGGGTTGGGCGTCACACTGAGAGACACACATCCCAGGCCCGGAGCGCACAAAGCCCAGCCTGCACCCGTCTCCCCCCAGGGCGCCACCCAGGCTTAAGTCTCCACCGTTGTCTGGTCCTGGCTGGGACGTCGCAGGCGAAGCAGGCTTATTGTCCACGCCGGGCTTCGCGTTGACGGGACGAGCAGGAGAACCGGCCAAGAGCGGGTTCTCATCCTCCATGTAGACCGGCGGGGAAGGGGTGGGCTCAGGCTCCGGGGTGGGGTCCGACGCGGAGAGATCGTCGTCCGGCGACAGGTAGTCGTAAAAGTCCGACAGCGTCCAAGCTGTGGGGGCGCCTGCTTTTTGCTTCTGGGGTTTGGGAAGCTTGGCCCCGGGAGACTCCACGTCGGAAGGTACGACTTCCGGTGCCGGACTGTGGAACTCCACGGTGATGATGTCGTCAGACAAGGGGTTCCCGGGCTGATCCGGTCCTGCTCCACCGCCAGTGAGCTCTTCCCCGACAGGAGGGTCTTCTTCTACCAGAGCTAGGCGGGCGTGTTTGTGGGAGTGGGAGTGTTTGGACAAAGTGGGGACTTCTGCTTCTATCAGGTGCTCCCTTTCTGCTGAGTCATCACTTAGCACCATCCTGGTATTCAAGGCCTCCTGGTGCAAGGATGATTGGTTACGATGGTGATGACGCCGAGGCATTGAATGCCTCCCTGTCAATCAAACCCAAAAGTAATTAGACTCATCAATTCATTGATCTATTTATTACCTCCTCATAGGGTTGTCCCGATACCAATATTGTCAAAATGTATTTCGATAATTTTCGATACCTTTCGGTACTTTTCTAAATAAAGGGGACCACAAAAAAAAGGCATTATTGGCTTTATTTTAACAAATAATCTTAGGGTACTTTAAACATATGTTTATTATTGCAATGGAAGAACAATTTAGTCCTTAAATAATAGTGAACATACCAGACAACTTGTCTTTTAGTAGTAAGTCAACAAAGACTCGTATTTAGTCTGCTGACGTATGCAGTAACATATTGTGTCATTTATCATTCTATTATTTCGTCAAAATTATGAAGGACAAGCTGTAAAAATGTATTATTAATCCACTTGTTCATTTACTGTTAATATCTGTTTATTTTTTCTTTGAACATGTTCTATCTACACTTCTGTTAAAATATAATAATCACTTATTCTTCTGTTGTTTGATACTTTACATTAGTTTCGGATGATACCACAAATTTAGGTATCGATCCGATACCGAGTAGTTACAGGATCATACAATGGTCATATTCAAAGTCTTCATGTGTCCAGGGACGTATTTCCAGAGTTTATAAACATAATATGATTTTTTTTTTAAAGTAATCATAGTAGTCTCGACTAGATACGCTCTTGTACTTGGTATCATTACAGTGGATGTCAGGTGTAGATGCACCCATGGCATTTGTTTACATTCAGACGCGCTAGCTTTTGTTAGCGGTGATGCCGGTGAGCTATTGTATCCTCCTACATGTTTAGCTATTCTGTGTAGCTGTGTCTGCTTGTAAGTACTCCGGGATTGTGCGCTGCCGAACATGCTCCTCTGCTGGTAAAACCAGCAATGTCACAATGCGACATCATGCCCGGGAACCGGTACTTTTCAAACAGAGTATAGTACAGTTTTTGATACATTAGTACCGCGATACTATACTAGTTCCAGTATACCGTCGGCCCTACCTCCTCATAATCAGTGTCCTCTACAGTGGACATTTGTGTTTTTGCATAATTGGGCTGTTTTTCCTCCAAATTTACCCCAAAACTAACGTCCACTGCATGGAACGCTGATTCTTAGGAGGATGTACTGCATGTGTAAGTGTGGAATGATGCAACATGGATACATGACCTGCTAGCAACCAGCGTCCGCTACAGTGGACATTTGTGTTTTCCCAATTTCCCAAATCACAACCAATTTTCTCTCAATTGTATGAATTTATTCTCATAAAAGTACGACTTTTTCCTCCATAAGATTGTTTTCTCCTAATATTATGACTTTTTTTCTTTTAAGATTACAAACTTTTTCTTTTAATATGACTTTATTCTTGTATAAAAATATACAACTTTTTTTTCCCATAAAATAGTTTTTCTCTTGATACTTTGACTTTTTTCTAGTGAAATTACACTGGATGTCTAAAAAAATGTTTTAAAGTATAGACTTTATTCTAGTAAATAACATTTTCTCCCCCTAAGATTACACAATCATTCTCCTAATAATTTGATTTAATTATTGTAAAATGTTGACTATTTTTCTCATAAGGTCACATTTTTTTCCTTATTGATATGGTTTAATTCTCATAAGATTTTGACTTTCTTCCCTTAAAATTACGTTTTTCTTTGACTGTGTTTATTCCAGCACAAGTTTTTGATAAGATTGCAAAGTTTTTCTCCTACTAGTATAACTTTTTTCTTGTAAAAGTACATCTTTTTATTATGTAAGATTAACTTTTTATGTCACTGCAGTATTATGCCTTTATTTTCGTAAATTTACGACTTTTTCCCCTGTAATATTCCAAAGCTTTCCTCTTAATATTGGGCCTTTATTCTTGTGAAATTACAACTTTTTTTCCCCTGTAAAATTACATTTTTCTCTTAATATTATGACTTTATTCTCGTAAAATTACAACTTTTTCCCTGTAACATAACTATATTTTCTCCTAATATTCCGAAGGGAATAAGCGGTAGAAAATGGATGGATGGATGGATGCATTATGACTTCATTATTGTAAAATTATGACTAATTTTCTCATATTTTTTTCTTATTATTATGGCTTTATTTTCATAATATTGTGATTTTTTTTCCAGTAAAATCACGTTTTTCTTTAAAAACATGTCTTTATTCCAGTACAATTTGGACTTTTTTCATTAGACTACAAAGTTTTTCTCTTTATAGTAAAACTTTTTTCTCATAAAAGTACAACTTTTTCCCCATAAGATTACAGTTCTTCTCTTTTAATATCATGACTTTATTCTTGTGAAATGCGGACTTTTTTCCCCCTGTAAAATTAAAATGTTCTCTTAATATTATGACTTTATTCTTGTAAAATTACAACTTTTTCCCTGTAAGATTACTATATTTTCTTCTAATATTATGACTTCATTATTGTAAAATTATGACAAATGTTCTTATATTTCTTTCTTTATTATATGGCTTTATTCTCATAATATTATGATTTTTTTCCCAGTAAAATTACGTTTTTCTTTAAAAACATGACTTTATTTGAGCACAATTTGGACTTTTTTCATTAGCCTACAAAGTTTTTCTCTTTATAGTACAACTTGTTTCTCGTAAAAGTACAGTAAAGTGTTATTACTTTATTCTTGTGAACTTCCGACTTTTTTTTCCCCTGTAAAATTACGTTTTTCTATTATTGTAAAATTATGACAAATGTTCTAATTTTTTCTCATTATTATGGCTTTATTCTCATATGATTTTTTTTCCCCATTAAAATTACGTGTTTTTTTAAAAATTATGTCTATTTGAGTACAATTTGGACTTTTTTTTTATTAGACTACAAAGTTTTCCTCTTTATAGTATAACTTTTTTCTTGTAAAAGTACAACTTTTTCCACCGTAAGATTACAGTTTTTCTCTTAATATTATGACTTTATTCTTGTGAAATGCCATCTTTTATTGCCCTGTAAAATTACGTTTTTCTCTTAATATTATGACTTTTTCTCGTAAAAATACAACTTTTTCCCTGTAAGATTACTATATTTTCTCCTATTATTATGACTTCATTATTGTAAAATTATGACTAATATTTTCATATTTTTTTGTTATTATCATGGATTTATTCTCATAATTTTATGATTTTTTTTTTCTGTAAAATTACGTTTTTCTTTAAAAACATGTCTTTATTGGAGTACAATTTGGACTTTTTTCATTAGCCCTCAAAGTTTTTCTCTTTATAGTACAACTTTTTTCTCGTAAAAGTACAACTTTTACCCCGTGAGATTACAGTTTTTCTCTTAATATTATTACTTTATTCTTGTAAACTTCTGACTTTTTTTCCCCTGTAAAATTAAGATTTCTATTATTGTAAGATTATGACAAATTTTCTAAAATTTTTGTCTTATTATTATGGCTTTATTCTCCTAATATTATGAATTTTTTTTCCCAGTAAAATTACGTTTTTCTTTAAAAACATGTTTTTATTCGAGTATAATTTGGCCTTTTTTCATTAGTATACAAAGTTTTTCTCTTTATAGTACAACTTTTTTCTCGTAAAATTAAAGTTTTTCTCCTAATATTATGACTGTATTCTTGTGAAATTCAGACGTTTTCCCCCTGTAAAATTAAGTTTTTCTTCTTATTATGACCTCATTATTGTGAAATGATGACTAATTTTCTCATATTTTTTCATTATTATTGTGGCTTTATACTCATAATATTATGATTTTTTCCCCCCAGTAAAATTACGTTTTTCTTTTCGTTTATCATATCAACATATTCAAATGTTGGCCTAAAGGCTAACTAACCTAGATGTTGTGAATCTTCATAAACACACGGGACAGACATTTTTTCACAATCATGAGGAAGCCGATTTGCGAAAAGGCTGTCTCAGCAAAGACAACTCCCTGCGCTTTAAAAGGTCAAAGATGAAGGAATGTTCTTGTCACTTGAAGAAGAGTTGTCTGGTAATCAAAGTGTGACAGTGTGGGATTAAGCACACCCAATGTGCTCTGGTGACCAAGACTGGGTGAGGATTAGATTAGGATTTAGAGGCAGAGGTTCAAGGCCATTCACTTTGCTTTCTGTAAACACAAATACATAAACAAATCCTTAGGAGTGCAATGGCCGACTGAGAACCGGCGTCCTCTACAGTGCACACTTGTTTTGCATAAAGGGGATATTTTGTTCCCAAATGTGTAACTCTGAGAGAAGAAACAAACGTCCACTGCAGTGGACGCTGGTTGTCAGGAAGTGCATGTAGCATGTCCTTAAAAAGAGCATTTATTGATGTGACAGCGTAGTAGCGTGTGGAACAAGCATACACAGCCAGAGCAGCCTGGCACCTCCTCCTCATGCTGGAAACCAGCCTGGTCACACACTGTTGTGGGATGCCATCCCATTTTTCAACCAGTACTTGTTGCAAGTGAGCCAGCATGTTTTGTTTTGTTTATATTCAAAGAAAAAACATGCTGCAGCTTTATTTTATATGCTATAGGTTATTATGTACTGTACTAATTTTTTCTCTTAATATTCTGACTGCATTATTTAAAAATGTATAACAAGATTTTTTTATAGTATGACTTTATGCTCATTAATTTCCCATTTTTTCCCTGTAAGATTACATTTTTTTCTTAATAGTAAGAGGTTTTCTTTTTACTAATTATTATAGATTGACTGAATTTTTTAAATTACATTTATCTCTTAATATTAGAGGTGCAATTTATTTATTTTTCTCTTTCAGTATGTGAAATTATGACTTTTAAAAGAAAGTTTTTTTCTTAATATTATGACTTTATTCCCATAAAATTGCAACTTTTTTCTTATAAGTTTTTCTCTTAATATTCTGACTTCATATTTGTAAAATTAAGACATAAGATTACAAGGTTTTTGACTTTATTCTCATTAGATTCCAACTTTTTCCCATAAGATAAAATGTTTATCTTAATAGTATGATTTTATTAAAATTACTTAATTATTATAAAAGTAATGCAAATTTTGAATTACATTTACCTCTTCATATTAAAGGTGTGACTTGTTTCCTTTAAAATTTTCTTTTTCTTTTGTAGGTTGTAAAATAATGACCTTTTGAAAAGTTTTTTCTTAATATTATGACTTTATTCCTGTAAAATTGCTACTTTTTTCCTATAAGATTAAGTTTTTCTCTTAATATTCTGACTTCATTATTTAAACATTTATAACAAGATTTTTTTTATAGTATGACTTTATGCTCATTATTTCCAACTTTTTCCACGTAAGATTAAATTTTTCTCTTAATAGTAGGAGGGTTTCTTTTTACTAATTATTATAGATTTACTGAATTTTTTAATTACATTTATCTCTTAATATTAGAGGTGTGATTTATTTATTTTTCTCCTATCGTATGTGAAATTATGACTTTTAGAAGAAAAAAAAAGTTTTTTTCTTAATAATATGACTTTATTCCTGTAAAATTGCAACTTTTTTCTTATAAGTTTTTCTCTTAATATTCTGACTTCATTTTTGTAAAATTAAGACATAAGATTACCTTGTTTTTGACTTTATTCTCATTATATTCCAACTTTTTCCCACAACATGAAATGTTTATCTTAATAGTATGATTTTATTAAAATTACTTAATTATTATAAAATGTTTGCAAATTTTGAATTACATTTACCTCTTCATATTAAAGGTGTGACTTGTTTCCTTTAAAATTTAATTTTTCTTTTGTAGGTTGTAAAATGACTTTGAAAAGTTTTTTCTTAATATAATGACTTTATTCCTGTAAAATTGCTACTTTTTTCGATAAGATTACGTTTTTCCCTTAATATTCTGACTTCATTATTTAAAAAATTATTTAAAAAAATGTATAGTATGACTTTGTGCTCATTAATTTCCAACTTTTTTTCCCCGTAAGATTACATTTTTCTCTTAATAGTAAGAGGTTTTTTCAAAATTAATTATTATAGATTTACTGATTTTTTTTATTACATTTATCTCTTAATATTAGAGGTGTTTTTTATTTATTTATTTATTTGTCTCCTATAGTATGTGAAATTATGACTTTTAAAAAAAAGTTTTTTTGTTAATATGACTTTATTCCTGTAAAATTGCAACTTTTTTCCTATAAGATTAAGTTTTTCTCTTAATATTCTGACTTCATTTTTGTAAAATTAAGACATGAGATTACAAAGTTTTGGACTTTATTCTCATTAAATTCCAACTTTTTTCCATGAGATAACATTTTTATCTTAATAGTATGAATTTATTAAAATTACTCAATTATAAAATTAATGAACATTTTAAATTACATTTACCTTTTCATATTAAAGGTGTGACTTGTTTCCTTTAAAATCTATTGTTTATTGTTTTTTCTTAAAATGATGACTTTATTCTTGTAAAATTATATGACCTTTTCCCCTGTAACATTACGACATTTTCTCTTAATATTATTACTTTATTGCTGTAAAATTGCAATACCGGTAAATAAAATTGTTTTTCTCTTAATTCTGACTTTATTATTTAAAATTAAGACATAAGATTACACAGTTTTTTATTTTATTGTCATTAAATTCCAACAATTGAATTACATTTTTATCTTAATAGTATGAATTTATTAAAATTACTTAATTATAAAATTAATGCACATTTTTAATTTACCTCTTCATATTAAAAGTGTAACGTGTTTCCTTTAAAATTAAATTTTTCTCTTACAGGTTGTAAAATTATGACTTTTTGAAAAGTTTTTTTCTTAATATTATGACTTTATTCTTGTGAAATTATGACCCTTGTAACATTACGACATTTTCTCTTAATATTAATTAAGAGAAAATGATGTTTCTCTTAATATTCTGACTTCATTATTTAAAAGATTATAACAAGATTTTTTTATGGTATGACTTTATGCTCATTCATTTCGAACTTCTTTTCTCCGTATGATTACATTTTTCTCTTAATACTAAAAGTTTAGTTTTTTTCAATTATTAAAGAATTACTGAATTTTTCAAATTACATTTATTTCTTAATATTAGAGGTATGACTTATTTATTTTTCTCCTATAGTGCGTGAAATTATCACTTTTTAAAACAAGTTTTTCTCTTAATATTCTGACTTCATTTTTGTAAAATTAAGACATAAGATTACAAAGTTTTTGACGTTATTTTCATTAAATTCCAACTTTTTCCCACAAGATATTTTTTTTATCTTAATAGTATGAAATTATTAAAATGACTTAATTATAAAATTAATGCACATTTTTAATTTACCTCTTCATATTAAAGGTATCTTATAGGTTGTAAATTTACGACCCTTTTAAAGTTTTTTTCTTAATATTATGACTTTATTCTTGTAAAATTACTGCTATTTTGCTGCTGTTTTAATATTTCTATTTTTTTCTTGAATTATATTCTGACTTCATTTTTGTAAAATTAAGACATAAGATTACAAAGTTTTTGACGTTATTCTCATTAAATTACAACTTTTTCCGACAAGATATTTTTTTTTATCTTAATAGTATGAATTTATTAAAATGACTTAATTATAAAATTAATGCACATTTTTAATTTACCTCTTCATATTAAAGGTATCTTATAGGTTGTAAATTTACGACCTTTTTAAAGTTTTTTTTCTTAATATTATGACTTTATTCTTGTAAAATTACTGCTATTTTGTTGCTGTTTTAATATTTCTATTTTTTTCTTGAATTATATTCTGACTTCATTTTTGTAAAATTAAGACATAAGATTACAAAGTTTTTGACGTTATTCTCATTAAATTCCAACTTTTTCCCACAAGATATTTTTTTAATCTTAATAGTATGAATTTATTAAAATGACTTAATTATAAAATTAATGCACATTTTTAATTTACCTCTTCATATTAAAGGTATCTTATAGGTTGTAAATTTACGACCTTTTTAAAGTTTTTTTCTTAATATTATGACTTTATTCTTGTAAAATTACTGCTATTTTGCTGCTGTTTTAATATTTGTATTTTTTTCTTGAATTATATTCTGACTTCATTTTTGTAAAATTAAGACATCAGATTACAAAGTTTTTGACGTTATTCTCATTAAATTCCAACTTTTTCCCACAAGATATTTTTTTATCTTAATAGTATGAATTTATTAAAATGACTTAATTATAAAATTAATGCACATTTTTAATTTACCTCTTCATATTAAAGGTATCTTATAGGATGTAAATTTACGACCTTTTTAAAGTTTTTTTCTTAATATTATGACTTTATTCTTGTAAAATTACTGCTATTTTGCTGCTGTTTTAATATTTCTATTTTTTTCTTGAATTATATTCTGACTTCATTTTTGTAAAATTAAGACATAAGATTACAAAGTTTTTGATGTTATTCTCATTAAATTCCAACTTTTTCCCACAAGATATTTTTTTAATCTTAATAGTATGAATTTATTAAAATGACTTAATTATAAAATTAATGCACATTTTTAATTTACCTCTTCATATTAAAGGTATCTTATAGGTTGTAAATTTACGACCTTTTTAAAGTTTTTTTCTTAATATTATGACTTTATTCTTGTAAAATTACTGCTATTTTGCTGCTGTTTTAATATTTGTATTTTTTTCTTGAATTATATTCTGACTTCATTTTTGTAAAATTAAGACATAAGATTACAAAGTTTTTGACGTTATTCTCATTAAATTCCAACTTTTCCCCACAAGATATTTTTTTAATCTTAATATTATGAATTTATTAAAATGACTTAATTATAAAATTAATGCACATTTTTAATTTACCTCTTCATATTAAAGGTATCTTATAGGTTGTAAATTTACGACCTTTTTAAAGTTTTTTTCTTAATATTATGACTTTATTCTTGTAAAATTACTGCTATTTTGCTGCTATTTTGCTGCTGTTTTAATATTTCTATTTTTTTCTTGAATTATATTCTGACTTCATTTTTGTAAAATTAAGACATAAGATTACAAAGTTTTTGACGTTATTCTCATTAAATTACAACTTTTTCTGACAAGATTTTTTTTTTTATCTTAATAGTATGAATTTATTAAAATGACTTTATTATAAAATTAATGCACTTTTTTAATTTACCTCTTCATATTAAAGGTATCTTATAGGTTGTAAATTTACGACCTTTTTAAAGTTTTTTTTCTTAATATTATGACTTTTTTCTTGTAAAATTACTGCTATTTTGCTGCTGTTTTAATATTTCTATTTTTTTCTTGAATTGTGTTATCAGATTGTGCTGAAGGCCCATGAAATAATAGCTGCTTGGCATGGCTCTAGACATTTTAATTAAATCATTAATTTACAGAGCAACTTTTTGTTGTTTTTGGCTTGTTGAAAATGAAAAATAGTTGATGGAATTGGGAAGAGGTACTTGTACAAATCTCCACAATCCCCTCCGTGACAACCTTCAAACTCAATTGAGCGCCTCGGCGAGAAGTCTCCTCTCCTTGTCCGTTGAGATCGCAGCTCAACCATTCACAGCTGATTCTAAAACCATCCCAACGTGCCTGCAGTCACGAAACCTTGGCGGTGGCCGAGGAACCATGAGATCCGTCTCACAGCCTCACACACACACACACAGGCCGAGCGGTTGCCATGGTGAGATGCAAATAGATGGCAGGTTGAAAGGAGGAGAGAAGCGAGAGTGGAAACAGAGAATCCAGTGTTTTCCGCCGCCGCTGCTCCGCTTTTTTAATCAGTCACTAAAGCCATGTAGTCCAACTCCAGACAAAATGGTGAGAGTGACGGTCTTGGAAAGACCGGTTCCACCAAAACCGATTACGGTTAAACCATTCCTTTTGAAGGTGGAATCTGCCAATCTGGCTCAGAGGTGGCATCCTGTTAGCAGCCGGCAGCCATTTATCAGAGCTCAAATGGAACATGGGGAGATTACACAAACCACCATCGCTTCCTTTCAAATGATTTGTACCTTTTATCTGCCAACACCTTAGCTCGTCACCATGGTAACAGCTTTGACTTGAGATGGCTGTCCTCATACACACTCCGCCAAGCCAGCGCTTAGCCAGCAGGACGCCATCCTTATCCGTATCACTCATCTCATCACACCGTCTGTAAACACTCCACGGCGGAAATAGGACTTAACATTTGTCACCAAATGTGAAGAATCGCTGGTAAATTACGGGGGGAGCATGCAAACTCCGCGCAGACGGTGATCGAACCCGGGACCTTTGTATTGCGAGGCACATGCACTAAACCCTGTTCCACCATGCAACCCACAATATGCAATTGTGTGAACTAATAATAATTTTTGCAAACCAGTAATTATAGTCTGCAAATAATGTGTCGGTGCTGTCTAGAGCTCGGCATCGTAACAATGTCATACTCGTCCATACCAGTAGGTGGCAGCAGGTAGCTAATTGCTTTGTAGATGTCTGGAACATGGTTTGTCGTGATCCCAATATGCAGACGACAGTGGGAGGCAGCATGCAGGTAAAAAAGGTATCTAATGCTAAAACCAAAAAAAACTATGGGAGACCGGACCTTCCGCTCCGCCGCTCCCAGTCTGTGGAACACTCTCCCTGACCCCCTGAGGGCACCACAGACTGTGGATGCTTTTAAAAAAGGCTTAAAAACCCTTCTTTAAAAAAAAAAGTATTTTTATAGATATATGCATACTAGTTCTAGCTATTAGGCTGTTCTAGTTTTTATTCTTTTATTATCTTTTTATTATTATTATGATTATTATTTATTTTTTTAATACACCGTAGCACTTTGAGGTTGTTTGCTCAATGTAAAGTGCTTTTTACAAATAAAATATATTATTATTTTATTATTATTAAAAGGCATTGAAGCTTACGGAACACAACTAAAGCGGAACTGGCTACAAAGTAAACAAAAAAAGAATGCTGGACGACAGCAAAGACTTACAGCGTGTTGAGCAAAGACGGCGTCCACAAAGTACCGGTACATCCGAACATGACATGACAATCAACAATGTCCGTGCAAAGAAGGATAGCAACATCTTAAACATTCTTGATTGCTAAAAAACAAAGCAGGTGCGGGGAATAGCGCTTAAGGAAGACATGAAACTGCTACAGGAAAATACCAATAAAACAGGAAAAAACACCAAAATATGAGTGCAAGACAAAAACTAAAACACTACACACAGGAGAACAGCAAAAAACTCCAAATAAGTCATGGTGTGATGTGACAGGTGGTGACAGTACACCTACTTTGAGACAAGAGCTATAGTGATGCATGCTTGGTTATGCTTTAAAGTCATATCCAACAATTGCGACGACGACTTTTTATTGTCTACTGAGTTTAGTTTTTTAATGATTTCTGCTGGTGGTGTGCCTCCGCATTTTTTCAACGCAAAAAATGTGCCTTGGCTCAAAAAAGGTTGAAAAACACTGCAATATAAGACTCCAAGAAAAATTCCAAGTTTGTGAACCCGTTCTCAAACAATGGCAATAAAACTATTCTGATTCTGATTCGGATTCAAGGCGCATACCTGCAAAACGAGCTTAAAAAGCTTGTGTGCTAACAGCTGAGCTAAAAGGCTGGCATGCTAACGTTGACATGCGTCAAGGATATATGACTGAGATGTATACCTACAAAATGAGCTAAAAAAAAAAGTTAGCCTGCTAACATACGTACATATGTATGTATGTATGTGTATATATACATATACATACATACATACGTATGTATATATATATACATACATACATACGTACGTATGTGTATATATATACATACGTACGTATGTGTATATATATATACATACATATGTACATATATATATATATACATATGTACGTACATATGTATATATGTATGTGTATGTATATATATGTACGTATGTATATATATATATATACATGCATATGTACGTACATATGTATATATGTATGTGTATGTATATATATGTATATGTATGTATGTATATATGTATGTGTATGTATATGTATATATATGTATGTATATATATATGTATGTATATATATATATATATACATACATATGTACGTACATATGTATATATATATATGTATGTATATATATATGTATGTATACATATATATATACATACATATGTACGTACATATGTATATATGTATGTGTATGTATATATATGTATGTATGTATATATGTATGTGTATGTATATATATATATATATGTATGTATGCATGTGTATATATATATATATATATATATATATATATATATATACATGTATGTATATATATATATATATGTATGTATATACGTATGTATGTATGTATATATATATATATGTATGTATATACGTATGTATGTATATATGTAATATATATATATACACGTATGTATATATGTACGTACGTATGTGTATATATATATATATATATATACGTACGTATGTGTATATATATATATATATATATATATATATATATATATATACGTACGTATGTGTATATATATATACGTACGTATGTATATATGTACGTACGTATGTGTATATATACATACATACGTACGTATGTATATATGTACATACATACGTACGTATGTATATATGTAATATATATATATACATATGTACGTATGTATGTATATATGTATATACAGTATATATATATATATTTACGTATGTATGTATATATGTAATATATATAAATTATAAATGGGTTATACTTGTATAGCGCTTTTCTACCTTCAAGGTACTCAAAGCGCTTTGACAGTATTTCCACATTCACACACACATTCACACACTGATGGCGGGAGCTCCCATGCAAGGCGCTAACCAGCAGCCATCAGGAGCAAGGGTGAAGTGTCTTGCCCAAGGACACAACGGACGTGACTAATGCATTTTTAGACAATATGATTTGCCTGAGCGGCTGGGAGACCCCGAGAGTAACAAGCGGTAGAATATGGATTGATGGAATGGCTAGAAAGGACAGTAAAAACAATATATATATATATATATATATATATATATATATATATATATATATATATATATATATATATATATATATATATATATATATATATATATATATATATATATATATATATATATATTTTACTCGCAAGCCGGAATTTGGACGCTGGCGGGTGGTATCTGGCCCGTGGGCCGTAGTTTGGGGACCCCTGATATTGACGTTAGCAGTCAATTTGACATACTTGTGAGTTAAGGCATGAGGTTTACATCCTAGTGACAGAATATAGGGAGAAACAATCTAATTGATGATATTTCACCTCATTGCTTGTTCATCAGTCAATATGCTGCAGGGTTAACACCACATATCAAGGCTGGCTGGGCGTGGGTGTGTGAAAATGGGTGGGGGTGCTGGCTGCGCGCGCCCGTGAACCCCGACGACCCTCGACGTGCACGAGCAGCCTGTTGCTGGGCAGCGGCTGCAACACTCATCCTTCTTATTAACGCCTTCCTCGCCACTACTACTACAGCAGATGTCTCCGGAGATGCAAATGAGAGCGATGCTCGCCTCCATTAGAAGCTCCGCAGGAATCCAATTCACTTTGTAATCCACCTTTTCTGCGTGCGCGTGCGCGTGCACGGCGTCACCGCAATCGCCGGCGTGGTCATGACATCATTTCGTCACCGAGGTTTTATAAAGTGACGTCATCACAGCGGGTGTTCATTCACTGTATGCGAGTGATGAATGATTATTAGTGAATATTAATGTGCTTTGTGGACGCCGTCATCCTTCAGTTTTACTTGGTGGAAAATATTGCTTTTTTTGAACAACACAACACGCCAGGGTGTGACGCGGTATATTTACATATGAAACAGAGCATGCATGTCGTGGGTCTTACCGTGCGTGGACAGGGGAATGAGGAGCAGAGAGACGGTGAGGAGCACCTGCCAGGTCCACATACACGCCATGCCGGCCGTGTATAGACGTCTTCCCTTTTCACGCAAACCCTGATCAGATCCCCGTCTCGTCACGTCCTCAATTCAGCAGCTGGGCTCCATCGTGGGGTCCGCGATCCTCCACACCGTCGGCGCGCGCTCCAGTCGCAGGCAATAAAGCGCGTCTTTCCGCGCGTGTAGTAGTAAATGCGCGCCGCCGGTGAAGTCTTTTTTTTTTTTTTTTTTTTTTTGGCGAGCCGGTCTTCTCGACTTCCGTGCACGTGTGCGTGCCCGTCACAACCGCGTCCGTGGGCACCGGACAATGTGCGTGGACGTGCACGTGCACGCGCGCTAATCCTCTTATATTGTTGGACAATACACGACAATGGCAGCTGCTCTTCAATGACCCAATGGGGACCGTGGACCGCGTGGACAGGGGCCAAGGAGGGCTGTGCCCACCTACGGCCAGCAGAGGGCGCTGTTTAGACAGTTCTTTAACTCACCCCGATACACTACCAAATAATTGTTTTAAATATTTAAAATGTTTCACGTATTAATTATAATTAGAAATAAAGACACTCATGTGTTTTTTAAATTGTGATTAATTTATTTGATGTAATATTGCATTTAAATATTTCACCATTGAATTATTGATTTCATGAATAATAGTCATTTTATTTCAGTCCCAGGGTGACCCACATCACAGAAGAAAAAACATACATAGATGAAACAGAAATACAAGCAGAAATAAAATAAATAAAAACTTGTATATCTATTTCATGATTTGATTCATTGTTGATTTCAATATTTCATGATGTATTGATTTATTTAAATGTCCAGTCCATAGTGCGGGCCCCACTATGAACTGGACTCTCACTATTATGTTAGATCCACTATGGACTGGACTCTCACTATTATGTTAGATCCACTATGGACTGGACTCTCACTATTATGTTAGATCCACTATGGACTGGACTCTCACTATTATGTTAGATCCACTATGGACTGGACTCTCACACTATTATGTTAGATCCACTATGGACTGGACTCTCACTATTATGTTAGATCCACTATGGACTGGACTCTCACTATCATGTTAGATCCACTATGGACTGGACTCTCACTATTATGTTAGATCCACTATGAACTGGACTCTCACTATTATGTTAGATCCACTATGGACAGGACTCTCACTATTATGTTAGATCCACTATGGACTGGACTCTCACACTATCATGTTAGATCCACTATGGACTGGACTCTCACTATTATGTTAGATCCACTATGGACTGGACTCTCACACTATTATGTTAGATCCACTATGGACTAGACTCTCACACTATTATGTTAGATCCACTATGGACTGGACTCTCACACTAGATCCACTATGGACTAGACTCTCACTATTATGTTAGATCCACTATGGACTGGACTCTCACACTATTATGTTAGATCCACTATGGACTGGACTCTCACTATTATGTTAGATCCACTATGGACTGGACTCTCACACTAGATCCACTATGGACTGGACTCTCACACTATTATGTTAGATCCACTATGGACTGGACTCTCACTATTATGTTAGATCCACTAAGGACTGGACTCTCACACTAGATCCACTATGGACTGGACTCTCACACTATTATGTTAGATCCACTATGGACTGGACTCTCACACTAGATCCACTATGGACTAGACTCTCACTATTATGTTAGATCCACTATGGACTGGACTCTCACACTATTATGTTAGATCCACTATGGACTAGACTCTCACACTATTATGTTAGATCCACTATGGACTGGACTCTCACACTAGATCCACTATGGACTAGACTCTCACTATTATGTTAGATCCACTATGGACTGGACTCTCACACTATTATGTTAGATCCACTATGGACTGGACTCTCACACTAGATCCACTATGGACTAGACTCTCACTATTATGTTAGATCCACTATGGACTGGACTCTCACACTATTATGTTAGATCCACTATGGACTGGACTCTCACTATTATGTTAGATCCACTATGGACTGGACTCTCACACTAGATCCACTATGGACTGGACTCTCACACTATTATGTTAGATCCACTATGGACTGGACTCTCACTATTATGTTAGATCCACTAAGGACTGGACTCTCACACTAGATCCACTATGGACTGGACTCTCACACTATTATGTTAGATCCACTATGGACTGGACTCTCACACTAGATCCACTATGGACTAGACTCTCACTATTATGTTAGATCCACTATGGACTGGACTCTCACTATTATGTTAGATCCACTATGGACTGGACTCTCACACTATTATGTTAGATCCACTATGGACTGGACTCTCACACTATTATGTTAGATCCACTATGGACTGGACTCTCACACTAGATCCACTATGGACTAGACCAGGGGTCACCAACCTTTTTGAAACCAAGAGCTACTTTTTGGGTACTGATTAATGCGAAGGGCTACCAGTTTGATACACACTTAAATAAATTGCCAGAAATAGCCAATTTGCTCAATTTACCTTTAACTCTATGTTATTATTAATAATTAATGATATTTACACTTAATTGAATGGTTTAAAAGAGGAGAAAACACAAAAAAAATGACAATTGCATTTTGAAACATAGTCTATCTTCAATTTCGACTCTTTAAAATTCAAAATTCAACCGAAAAAAAAGAAGAGAAAAACTAGCTAATTCGAATCTTTTTGAAAACATTAAAAAAATAATTTATGGAACATCATTAGTAATTTTCCTGATTAAGATTAATTTTAGAATTTTGATAACATGTTTTAAATGGGTTAAAATCCAATCTGCACGTTGTTAGAATATATAACATATTGGACCAAGCTATATTTCTAACAAAGACAAATCATTATTTCTTCTAGATTTTCCAGAACAAAATTTTTTCAAAGAAATTCAAAAGACTTTGAAATAAGATTTAAATTTGATTCTACAGATTTTCTAGAATTGCCAGAATATATATTTTTTAATTTTAATCATAATAAGTTTGAAGAAATATTTCACAAATATTCTTCGTCGAAAAAACAGAAGCTAAAATTAAGAATTAAATTAAAATGTATTTATTATTCTTTACGATAAAAAATAAATTTACTTGAACATTGGTTTAAATTGTCAGGAAAGAAGAGGAATACATTTAAAAGGTAAAAAGGTATATGTGTTTAAAAATCCTAAAATCATTTTTAAGGTTGTATTTTTTCTCTAAAATTGTCTTTCTGAAAGTTATAAGAAGCAAAGTAAAAAAATAATGAATTTATTTAAACAAGTGAAGACCAAGTCTTTAAAATATTTTCTTGGATTTTCAAATTATATTTGAGTTTTGTCTCTCTTAGAATTAAAAATGTCGAGCAAAGCCAGACCAGCTTGCTAGTAAATAAATACAATTTAAAAAAATAAAGGCAGCTCACTGGTAAGTGCTGCTATTTGAGCTATTTTTAGAACAGGCCAGCGGGCTACTCATCTGGTCCTTACGGGCTACCTGGTGCCCGCGGGCACCGCGTTGGTGACCCCTGGACTAGACTCTCACTATTAGGTTAGATCCACTATGGACTGGACTCTCACACTATTATGTTAGATCCACTATGGACTGGACTCTCACTATTATGTTAGATCCACTATGGACTGGACTCTCACACTATTATGTTAGATCCACTATGGACTGGACTCTCACACTATTATGTTAGATCCACTATGGACTGGACTCTCACACTAGATCCACTATGGACTAGACTCTCACTATTATGTTAGATCCACTATGGACTGGACTCTCACACTATTATGTTAGATCCACTATGGACTGGACTCTCACTATTATGTTAGATCCACTATGGACTGGACTCTCACACTATTATGTTAGATCCACTATGGACTGGACTCTCACTATTATGTTAGATCCACTATGGACTGGACTCTCACACTAGATCCACTATGGACTGGACTCTCACACTATTATGTTAGATCCACTATGGACTGGACTCTCACTATTATGTTAGATCCACTAAGGACTGGACTCTCACACTAGATCCACTATGGACTGGACTCTCACACTATTATGTTAGATCCACTATGGACTGGACTCTCACACTAGATCCACTATGGACTAGACTCTCACTATTATGTTAGATCCACTATTATGGACTGGACTCTCACACTATTATGTTAGATCCACCATGGACTGGACTCTCACTATTATGTTAGATCCACTATGGACTGGACTCTCACACTATTATGTTAGATCCACTATGGACTGGACTCTCACTATTATGTTAGATCCACTATGGACTGCACTCTCACACTAGATCCACTATGGACTGGACTCTCACTATTATGTTAGATCCACTATGGACTGGACTCTCACACTATTATTTTAGATCCACAATGGACTGGACTCTCACACTATTATTTTAGATCCACAATGGACTGGACTTTCACTATTATGTTAGATCCACTATGGACTGGACTCTCACACTATTATGTTAGATCCACTATGGACTGGACTCTCACTATTATGTTAGATCCACTATGGACTGGACTCTCACACTATTATGTTGAATCTACAATGGACTGGACTCTCACTATTACGTTAGATCCACTTGGGACTGGACTCTCACACTATTATGTTAGATCCACTATGGACTGGACTCTCACTATTATGTTAGATCCACTATGAACTGGACTCTCACTATTATGTTAGATCCACTATGGACTGGACTCTCACTATTATGTTAGATCCACTATGGACTGGACTCTCACTATTATGTTAGATCCACTATGGACTGGACTCTCACACTATTATGTTAGATCCACTATGGACTGGACTCTCACTATTATGTTAGATCCACTATGAACTGGACTCTCACTATTATGTTAGATCCACTATGGACAGGACTCTCACTATTATGTTAGATCCACTATGGACTGGACTCTCACACTATCATGTTAGATCCACTATGGACTGGACTCTCACTATTATGTTAGATCCACTATGGACTGGACTCTCACACTATTATGTTAGATCCACTATGGACTAGACTCTCACACTATTATGTTAGATCCACTATGGACTGGACTCTCACACTAGATCCACTATGGACTAGACTCTCACTATTATGTTAGATCCACTATGGACTGGACTCTCACACTATTATGTTAGATCCACTATGGACTGGACTCTCACTATTATGTTAGATCCACTATGGACTGGACTCTCACACTAGATCCACTATGGACTGGACTCTCACACTATTATGTTAGATACACTATGGACTGGACTCTCACTATTATGTTAGATCCACTAAGGACTGGACTCTCACACTAGATCCACTATGGACTGGACTCTCACACTATTATGTTAGATCCACTATGGACTGGACTCTCACACTAGATCCACTATGGACTAGACTCTCACTATTATGTTAGATCCACTATGGACTGGACTCTCACACTATTATGCTAGATCCACTATGGACTGGACTCTCACACTATTATGTTAGATCCACTATGGACTGGACTCTCACACTAGATCCACTATGGACTAGACTCTCACTATTATGTTAGATCCACTATGGACTGGACTCTCACACTATTATGTTAGATCCACTATGGACTGGACTCTCACTATTATGTTAGATCCACTATGGACTGGACTCTCACACTAGATCCACTATGGACTGGACTCTCACACTATTATGTTAGATCCACTATGGACTGGACTCTCACTATTATGTTAGATCCACTAAGGACTGGACTCTCACACTAGATCCACTATGGACTGGACTCTCACACTATTATGTTAGATCCACTATGGACTTGACTCTCACACTAGATCCACTATGGACTAGACTCTCACTATTATGTTAGATCCACTATGGACTGGACTCTCACACTATTATGTTAGATCCACTATGGACTGGACTCTCACTATTATGTTAGATCCACTATGGACTGGACTCTCACACTATTATGTTAGATCCACTATGGACTGGACTCTCACACTATTATGTTAGATCCACTATGGACTGGACTCTCACACTAGATCCACTATGGACTAGACTCTCACTATTATGTTAGATCCACTATGGACTGGACTCTCACACTATTATGTTAGATCCACTATGGACTGGACTCTCACTATTATGTTAGATCCACTATGGACTGGACTCTCACACTATTATGTTAGATCCACTATGGACTGGACTCTCACACTATTATGTTAGATCCACTATGGACTGGACTCTCACACTAGATCCACTATGGACTAGACTCTCACTATTATGTTAGATCCACTATGGACTGGACTCTCACACTATTATGTTAGATCCACTATGGACTGGACTCTCACTATTATGTTAGATCCACTATGGACTGGACTCTCACACTATTATGTTAGATCCACTATGGACTGGACTCTCACTATTATGTTAGATCCACTATGGACTGGACTCTCACACTAGATCCACTATGGACTGGACTCTCACACTATTATGTTAGATCCACTATGGACTGGACTCTCACTATTATGTTAGATCCACTAAGGACTGGACTCTCACACTAGATCCACTATGGACTGGACTCTCACACTATTATGTTAGATCCACTATGGACTGGACTCTCACACTATTATGTTAGATCCACTATGGACTGGACTCTCACTATTATGTTAGATCCACTATGGACTGCACTCTCACACTAGATCCACTATGGACTGGACTCTCACTATTATGTTAGATCCACTATGGACTGGACTCTCACACTATTATTTTAGATCCACAATGGACTGGACTCTCACACTATTATTTTAGATCCACAATGGACTGGACTTTCACTATTATGTTAGATCCACTATGGACTGGACTCTCACACTATTATGTTAGATCCACTATGGACTGGACTCTCACTATTATGTTAGATCCACTATGGACTGGACTCTCACACTATTATGTTGAATCTACAATGGACTGGACTCTCACTATTACGTTAGATCCACTTGGGACTGGACTCTCACACTATTATGTTAGATCCACTATGGACTGGACTCTCACTATTATGTTAGATCCACTATGAACTGGACTCTCACTATTATGTTAGATCCACTATGGACTGGACTCTCACTATTATGTTAGATCCACTATGGACTGGACTCTCACTATTATGTTAGATCCACTATGGACTGGACTCTCACACTATTATGTTAGATCCACTATGGACTGGACTCTCACTATTATGTTAGATCCACTATGAACTGGACTCTCACTATTATGTTAGATCCACTATGGACAGGACTCTCACTATTATGTTAGATCCACTATGGACTGGACTCTCACACTATCATGTTAGATCCACTATGGACTGGACTCTCACTATTATGTTAGATCCACTATGGACTGGACTCTCACACTATTATGTTAGATCCACTATGGACTAGACTCTCACACTATTATGTTAGATCCAATATGGACTGGACTCTCACACTAGATCCACTATGGACTAGACTCTCACTATTATGTTAGATCCACTATGGACTGGACTCTCACACTATTATGTTAGATCCACTATGGACTGGACTCTCACTATTATGTTAGATCCACTATGGACTGGACTCTCACACTAGATCCACTATGGACTGGACTCTCACACTAGATCCACTATGGACTGGACTCTCACACTATTATGTTAGATCCACTATGGACTGGACTCTCACTATTATGTTAGATCCACTAAGGACTGGACTCTCACACTAGATCCACTATGGACTGGACTCTCACACTATTATGTTAGATCCACTATGGACTGGACTCTCACACTAGATCCACTATGGACTAGACTCTCACTATTATGTTAGATCCACTATGGACTGGACTCTCACACTATTATGCTAGATCCACTATGGACTGGACTCTCACACTATTATGTTAGATCCACTATGGACTGGACTCTCACTATTATGTTAGATCCACTATGGACTGGACTCTCACACTATTATGTTAGATCCACTATGGACTGGACTCTCACACTATTATGTTAGATCCACTATGGACTGGACTCTCACACTAGATCCACTATGGACTAGACTCTCACTATTATGTTAGATCCACTATGGACTGGACTCTCACACTATTATGTTAGATCCACTATGGACTGGACTCTCACTATTATGTTAGATCCACTATGGACTGGACTCTCACACTATTATGTTAGATCCACTATGGACTGGACTCTCACTATTATGTTAGATCCACTATGGACTGGACTCTCACACTAGATCCACTATGGACTGGACTTTCACACTATTATGTTAGATCCACTATGGACTGGACTCTCACTATTATGTTAGATCCACTATGGACTGGACTCTCACACTAGATCCACTAAGGACTGGACTCTCACACTAGATCCACTATGGACTGGACTCTCACACTATTATGTTAGATCCACTATGGACTGGACTCTCACACTAGATCCACTATGGACTAGACTCTCACTATTATGTTAGATCCACTATGGACTGGACTCTCACACTATTATGTTAGATCCACCATGGACTGGACTCTCACTATTATGTTAGATCCACTATGGACTGGACTCTCACACTATTATGTTAGATCCACTATGGACTGGACTTTCACTATTATGTTAGATCCACTATGGACTGGACTCTCACACTATTATGTTAGATCCACTATGGACTGGACTCTCACTATTATGTTAGATCCACTATGGACTGGACTCTCACACTATTATGTTAGATCTACAATGGACTGGACTCCCACTATTATGTTAGATCCACTTGGGACTGGACTCTCACACTATTATGTTAGATCCACTATGGACTGGACTCTCACTATTATGTTAGATCCACTATGGACTGGACTCTCACAATATTATGTTAGATCCACTATGGACTGGACTCTCACTATTATGTTAGATCCACTATGGACTGGAGTCTCACCCTAGATCCACTATGGACTGGAGTCTCACACTATTATGTTAGATTCACTATGGACTGGACTCTCACTATTATGTTAGATCCACTATGGACTGGAGTCTCACACTAGATCCACTATGGACTGGAGTCTCACACTATTATGTTAGATCCACTATGGACTGGACTCTCACAGTAATATACTAGACCCACTCGACGGCCATTGCATCGGTGGGTCACCCACATCTGCGGTCCTCTCCAAGGTTTCTCATAGTCATTCACATCGACGTCCCACTGGGTGGTGAGTTTTTCCTTGCCCTCATGTGGGCTCTGAACCGAGGATGTCGTTGTGGCTTGTGCAGCCCTTTGAGACACTTGTGATTTAGGGCTATATAAGTAAACATTGACTGATTGAGTACTAATATACTAGTACCAGTATACCGTACAACCCTAGTCCACACAAACATTTTAATTACATCCCCTCAATACACAAAAATGACTTAGTTTCTCTTTTGCGATGTGGCTGCAGACACATCGCATGCTATTATGTTTTTCCCCGGGTTAAAATGATCAAATTGCAATCAGATTCATTAATTGGGAGCCTATTGATCAAAAAAATAAAAACATGGGAGTAGAGTGGCCTACTTTTCCCCATCACGCACACACGCATTGACACTGAAGGCTGAGATGAGATTAGGATTGAATGGAATGTTCTCTGGCAACAACCTGGCCAACAGGAGAGTGACTGTGATGGTATTCAGCAGAGTGGCCAGGACTGTGCAAGAGAAATATTCACTGATGCGCTGCCAAACAGAGCAGAAGAAAATTGCTGCTGCAACACACTCATAACACACACACACAAACACACACATTCCTACTATATCTGCGATAAACACTCAAATAAGCACAATACTTTAAACGGATTGATGAGAATTAGGCATTTTCCAGGCACGACTGACAGCAATATGGCAAAGGAGGGCTTGGTGTTGAACAGATGGAGGCGACTGAGAAGGGAACTAAAACAAACCATTCGATGCCAGGGTGTGTTGGCCACTCCATCCTGTGCTCGTGTGGAACAGTGAGGGGTGGACATGATGTCCACTTCCACCCTGTGAGTGCCTGTAGACACTTTGTTTTTGTTAATACTCCCAACATGCAAAATACATAGTCTGTGATTCTTCGCCATCATGTTTTGTATACAACACACTGCAAAAAGTGAAATGTAAGTAAGATGAAATATCTCAAATAAGGGTGATATTTGCTTATTTTCTGTCTGATAAGATTATTCTTCTCACTAAGCAGATTTTATGTTAGAGTGTTTTACTTGTTTTAAGGCAGTGGTTCTTAAAGGCCTACTGAAATGAATTTTTTTTATTTAAACGGGGATAGCAGATCCATTCTATGTGTCATACTTGATCATTTTGCGATATTGCCATATTTTTGCTGAAAGGATTTAGTATAGAACAACGTCGATAAAGTTCGCAACTTTTGGTCTCTGATAAAAAAAAACCTTGCCCCTACCGGAAGTAGCGTGACGTTGTCAGTTGTTCACTCCCTCATATTTTCCTATTGTTTTCAACGCAGCTAGAGCTATGCGGACCGAGAAAGCGACGATTACCCCATTAATTTGAGCCAGGATGAAAGATTCGTGGATGAGGAACGTTAGAGTGACGGACTAGAATGCAGTGAAATACATTTTTTTTTCTCGCTCTGACCGTAACTTAAGTACAAGCTGGCTCATTGGATTCCACACTCTCTCCGTTTTCTATTGTGGATCACGGATTTGTATTTTAAACCACCTCGGATACTATATCCTCTTGAAAATGAGAGTCGAGAACGCGAAATGGACATTCACAGTGACTTTTATCTCCACGACAATACATCGACGAAGCTCTTTAGCATGAGCTAACGTGATAGCATCTGTCTCAAATGCAGATAGAAACAAAATAAATAAATCCCTGACTGGAAGGATAGACAGAAGATCAACAATACTATTAAACCATGGACATGTAACTACACGGTTAATAGATCTCAGCCTGGCAAAGCTTAACAATGCTGTTGCTAACGACGCTAAGGCTAACTTAGCAACTTAGCAACTTAGCAACCGGACCTCACAGAGCTATGATAAAAACATTAGCGCTCCACCTAAGCCAGCCAGCCCTCATCTGCTCATCAACACCCGTGCTCACCTGCGTTCCAGCGATCGACGGCGCGAAGAAGGACTTCACCCGACCATCCGTGCGGTGGGCGGCTAGCATCGGCTAGGCGTCTGCTATCCAAGTAAGTAGTCCTTGTAGTGTTACTACAGCCAGCCGCTAATACACCGATCCCACCTACAACGTTCTTCTTTGCAGCCTCCATTGTTCATTAAACAAATTGCAAAAGATTCACCAACACAGATGTCCAGAATACTGTAGAATTATGAAATGAAAATAGAGCTTTTTTGTATTGGATTCAATCGGGAAGGCATACCTCTGTTCCCCTGGCTACGTCACGCGCATACGTCATCCTCCAAAGGCTTTTTCAACCGGAAGTTTAGCGGGAAATTTAAAATTGCACTTTATAAGTTAACCCGGTCGTATTGGCATGTGTTGCAATGTTAAGATTTCATCATTGATATATAAACTATCAGACTGCGTGGTCGGTAGTAGTGGCTTTCAGTAGGCCTTTAACCCGGGTTCGATCGAACCCTACACTGCAAAAAGTCAGTGTTCAAAAACAAGAAAAAAATCTACAAAAATTAGGGGTATTTTATTTGAAATAAGCAAAATTATCTGCCAATAGAACAAGAAAATTCGGCCTGTCAAGACTTTCCAAAACGAGTAAAATTAGCTAACCTCAATGAACCCAAAAATACCTTAAAATAAGTATATTCTCACTAATAACAAGTGCACTTTTATTGGGAGAAAAAAAATGAGACCTTTTTGCTCAATATGTTGAAAAATATTCTTAAATTAAGTAAATGCTAGTGCCATTATCTTGACATAATGATATGCGCTCGGCATCATGATTTTTTTTGAAATTATGACTTTAAAAAAGTAGTTTTATACTTGTGAGTGTTGATGACACAGCTTTGCAACAGTTGATATTCTAGTTTCAAGTATGTTTTACTCAATATAGCTCATCAAATCTCAGCAACAAGCTGTAATATCTTACTGAGATCATTTAGGACCAAAATCCTTAAAACAAGTGAAACACTCTAACATAAAATCTGCTTAGTGAGAAGAATTATCTTATCAGACAGAAAATAAGCAAATATCACCCTTATTTGAGATATTTCATCTTACTTACATTTCACTTTTTGCAGTGTAGGGGTTCGGTGAGTCAGGCTCAGGGGTTCGGCGGAGGTCAAAACACACCCGACTCATCGTGTAAATAAAAACTTCTCCCTATCGGCGTATTACGGATACGGTCACAGCAGAAGTCAGACTGATTTGCAGGTGTGTAATTTGTTGTGAGTTTATGCACTGTGTTGGTTTTGTTCTTTGAACAAGGTGATGTTCATGCACGGTTCATTTTGTGCACCAGTAAAAAAACATGGTAACACTTTTGTATGGGAAACATATTCACCATTAATTAGTTGCTTATTAACATGCAAATTAGTAACATATTGGCTCTTAACTAGTCATTATTAAGTGCTTATTAATTGCCTTATTCGGCATGGCCTTATTATAACCCTCTAACCCTGGCCCTAACCCTAACCAAATAACTCTAAATTAAGTCTTTGTTACTTAGAATATGTTCCCCATACTAAAGTGTTACCAAAAACATATAATAACTTTGTCTTGAATTTGAAAAAAAAGGAGGGTTCGGTGAATGCGCATATGAAACTGGTGGGGTTTGGTACCTCCAACAAGGTTAAGAACCACTGTTTTAAGGGTTTTGGTCCTAAATGATCTCAGTAAGATATTACAGCTTGTTGCTGAGATGTTATGACCTATATTGAGTAAAACATGCTTGAAACTAGAATATCAACTGTTGCAAAGCTGTGTCATCAACACTCACAAGTATAAAACTACTTTTTCAAAGTAATAATTTCTTACTTCAAGCATGAAAAAAAAAAATCATGATGCCGAGCGCATATCATTATGTCAAGATAATGGCACTAGCATTTACTTAATTTAAGAATATTTTTCAACATATTGATCAAAAATGTCTCTTTTTTTTCTATGAAGAAAAGTGCACTTGTTATTAGTGAGAATATACTTATTTTAAGGTATTTTGGGGTTCATTGAGGTTCGCTAATTTTACTTGTTTTGGAAAGTCTTGACAAGCCGAATTTTCTTGTTCTATTGGCAGATAATTTTGCTTATTTCAAATAAAATACCCCTAATTTTTGGGGGAAAAATTGTTGTTTTTGAACACTGACTTTTTGCAGTGCACATTTACATAGTAGGAACACCCACACAGACTGAACAAGTGTGTTATTGTTTGCTATGGCGCCATCCTGTGGAGGAGTTTTCTCACTGCAGGTGCTGCGGGTTGAAAAGTTAAAGTACCAATGATTGTCACACACACACTAGGTGTGGTGAAATTTGTCCTCTGCATTTGACCCATCACCCTTGATCACCCCCTGGGAGGTGAGGTGAGCAGTGAGCAGCAGCGGTGGCCGCGCCCGGGAATAATTTTTGGTGATTTATAACCCCCAATTCCAATCCTTGATGCTGAGTGCCAAGCAGGGAGGTAATGGATTCCATTTGTATAGTCTTTGGTATGACTCGGCCGGGGTTTGAACTCACGACCGAAGCAGGGGTGCACATTACCTCGATGGTGGAGGGTGTGTCAGTCGATCGCCCGCCATGCATTAAAAAAATAGACCTAAAAATGAGCGATGATCAATCTTCACCAAGACGTCACTTTCGTCACTTGATTGACATTCACGGCACCCGAGGGTCTTGTGAGATGACGCTGGCTGCTGCCAGATCATAATTAAGAAAATATATATATATATATATATATATATATATATATATATATATATATATATATATATATATATATATATATATATATATATATGTATGTATAATGCGTATATATGTATGTATGTATAATGCGTATATATGTATATATATAATGTATGTATATATATATATATACCGTATATATATATATATATACACACATATATATATGTATGTTTATATATATATATGTATATATATATTTATGTTTATATGTATGTTTATATATATATATTTATATGTATGTTTATATATATATATATTTATATTTATATGTATGTTTATATATATATATATATATATACATATATAAACATACATATATATATGTATATTTATATGTATATGTAAATTTATATGTATGTTTATATATATATATATATATATATTATACATATATATATATATGTATGTTTATTTATATATATATATATATATATATATATATATATATATATATATATATATATATATATATATATATATATATATATATATAAACATACATATATATATATATATGTAACGTCATAGTTGAGTGTAAATAAAGTTGTATTTAAAAAACAGTCGCCATCTTAGCTACGTCAGGAGAGGACGAGAGTGACGGGGAGCATCTATGCGTCTATGGAGGCACCGAGAGTGACGCCGATGGAGGCTCCGTCGGGGGTATTACCGAACCTTCCCAAGCTGGAGATAATGGTGGCAGAGGAGCTGCCTATCGCGGTGGAAATGGCGGAACAACAATGTAAGTTTCACGCAATTCATGGAAGAAAATGCTGGAAGCTTGCTAGCTAGGATACGACGCCCCTTTCTGACGAGCTAATGCTAGTAGCCGCATTTAACGCCTTTAAACACGATAAAAGACGTCATTTGTGTTGTTTTCATGTCAAGGTGACAGTTATATGTTTATGACCAGTTTGTTGGTAACGTCAGTACGTGTATTAGTGTACACTACAGTTAAACACCAGACTATTATGGAAATAATCATCACTTATTCAGTGCATCTATTGTTTACACAGGAGTGTCAAACATGAGGCCTGAGGGCCAGATCAGGCCCGCCAACAGTTTTATCTGGCCCTCGGGATGAGTTGGCTAAGTATAAATATTACCCTGACATTTTTGAATGAAAGAAACAGCTCTTCTAAATGTGTCCACTGGATGTCACAATAGCAATTGTTTGTATCTATGTAGATCAGACCTGGGCAAATAAAGGCCCGGGGGCCACACGCGGCCCGTTAAGCTTTTCAATCTGGCCCGCCGGACATTCCCAAATAATTATTTTAGATCTTTAAGCTGGAAAGTGTAGCTGCCATTATGATGTGCAGTGATGTTTTCTAATCTTCAACTATACAAATTATTTCAATGGCTGGAATCTGCACTTTTGCATGATATACTAGTTACTATGGTAATCTAATTAGTTACTATGGTAATCTAATTAGTTACTATGATCATCTAAGTCGCAGCATCTCAGACGAGGCACCAAGCAGTGTGGGTGGTTTTTCCAGAGCCTGAAAATGTGGGTGTCAGGGACAGACGCGGAAGGAGATTTTTACAAGAAAGTTGTAAAACTTAGTGATATATCAGATTGTAGGTGGGGTTTTTTTTTACCCTTCACGTTCATAATTTGCTGTGTTTGTTGCATTTTTGTTGCGTTTCGCTTGATTGTAAAATATGTGGATGGAGAGGGGGTGTGACGTTCATATGTTGTCAATATTCAGTGTTTTATCCTTCATAGTTAATATTGTAAATCACACATTCTTTATTTTCATGTACATTCTGGGTGTCTCATTCATCCATCCATCCATTTTCTACCGCTTATTCCCTTCGGGGTCACAAGGGGTGCTGGAGCCTATCTCAGCTACAATCGCGCGGAAGGCGGTGTACACCTTGGACAAGTCACCACCTCATTGCAGGGCCAACACAGATAGACAGACAACATTCACACACTAGGGCCCATTTAGTGTTGCCAATCAACCTATCCCCAGGTGCATGTCTTTGGAGGTGGGAGGAAGCCGGAGTACCCGGAGGGAACCCACGCAGTCACGGGGAGAACATGCAAACTCCACACAGAAAGATCCTGAGCCCGGGATTGAACTCAGGACCTTCGTATTGTGAGGCAGACGCACCCCTCTCCCACCGTGCTGAGGGGTGTCTCATTCAGTAAAACAATTTAAAATTCAGTTTTTTAAGGCGATCTGTCATAACGTGTTTAGCGTTCAATCAGACATTATTGTGAGGTTGTGTATTTTAGTGCACCTAAAAATCAGGGGCCGTACTTATCAAGCTTCTTAGAATTACTCCTAAGAAGTCTGCTAAGAGTTGACTTAAGAGTAAATAAATTCTTCGCTGAAAGCTGCACTTAGAAGTTAGTTATCAAGCGTCTTACTCACACTTTCAGCGAAGTGTAGGACTGAATCTTAAGTGTCACACTCAGAGCTGAATTACGACATTACTATGTGCCGTAAACGGAATTTTAGGTGACGTCATTTCTGTGTCCATAGAAATGACCAATCACGGAAGGGAATCTGTTGTCTAAGAATAAAGAAATATCTTGGAAATATTTAAGTGGACAATGGGAGTGTATATTTTGACAATAAACTACAAAATAATACAAAACAAACTAGTCCCCGCCGGCACTCACGCTACCGCTCCCTCTCTTCTATCGCCCACACACTCACTGACGTCACTCACCTCACGGCCACACACATACGCTACTGTCATAACATTTTCTTTCCAATTCATTAATTAGGCAACTAATTTCAAACTGGTGTGGGTGGCTCTATATATACTAGCCCACTGCAGACACATGCAGAAATCAACAAGGAATCGAAAAGTATTAAATCTGTGACAAAAATAATATCCGCTCTGTCTAAACGATACCGTTTGATCAGCTGCTCGTCATCAAAAAAAAACAAAACATTGTTCCGTTCCCTGAACGTTCGCGCACGTCTCTCTCGCCTCAGTGCCATCCCCTGCTGGCAACTCCTAACCACTTAAGACACCTCTGAAGGTCTCTTAAATATCGTGGAGAGTAGGAGTGATTCTTAGACTTAAGAACTAGGGATGTTAACAATTAATCGATTTTCGATTAATTGCCGTTAAGAAATTACCCGATTAAAATTAACGATTTCAATTAATTGACAATTCCGTTCTGTCACGGTCGGTGCGGTGGTTTTCTGTGTGAAGGTAATGCTGAGTTTATACCTCGCTAGTCCACACGAGGGAGTTGTTGCTTATTGTACTTTTTCCAAGCAGCAACACCATCACGTGACCAGCCCTACATGTCCGCTGTACACATGAGAGTCCACATGCGAGAGAAGAAAAACAAACATGAAGCGACGCAAGAGAAGTGCTGTGTGGGAACATTTCACCCTAAAAGAGGACGATGCAACGTGCAAAATATGTAAGGCTGTTTTGAAGTACAACAATTCAACCAGTTCGTTAAATTACCACCTAAAAAGTTTACATGCCGCTGTGCTTGGAGGAGAGAGTGGAGGCGGAGCACGGCCAGGCCAGCCCTCCGTCGCCGAAGCGTTTTCCAAAAGAAAAGCGGTGTGTGATGACGCACGGGCAGAGGGCATCACCCAGAGGATTTGCAACATGGTTGAAAAGGATATGCTGCCTATAAGCATTGTGGATGGCAAGGGGTTTCGTGAGTTGATGAACTATTGTGAGCCAGACTACCAAATCCCTTCTCGAGAAACAATAACAACCCGCATAGAGGCTCGCTACAAAAGAAAGAAAGCCGAGCTGAAAGCACGACTGTTTCAAGCTGACTGATTATTACATTAATGTTTACACTAATAGTTTGTGAGAGACAAACTAAGATGGGCATAGTGCATGCACTTTATTTTATTTTATGCAGTGACATGTTTTTCATTCAGTTCTTCTGTCAGCCTCACTTGAGCCCAAATGTTAAGTTGAATCAATGACTGTTCTTCTGCAGCAGGCTTAGGTTTACTTATTTTGCTGTTACTTACAATTTCAGGGATGTCTGCCTTATATTTTTTCAAGTTGACTGTCATATAGGCACTTTTCCCAGTTCAAGAGGGATTCAATTAATGTTGCAGCTTGCAGGCTGCTAGCCTTCTAATAGTTTGTGAGACAGACTAAGATGTGCATTGTGCATGTTGTGCACTTGATGTTACTTTATTTTTCTTGTCTTTACAGTAGTGAGTGAGTGACATGTTTTTTCACTTCAGTTCTTGTCAGCCTCACCTGAGTCCAAAGGTGAAGTTCTGCAGCAGACTGCAACAGCCAACAGGCTTACTTATTTGCTGCCTGCTGTTACAATTTTCAGGGATGTCTTCCTTGTATTTTTTCAAGTTGACAGATAGGCATTAGGCACCTTTCCCAGTTCAAGAGGGATTATATAAAATAAAGCTAGCTATTATGGCTGCTGCCACTACCAAGTCTTGCATGTGTGACAAGACTAAAGTGCACTTTATATTATATTCCTCATGTTACAAAGATGACTTACTTTTGTATCAAATAAACATTTGATTAGGGAATACAATGTCCTTTGTATTTTATACCAGCAAAATTTTGATTTTGATTTTGTACCTTATTGAGGGGAAATCTCAGATGGGGGGAAAACGCCGCTTTATCAACTAATCGATGATCGATCGATAAGGTTATCAACTATCAATTAATGAAATAATCGATAATTTGCATCCCTATTAAGAACGTTGATAAAAAGCTTTTATTCTTAAGTTTGAGAGTAGGACTAAATTTCGCAAATTCTCAGGACTTAAGTGTAAAATGGCACTCTAAGAAGCTTGATAAGTACGGCCCCAGATATTTTGGCCCCCAGACCCATTTTTTCTCTCTAAAATTGGCCCCCCAAGTCAAAACAATTGCCCAGGCCTGATGTTGATGATGCAACATATGTACAAAATAAACCACATAATGTCAGTACATCAGTCGAGGAAAATGATCAAACTACATAAATAAGATTGTGTAATTTGATTTTGATAAAAACATGTTATCTTGATTGAAAATGAACACCAATGAGTTGGCTGATGAACATTATCACATAATTTAATCCGAAAATATAAATAATGACAAATAAATTATTAAAAAAACAACAACATTATGATTTGTACATTTTCAGAATGTGCGTGTACTATTTTTAAACAAAGAAATCAATCTGAAGTTGTCTTTATTTTGAAGTTATCATGCCGTGATTTGACCAGTCTGGCCCACTTGGGAGTTGATTTTTCTCCATGTGGCCCCCGACCTAGAATGAGTTTGACACCCCTGGTTTACACACTTATATTGGCAAGTCTGTGTTTAGCAATGAACATGTTCTTATGACACAATTCAACTGTTTGTTTAAAAAAAAAAAAAATTATATACTGTATTTATGTTTCTCATTGGGATATATATTTATTATGTTTCAGGGCACGATGAGGACACTCGCTCTCTTATTTTGTGGAGGACCGCCAACGCCTCCTTGTTCACAGGCAGACGTCATGCAGCTGTCAATGGCTATGAGTGAGTACATGCACACATCTGTCTTTGTGGTACTTTTATACAGCTAAATACACCCTCATGTTGACTAGGGATGCAAGGGTTACGCATTTCCACTGCACGATTATTCATTTCGCAACAAAAAATATATACAGTCACAGACTTTTCTTACACTCTAAGGAATGTCTGTGGTTGTATATATTGTGTATACCACAGTGTATACCACTGTGCCGCAGCACACTAGTGTGCCGTAAGATACAGCCTGGTGTGCCGTGGGAGATTATGCAGTTTCACCTATTTGGGTTAAAAATATTTTTTGCAAACCAGTAAATATAATCCGCAAATAATGTGCCGTTGTTGAGTGTCTGTGCACTGCAAAAAGTCTGTGTTCAAAAACAAGAAGAAAAAATACAAAAATGAGGGGTATTTTATTTGAACTAAGCAAAATTATCTGCCAATAGAACAAGAAAATTTGGCTTGTCAAGACTTTCCAAAACAAGTAAAATTAGCTAACTTCAAGGAACCCAAAAATACCTTAAAATAAGTATATTCTCACTAATAACAAGTGCACTTTTCTTGGGAGAAAAACAAAAGAGACCTTTTTGCTCAATATGTTGAAAAATATTCTTAAGTGAAGTAAATGCTAGTGCCATTATCTTGACATAATGATATGCGCTCTGCATTACATTTCTTGAAACCAGCAAACTTATACTAAAAACTAATTTATTGTTCTTAATGGAAAGGCAACAAGGCAACCGCTTGTTACTCTCGGGGTCTCCTAGCCGCTCAGGCAAATCATATTGTCTAAAAATGCATTTTTCCATGGATAACATGACATCATCGCGCCAAGTGCGTGCTCTTTCAGTCAATTAGTGCGCATATATACAGCCCCGGCCCCCGGCCAAAAAATTTTTATTGTAATTTTGAAGAATTTATCTGAATGTGCATGAACTATTTCTGTTCAATATTGTTAGAAATGTCACATGATGTCAACTGTACTACTATATGAGTACGTATTTTCTATTGTTTCATTGAAAATAAAACAGCAAAGTCCATTTGGCTGTCATCTGTTTTAATTATGAGACACAATTGTGTCAAAGTCATGATTTTTTATTTCATGCTTGAAATAAGAAATTATTACTTTAAAAAAGTAGTTTTATACTTGTGAGTGTTGATGGCACAGCTTTGCAACAGTTCATATTCTAGTTTCAAGCATGTTTTACTCAATATAGGTCATCAAATCTCAGCAACAAGCTGTAATATCTTACTGAGATCATTTAGGACCAAAACCCTTAAAACAAGTAAAACACTCTAACATAAAATCTGCTTAGTGAGAAGAATTATCTTATCAGACAGAAAATAAGCAAATATCACCCTTATTTGAGATATTTCATCTTACTTAGATTTCAGTTTTGGCAGTGTGCTGTCTAGAGCTCGGCAGAGTAACCATGTTATTCTCCTCAATATCAGTAGATGGCAGCCGGTAGCTAATTGCTTTGTAGATGTCGGTAACAGGTCGTATGAGACGACGATGGTTTGTCGTAATCACAATATGCAGGCGACAGCGGGAGGCAGAGTGCAGGTAAAATGGTATCTAATGCTTAAACCAAACATAAACAAAAGGTGCCCCTAAGAAAAGGCATTAAAGCTTAGGGATGGCTATGCAAAACTGAACTGGCTACAAAGTAAACAAAAACAGAATGCTGGACGACAGCAAAGACTTACTGCGTGTGGAGCAGACGGCATCCACAAAGTACATGACATGACAACGATGTCCACACACAAAAAAATGATTCTTGGTTGATAAAACAAAGTAGGTGCGGGGAATATCGCTCAAAGGAAGACATGAAACTGCTACAGGAAAATACCAACCAAACAGGAAAAGCCACCAAAATAGGAGCGCAAGACAAGAACTAAAACACTACACACAGGAAAACAGCGAAAAAGTCCAATTAAGTCAGGGTGTGATGTGACAGGTGGTGACAGTACACCTACTTTGAGACAAGAGCTATAGTGACACATAGTTGACTATGGTTTAAATTCAAATCCAACAACTTTTTATTATCTACTGAGTTTCGTTTTTTAAAGATTTTTGCTGGTGGTGTGCCTCCGCATTTTTTCAGTGAAAAAAATGTGTCTTGGCTCAAAAAAGGTTGAAAAACTGCCTTAGAGATGTTGATGTGTTCTTACTCTGGGAAATAACAGTGATCAAACATAACATAATAACTAGAGGTGGGGAAAATGATTGATATTAAAATACGTAACGATTAGAAGGTGGAGGATTCTGAATCGATAGACAAATGTTGATTATTTATGTATGTCAAATAAAGTATTACAGACAGTTTTAAAATGCGGCATTTAAGCAAATGTTTTCTAAACGTAGATGTAGGTTTGATTCTACCTAACCAGGTTAGAGTAACCATCTTAGAAGGGAAAATGAGCAAGTAGATCATAAGTCATACAGTGCGGCCGCTGGCTGGCAACACTTTCAGCCGTGCTGTAGATACAGTATATGAATGACTAGATAGACCACACACGTGTTTATGGCCACTGGGGCCAAAGTATTTGAACATTCTCTGGTTTAAGAAGGTACAAAAAAATAAATCAAGGATGCTTGCTCACTAAGTAGGGTTGTTTATTTTTTTCTTTCACTGGGTAGGCTACTACAGTTCTCACTTATCTAGTCTTCCATATATGTACAAAACCCAAAAGCAGTGAAGTTGTCACGTTGTGTAAACGGTAAATAAAAACAGAATACAATGATTTGCAAATCCTTTTCAACTTATATTCTATTGAATAGACTGCAAAGACAAGATATTTGACATTCGAACTGGTAAACTTTGTTATTTTTTGCAAATATTAGCTCATTTGGAATTTGATGCCTGCAACATGTTTCAAAAAAGCTGGCACAAGTGGCAAAAAAGACTGAGAAAGTTGAGGAATGCTCATCAAACACTTATTTGGAAAATCCCACGGGTGAACAGGCTCATTGGGAACAGGTGGGTGCCATGATTGGGTATAAAAGCAGCTTCCATGAAATGCTCAGTCATTCACAAACAAGGATGGGGTCACCACTTTGTCAACAAATGCCTGAGCAAATTGTTCAACAGTTTAAGAACAACATTTCTCAACCAGCTAATGCAAGGAATTTAGGGATTTCACCATCTATGGTCCGTAATATCATCAAAGGTTCAGAGAATCTGGAGAAATCACTGCATGTAAGCGGCAAGGCCTGTGACCTTCGATCCCTCAGGCGGTACTGCATCAAAAAGTGACATCAGTGTGTAAAGGATATCACCACATGGGCTCAGGAACACTTCAGAAAACCACTGTCAGTAACTACAGTTGGTCGCTACATCTGTAAGTGCAAGTTAAAACTCTACTATGCAAAGCCAAAGCCATTTATCAACAACACCCAGAAATGCCGTCGGCTTCGCTGGGCCCGAGCTCATCTAAGATGGACTGATACAAAGTGGAAAAGTGTTCTGTGTTCTGACGAGTCCACATTTCAAATGGTTTTTGGAAACTGTGGACGTCGTGTCCTCCGGACCAAAGAGGAAAAGAACCATCTGGACTGTTCTAGGAGCAAAGTGTAAAAGCCAGCATGTGTGATGGTATGGGGGTGTATTAGTGCCCTAGACATGGGTAACTTACACATCTGTGAAGGCACCATTAATGCTGAAAAGGTACATACAGGTTTTGGAGCAACATATGTTGCCATCCAAGCAACGCTTTCATGGACGCCCCTGCTTATTTCAGCAAGACAATGCCAAGCCACGTGTTACAACAGCGTGGCTTCCTAGTAAAAGAGTGCGGGTACTAGACTGGCCTGCCTGTAGTCCAGACCTGTCTCCCATTGAAAATGTGTGAAGCCTAAAATGCCACAAGGGAGACCCCCGGACTGTTGAACAACTTAAGCTGTACATCAAGCAAGAATGGGAAAGAATTCCACTTCAAAAATGTGTCTCCTCAGTTCCCAAACCTTTACTGAGTGTTGTTAAAAGGAAAGGCCATGTAACACAGTGGTAAAAATGCCCCTAAGTTGTAATGTGTTGCTGCCATTAAATTCTAAGTTAATGATTATTTGCACACAAAAAAATGTGTTGCTCAATTGGAACATGAAATATCTTGTCTTTGCAGTCTATTCAATTGAATATAAGTTGAAAAGGATTTGCAAATCATTGTATTATGTTTTATTGACCATTTACACAACGTGACAACTGCACTAGTTTTGGGTTATGTAGGTAAATGTAGGTAAAGGCAATTCATGGTTTTTAACCTGCTTTACTCACGTTGTCCACAAGATGGCGACAAATCTGCAGGAAACATTTTATTTAAAAGGAATTCAGAAAAAAACCCCACTGGCCAGATTCCTTAAAAAAGTCTTGTTGCTCACGGGCCAAACTGAAGGCTGGCTATCCTTGGCCCACGTGCCGTAGTTTGGACTATCCAGGATGAAAATAATGTCCGGTTCTGGCGAGTGAGGAGGACTGAAACACACGGCTTTGCCATTAATTCACCGTGACCTTTTTAACGGCGGTGGATGAGTGCCCGCCTAGTCAACATGGTGGGCTTAGAAGTTGTGTGATCCGACTGTAACCCAGTTTTGTTGGAAGCAGGATGTACATCGCCAGCCGGGGTCTGGAGGGCAGGGTGACCCCAACCTTCTTAAAGAAGAAGTGGGAGAACCTGAAGCATCAGTACAAGGTGGACTATTTCTTTTGAACGTTAGAGAAGTCCTGGGTGAATAGTTTTATTTATGAGAGAAGTTTGAGGTGTAAACACGTTTTGTGCTGGTCTTCCTTTCGTAGGCGCATAAGTACTCCAAACCTGGGGTCAGCATGGACGGTAGCGAGACCCCCGCCACGTCCTGGAAGTGGTACAATTTGATGGACGAAGCCATCGGGGGCAGGCTGTCCATGACGCCGCCCATCTTCATCGCCTCATGCTCCCAGGATTCTATGGCGGGCGAAGCCGCGTCCATGCCCACCCCAGAACGCTACGAAGCCGCGGGGTCCGTCCCGAAGAGGCGGCGGGTGGACCTGGGGGACGTGCTGAAGGAAACCATGGACAAGGACGAGCGCTTCGAGCTGGAGCTGAGGGAGATGGAAGCCAGGGCCATAGAGCGGGAGGAGGCCAGGGCGAGGGAGGCGGCGGAGAGGGAGGAGCGGCGCCACCGCGAGGCGGTGGAGCGCGAGGAGACGAGGCACCGCGAGGCGGTGGAGCGCGAGGAGAGGCGGCACCGCGACGCCGTGGAGAGAGAGGAACGCTTCTTCAGAGAGATGCGGGAGAGAGACGATAGGAGAGACTCTGCTGCGAGAGAGGAGCGCTTCTTGGCCATCCTCGAAGCTTTGATCCAGAAATAACAATCTTTGTTGTTTCTACTCGGCCAGTCAAATGTTCTGTGTCACATCAATCATCTCGTTATTATTCATTACACCTTCACTACGCCACCTTTACACCAGGGACTGAGGGGAGGGCTCGTCTACTACATGTCTTTTTTTACGCTGCTTGCCTTTTAATCCCAAATGTTTTGAGGCTGTCGCTTGGCAATTCAAAGACTTTCTACAAGCTCGGGCCATAATAGAGCCAGCTCCCTCGGGATCATTCACAGGCTTCTCCTTGTACTCCTGGGCTATTGAATGTTTTTTTCTGGACGTTTTGTGGATAATCTGTGGAAATAAACTTACTGTAAAATGACGGACTGTCCCTGCCCCGGAGTTGTGTGTCATCCAGAGAATGACATTTTGCTCAAAAAGGTTCATTATGTCTTCTTCTTCATATACTTTTTCAAATGTTCTTGTAATCAGACCATATTTTCAGTATACTACCGTATTTTTCGGACTATAAGTCGCAGTTTTTTCATAGTGCGACTTATACTCAGGAGCCACTTATGTGTGAAATGATTAACACATTAGCGTAAAATATCAAATAATATTATATAGCTCATTCACGTAAGAGACTAGACGTATAAGATTTCATGGGATTTAGCGATTAGGAGTGACAGATTGTTTGGTAAACGTATAGCATGTTCTATATGTTATAGTTATTTGAATTGACTCTTACCATAATCGGCGGTCACTCGAACAAGTATGACAATCCTCCTGGTAGGGGTGTATCCCTTTATGGAGGATGCCTGTGCGTGACTTTGTTTAACGTGGGGAGACTGGTGCACAGACAGTCACCACACGATCCTTGACAGAATCGGGTCAGGGTCCATAATATGTTACGTTAACATACCAGGCACGTTCTCAGTTGGTTATTTATGCCTCATATAACATACACTTATTCAGCCTGTTGTTCACTATTCTTTAGACATTTTAAATTGCCTTTCAAATGTCTATTCTTGGTGTTGGCTTTTATCAAATACATTTCCCCCAAAAGTGCGACTTATATATGTTTTTTTCCTTCTTTATTATGCATTTTCGGCCGGAGCGACTTATACTCCGAAAAATACGGTTTGTTACTGTTCTTGTGGAGGAAAAAAAAACATATAGAAAAATATATCTCTATTCTTACTTGCTGGTGTAGAAAAAATAACATTGCCTGTAAAATAGAGGAAGAAATTTACGATTTTTGTGCATTATTTAAAAAAAAAAAAAAAATTACATACCGTATTTTTCGGACTATAAGTCGCAGTTTTTTTCATAGTTTGGCCGGGGATGCGACTTATACTCAGGAGCGACTTATGTGTGAAATGATTAACACATTAGTGTAAAATATCAAATAATATTATTGATCTCATTCACGTAAGAGACTAGACGTATAAGATTTCATGGGATTTAGCGATTAGGAGTGACAGATTGTTTGGTAAACGTATAGCATGTTCTATATGTTATAGTTATTTGAATGACTCTTACCATAATATGGTACGTTAACATACCGGGCACGTTGTCAGTTGGTTATTTATGCCTCATATAACGTACACTTATTCAGCCTGTTGTTCACTATTCTTTATTTATTTTAAATTGCCTTTCAAATGTCTATTCTTGGTGTTGGCTTTTATCAAATATATTTCCCCCAAAAATGCGACTTATACTCCAGTGCGACTTGTATGTTTTTTTTCCTTCTTTATTATGCATTTTCGGCCGGTGCGACTTATACTCCGGAGCGACTTATACTCCGGAGCAATTTGTACTCCGAAAATGACGGACTGTCCCTGGCCCCGGAGTTGTGTGTCATCCAAAGAATGACATTTTGCTCAAAAAGGTTCATTATGTCTACTTATCCATATACTTTTTCAATTTTTCTTGTAGTCAGACCATATTTTCGGTATATTAAGATGGAATTTTCACCTGACATGTTTCCACTGTCTTCTTCAGAAAGGTCACATGACCACCGCCACCAGGTAAAAATTCCATCTAATGTACCGAAAATATGGTCAGATTACAAGAAAATTAGAATAAGTACATATAATCACAAAATGTTCTTTTTCCCCCCTTCATCCTTGTGGCGCCCTCTAGAGCAGGGCCATCTAAACTGTTTGAGGGCCACATTTCCAGAAACCTTCACTGATATTCTGAGAATCTCAAGTGGACTTTTTTTGTCAGTTATAACATTTTGGGGGAAAAATACACAACAGGGGCGCTCTGCATTAACAACCGAGGTTAAAACCCTCATCCAAGATCATCTCTATGACACTGCGCTAGTGTTTTTAGGGAATCTACAGGAAAAAGTTCCAAGTTTTTGGAACTGTTTTTAGCTGGTAATGGCTTTTGAGCCCCACTTCTGCTTCTGTAGCTTTTTCAAACGTCAAATCTGAGCAAAAAAAATGGCATTTTAGAGAGCAAAGGGGAGTGTTATTGCAGCTGGAACTACCGTCATTTTTATATAACAGGGTTGATCTTAAATGGGCAAAGGCAAAAGGCGCTCTATGGACAAGTCATATACACACACACAGGAAATAATGTTCTTCAAGCCGACCAATAACATCCTTAAAGTTCCAAGGTTTGACAATTTTGGGGATTTCACTTGATTTGTTGGCCGGGGGGGGGGGGCGGTACGAGCCGGTGTAATGTATCCTTGACCCAAGAACATCGTCCACGTTTCTGAGACTGAACTCGAATCAAACTACGGGGAAATTGAACAAAATCGAGATGATTTGGAAGAAAAGTGTTATTGCAGCTGGAACTACCGTCATTTTTATATAACAGGGTTGATCTTAAATGGGCAAAGGCAAAAGGCGCTCTATGGACAAGTCATATACACACACACAGGAAATAATGTTCTTCAAGCCAACCAATAACATCCTTAAAGTTCCAAGGTTTGACTATTTTGGGGATTTCACTTGATTTGTTGGCCGGGGGGGGGGGGGGTACGAGCCGGTGTAATGTATTCTTGACCCAAGAACATCGTCCACGTTTCTGAGACTGAACTCGAATCAAGCTCCGGGGAAATTGAACAAAATCGAGATGATTTGGAAGAAAAGTGTTATTGCAGCTGGAACTAACAGATCACATCAGTCATTTTTATCTCAAATATTAAGCTGAAATCAGAGAAGACAAAGTTGAATGATACACTCTATGAAGTTATGTACCTAACAGGAAAAGGGGAAATAACCGAAAACATGTTTTATATTCTAGTTCCTTCAAAATAGCCACCCTTTGCGCCGATGACTGCTTTGCACACTCGTGGCATTCTCTCCATGAGCTTCAAGCACACCTGTGAAGTGAAAACCATTTCAGGTGACTACCTCTTGAAGCTCATGGAGAGAATGCCAAGAGTGTGCAAAGCAGTAATCAGAGCAAAGGGTGGCTATTTTGAAGAAACTGGAATATAAAACATGTTTTCAGTTATTTCACCTTTTTTTTGTTAAGTACATAACTCCACATGTGTTCATTCATAGTTTTGATGTGACAATCTACAATGTAAATAGTCATGAGAGTAAAGAAAACACATTGAATGAGGAGAAGGTGTGTCCAAACTTTTGGCCTGTACTGTATCAGTTGTCGCCCTAGTGAGAGCAGACATTGTACAGTAAGTGATGTTTTATTATGTTTGTTGGCAGTGAGTAGTAATCAGTGATGTTGTCGAGGGAAAAAGTGAATGTTGTGATGTGGAGTTATGTACTTAACAAGAAAAGGTGAAATAACTGAAAACATGTTTTATGTTCTAGTTCCTTCAAAATAGCCACCCTTTGCTCTGATGACTGCTTTGCACACTCTTGGCATTCTCTCCTGTGAAGTGAAAACCATTTCCGGTGACTACCTCTTGAAGCTCATGGAGAGAATGCCAAGAGTGTGCAAAGGGTGGCTTTTTTTTTTCTTCCAAATATTTTTATTGAATTTTGCAGACAATACAGTATGATGGATCATGGCAACAGCAAGTTGAGGTTTCTGCACATTTTTCAATATGTAACATAATAAACCCCATCCCTTACATAACCCACCCACTTAATTCCCAAGGTAATTGTCGCCTAGTGCCCACAACAAATATAGACACACATGAATATATGCAAACTTAGCTTCAATCTAACAAACTATATTAAGGTAAATAAAGAATAGATAGTGTAAAATAAATAATACATAAGATATACAATAAAATATAACGTAAAAGTAAATAAACACAAGGAATGAGGGTCGGGGGGGGGTCAGTTCTGCCTAAGTTGTGTTACTCGAATGGCTTGAGGTGATGTCAAGCTTGTCCCTAATAAGGTCTAGGAGGGGGCCCCAAGTTTTATGGAAAGATGCCACAGATCCTTTCTGCGAGAACCGAAGCTTCTCTAATTGCAGACACCGCAAGACATCTTGTATCCAATTGTTATGGCTCGGCGGAGACGCAAGCTTCCATTTAAAAAGAATTGTACGCCTAGCCAGCAGAGTCGTTAACGCAATGACATAACGAGCGGTTGCAGGTAAACCGTCCACCTGCGGAACGCCAAAAAGGGCAGTCAGCAGGCCGGGTGTTATTGTCCTATCAAGGGCCTGCCCGACAGTGTCGAAAATAGCCGACCAAAAACTTGAGAGTTTTGGGCACGTCCAGAACATATGCAAATGGTCAGCTGGGGATTGTCTGCAGCGGTTACAAGTGTCTCTATGGTTGGGGTATATTTTAGCCAGTCTAGCATTAGTGAAATGTGCTTTATGTAGTATCTTACATTGTATTAGCTCAGGGGTCGGCAACCCGCGGCTCTTTAGCGCCGCCCTAGTGGCTCTCTGGAGCTTTTTCATAAATGTATGAAAAATTGAAAAAGATGAGGGGAACATTTTTTTTTTTTTTTAATATGGTTTCTGTAGGAGGACAAACATGACACAAACCTCCCTAATTGTTATAAAGCACACTGTTTATATTAAACATGCTTCACTGATGAGAGTATTTGGCGAGCACCGTTTTGTCCTACTAATTTTGGCGGTCCTTGAACTCACCTTAGTTTGTTTACATGTAGAACTTTCTCCGACTTTCTAGGACGTGTTTTATGCCACTTCTTTTTCTGTCTAATTTTGTCCACCAAACTTTTAACGTTGTGCGTGAATGCACAAAGGTGAGTTTTTTTTATGTTATTGACTTGTGTGGAGTGCTAATCAGACATATTTGGTCACTGAATGACTGCAAGCTAATCGATGCTAACATGCTATTTAGGCTATCTATATGTACATATTGCATCATTATGCCTCATTTGTAGCTATATTTGAGCTCATTTAGTTTCCTTTAAGTCATCTTAACTCAATTTATATCTCATGACACACTGTCTGTATGTAATATGGCTTTTAACTTTTTGCGGCTCCAGACAGATTTGTTTTTGTATTTTTGGTCCAATGGGTGAGGGCCGACATCCGGGCAACCGAGCTACATACGGGTTCTTCGAGCCATAGCAACCAGACTGGCGTTGAAAACAAACCGTTGCCATTACTCTTTAACCTGTCGACCTACGCTGGTTAAACCCGTCATTCTGCCTCCAAAATGCCAAAAAACTGTGTTGTTTTTGGTTGTGCTAACCACAACTGGAAACAGGGAAAACAAAGGTTGTATTTTGTTCTGCCAAAGCGTGATAAAAGCCCACAGAGACGAGACAAATGGCTCGCAGCTTTACACCGGGAAAACGAGGAAGGTTCTCACTGGAGTCCCCCAAAGTCCCGGGTCGTGTGTTCGGATCACTTCGTTTCTGGTAAATATAAGGAACAAAAATCCACCTTCTTAACCACAACTTGGCTATACCGTCCGTGCTAATGTTGTACTTGTTGAATTTGTACCTTATAACGTTCGACAGCTGAAGTTGTTGTTGTACAAAAATAACATGCGGTATATACTATATAGTCTATAGCCTAGCTAGCTATTTTCGAAAACCGGACAACGAGAGGATACCAAAGGCAGCGTTAAGATGGACACCACCGGGAAAACGTAAGCCAGGGCGGCCAAAGAACACCTGGCGAAGAACAGTTGTACTTAAACAATACATGTAGCCCTCAAATCTCTCAATATTTTATACACTAACACTTGATCTTGTTGTTGATAACTTCCGCGTCTCTTTCTTAGTAGCGCGCAGGCTAAGCTAACTAGCAAGCTAAGCTAAGCCTGAGAAGCTTTAAAGTTCACTGAGACGAGTCTGACGCAAATAATACATTTTCGTTTTTTCACACGATATGCGAATAAGTAAAAATGCGTAAATGAAGGATTTAACGCCGACTTCCAAGCCACAACGCTCGTTAAATACTTTTTCTGTCAATGCTGTGTTCGCTGTGAGCTGGTTTGTTTTCAACGAATTCCCGGTTGCTAGGGGATTGGTAGGCGGAAGTGACGTAGGTCCGCCCTCACCCTTATGGCTCTTTCAACATTTTGGGTTGCCGACCCCTGTATTAGGCCATGTCTAGCGCATATAGATGATGAATGCACCAGCCTCTCTCCACCGCCCGTGAGGTATAGGTGCCCCAAGGTTATGCTCCCAGGATTCTCTGGCAGGTGAAGTGTTAAGTGGATTCAAAAGGCCGATTTCATTATATATAACATATCAAACGTCGTTTGTCAGAGTCAAAGGAGAGAAACCGATCAATTTCTGCTTCTGGGGGGCGATTGGGAAAATGAGGAAATTGTTTTTTAATAAAATGCCTTATTTGAAGGTATCGAAAGAAATGAGTATTAAGTAGATTGTATCTTGTTGACAGAGAAGCGAACGAAGAGAACACTCCATCGTGGTACAGGTCGTTGAGGATTTTAAGGCCGTTAGTCGACCAGGCGCGAAACGCGGAATCAGAGCAGGCAGGGATAAAGGCGAGATTGTTCAAAATCGGAGCACCGCTGGAAGCTTTGTGCAGACCATGATGTTTCCTAAATTGAGTCCAAATTTGAATGGTATTTTTAACAACTGGGTTTAGGGAGGTCCCCAATGAACATAAGGGGGTAGCTGTGAGCAAATCACCGCGTGCAGGGAACCATTAGAAGATGCCACCTCTATGTGAGCCCAAGGTGGACAGGCGGCTGGGGAGGCGCAGCAGACCCAGTACAGAAGTTTATTAATATTGCAGGCCCAAAAATTATTTCTAAAGTTTGGAAGTGCTAGCCCACCCTCCGTCTTAGGGAGCTGTAGAATGGCTTTCCTAAGGCGGGCTGGCCTGTTTTGCCAAATGAAAGCAAGAAGTTGTTGATCAAGGCCAACAAGAAATGATTTGTTGAGACGTATACGGATCTGCTGAAAGAGATATAAAAACTTCGGAAGTAAAATCATTTTTATGAGGTTAGTGCGGCCAACCAGGGAGAGGGGGAGGGCAGCCCACCTGGACAAGTCCGATTTACATTTGTCTAACAGTGCTTGAAGGTTTTTACGGAACAGCTCTGTGGGAGAATTCGAGACGAATACACCCAGATTTTTAAAACCGTACTCTGAGATCTTAAAGGGGAATTGCGAGCGCGGGAGTGACCTTGCCAAATTATTCACAAAAAATAGTTCGCTTTTCTGAATATTCAGTTTGTACCCTGACAAGCGACCGAACTGATCTAGAATCGATAGTATATGGGGAAGCGAGGACGAGGGGTCCGAAACAAAACAACAGAAGATCATCGGCATATAGGGAGAGCTTATGAACCCGACCGAAACGAGTGATACCCTTAAATTCCTCCGAATTCTTAAGCCAAATAGCAAGCGGTTCAATGGCTATATCAGGGGCCGGCAACCTTTACCACTCAAAGAGCCATTTTGGCAAGTTTCACAAATTAAAGAAAGTAATGGGAGCCACAAAAAAAAATTTAAAATGAAAAACACTGCATACAAAGCTTAAATGCTTTGTGCTATGTTAACCAGGGGTCTCCGACACACGCACCGGCACGCACTTTAATGTGGAAATTTGATGTTAGTGCAGCCCGCGAGTTTTGAACTAATGGCGCTTGATAGCATCATACTTGCCAATCCTCTCACTTTTCCCGGGAGACTCCCGAATATCAGAGCATGATGACACTGTATTTGGCGCCCTCTACAGTCTGCCCTGACAGTGTACCTGCTCGACCACACGTAGAATGCAATTTCAGCTTGCTCACGTAAGTGATAGCAAGGCGTACTAACTCAGCAGCCACACATCTTACACTGACGGTACCAATACCCAGAATCCCATGCAGCCCTAACTCTTCCGCTCAACCAACGCACGGAGAGGGGGGGGGGGGGGGGGTTGATGTGTGGGGGGATTTGGTGGTAGCGGGTGTATAATGTAGACCGGAAGAGTTAGGGCTGCATGGGATTCTGGGTAATGGTTGTGTTGTGTTTATGTTGTGTTACGGTGGGATGTTCTCCAGAAATGTGTTTTTCATTCTTTTTTGGTGTGGGTTCACAGTGTGGCGCATATTTGTAACGTAACAATGTTAAAGTTGTTTGATACGGCTACCGTCAGTGTAAGCTGTGTGGCTGATGACTAAGTATGCTTTGCTGGCTCCTGTGTGTGCAAGTAATAACAACATGCAACATGTGGCTGGACTGGCACACTGTATGTAAATTCTATAGAGGACAATTACTGCAGTGCAATTAGGGCACGCCCTTTATTTAGTAATTAGAGTGTAAATAGGATTAATTTTTCCCTGGGAGTAATTTATGAGAGACACTGACATCCATAAATCTCCTGGGAAAATCGGGGGGGTCGGCATGTATGTAGCTGAGCCGCATCAGAGTGGTCAAGGAGCCGCATGCGGCTCCGGAGCCGCGGGTTGCCGACCCCTGGGCTATATTAAACAGCAAGGGTGAAAGCGGACATCCCTGCCGGGTCCCACGCTGGAGAGGGAAGTAAGCTGAACGGATGCCGTTAGTATGTACGGAGGCAAGCGGAGTCTCGGACAGGACTCTAACCCAAGAAATACATTTAGGATCAAAACCTAATTTCTCCATAATAAAAAATAAATAGCCCCACTCCAAAGGGTGGCTATTTTGAAGAAACTAGAATATAAAACATTTTCAGTTCTTTCACCTTTTTTTGTTAAGTACATAACTCCACATGTGTTCATTCATAGTTGTGATGTGACAATCTACAATGTAAATAGTCATGGAAACACACTGAATGAGAAGGTGTGTCCAAACGTTAGGCCTCTACTGTACATGTCGGCACGTCCTCACTGACCACGACATAGGTAGAGAAAGTGAAACTAAAACATAAGTCTTTGAGCATCCTTGCATTAATTAGACTGGCGGACGAGTTGGTTTCATTATAAAAAAAACAACTTTAATGAGCCGAGTTAAATCTGAAGATTCCTCGACTCGGACACGCTACACAAATATTTCACATACTTTTGATGAACTTTGCAAATGGGCACTCGGGAAGGTTCTGACCATCAATGCTGTCGTTCTTGACCCACACACACACACACACACACACGTCACATTTAAGTGTCCGTCCGTTCAGCCGTGACTTGAAGCGGGAGGGAGGGGCTGAGCCGCCGTGACGCCATCGAGCTGAGGGGTGGGATCTGAGGCGAGGAAAGAAGCGGTTAAAACGGCGTGGGTGGCGTCGGCCCCGAGAACCCTCGGCACGCCATGCTCACACGTGCCATTGGGCGCTCCTGAGGGTCGTGAGGCCCCAGCTGGCATGTGCCCTCCGCGGCTAGTTAAAGACTGACCTGAGGACAGAGGGAGACTGCGATGTCAGAGCGCAGCTTCACTTCCTCACACCACCAGATCGTTGGTGTCCTCACCTGAAAGCGGCGTGGTGAAGCCTTGCTGCTCCCTCTGCTGGCGAATCTTCATCTCCGCCTGCTTCAGCTGCTCCGTGTGGAAGCTCTGTCTCTCCGTCAGAAGCTGCTGGCGCTGCTGCTCCAGCTGCAAAACAAATAAGTGCTAGGAATACATGGAAGTGTTGCACACCACCTCCATCTTCAATAATAATAATTAAAGCTGCAAGCAGCGTTGGTCGGGTCCGCATTTTGGCAGGTGCTAGTCCTAGGTGTCCCAATACTTTTGTCCAGTGGTAGTCCTGAGTGAGACCTACATAGAGGTTTTTGTTTCGTGTCTCTACGATATTGGTACTGGCAGTTAGAGGAAGTTGTGTCTGTGTCTTTTTCCTAGGTGCTGCGGCACAGTGGTTGTTTTCTTTGAAGGCGCGTAAAATGAGCAACTTTAGTGCCGCGGGTCTTTGAAGGCTCGTAAAATCAAAACCGTACTATTAATCATAACGCTTTCGTCCACTTTTAGTCAGAAGGGTTCAATCTCTCTCCTGTAGTAGTTTGAAGCCGAAACGACAAACGCGCTCAGAGGAGATAACGTTTGATGTTTGGTGACCGGTTGTAACAAAAATGTTGTTTTGAAGGAGGAATAGCAAACTTCCTGTTGATTTTCGCTGAAGGATGTCAATCTAAGAAATGTAGGTCTAGGTGAGACCTACATAGAGGTATTTGTTTCATGTCTCTAAGACGTTCCTACCGGAAGTTACAAGCAGTTTTGTCTGAGTTTTCCTCTGAGGAGCAGTTTTTTCTGTTTTTTTTTTTAAATTATGTAGAGCACAATTTTGAGTTTTGGGGTTCGGTTTTTTTTTTTTAGATCTTAAATTCCAACTGTCCCAATGTGTGTGAGAAGTTTGGTGAGTTTTGAAGTATTTTAAGGGGGTCAAATTAGAGGTCAAGGACGTAAAAAGGAGTGTTTTTAGTAAATTTTTGTCTAAAATGGGAAATTGTCAACTTCCTGTTGGTTTTTGCCCGAAGATGTGAAATTATGAATTGTAGGTCTAAATGAGACCTACATACTGGTTTTTGTTTCATGTCTCTACGACCTTCCTAGTGGGAGTTAGAGTAGGTTCTCTTCCTAGGGGGCGCTAGAGCGCAATTTTGATTTTTGGGGTTTGGTTTTTGACTAAAGTGTTCTCGAAGATCTTTTGTATGTGTGTAAAAAATTTGGTGAGTTTTGAAGCTTGTTAAGGGGGTCAAAGTAGCGCGCATAGGTGCGGAATAATAATAATAGTAATAATTAAAGCTGCAAGCAGCGTTGGTCGGGTCCGCATTTTGGCAGGTGCTAGTCCTAGGTGTCCCAATACTTTTGTCCAGTGGTAGTCCTGAGTGAGACCTACATAGAGGTTTTTGTTTCGTGTCTCTACGATATTGGTACTGGGAGTTAGAGGAAGTTGTGTCTGTGTCTTTTTCCTAGGTGTCGCGGCACAGTGGTTGTTTTCTTTGAAGGCGCGTAAAATGAGCAACTTTAGTGCCGCGGGTCTTTGAAGGCTCGTAAAATGAAAACCGTACTATTAATCATAACGCTTTCGTCCACTTTTAATCAGAAGGGTTCAATCTCTCTCCTGTAGCAGTTTGAAGCCGAAACGACAAACGCGCTCAGAGGAGATAACGTTTGATGTTTGGTGACCGGTTGTAACAAAAATGTTGTTTGAAGGAGGAATAGCAAACTTCCTGTTGATTTTTGCTGAAGGATGTTAATCTATGAAATGTAGGTCTAGGTGAGACCTACATAGAGGTATTTGTTTCATGTCTCTAAGACGTTCCTACCGGAAGTTACAAGCAGTTTTGTCTCGGTTTTATTAGAGCGCGATTTTGAGTTTTGGGGTTCGGTTTTTTTTTTAGATCGCAATTTCCACCAGTCCCAATGTGTGTGAGAATTTTGGAGAGTGTATAAATATTTTAAGGGGGGGAAATTACAGCTCAAAGAGGCAAAAATGAGTGTTTTTAGTACATTTTTGTCTTGAAGGGGGATTTGCCAACTTCCTGTAGATTTTTACCCGAGGATGTTAAATTATGAAATGTAGGTCTAGGTGAGACCTACATAGAGGTATTTGTTTCATGTCTCTAAGACGTTCCTACCGGAAGTTACAAGCAGTTTTGTCTGAGTTTTCCTCTAAAAAGCAGTTTTGTCTCGGTTTTATTCAAAATTGCGCTACAGCGCAATTTTGAGTTTTGGGGTTCGGGTTTTTTTTTAGATCGCAATTTCCACCAGTCCCAATGTGTGTGAGAATTTTGGAGGGTGTATAAATATTTTAAGGGGGGAAATTACAGCTCAAAGAGGCAAAAATGAGTGTTTTTAGTACATTTTTGTCTTGAAGGGGGATTTGCCAACTTCCTGTTGATTTTTACCGAGGATGTTAAATTATGAAATGTAGGTCTAGGTGAGACCTACATAGAGGTATTTGTTTCATGTCTCTAAGACGTTCCTACCGGAAGTTACAAGCAGTTTTGTCTGAGTTTTCCTCTAAAAAGCAGTTTTGTCTCGGTTTTATTCAAAAATTGCGCTAGAGCGCAATTTGAGTTTTGGGGTTCTGTTTTTTTTTTAGATCGCAATTTCCACCAGTCCCGATGTGTGTGAGAATTTTGGAGAGTGTATAAATATTTTAAGGGGGTGAAATTACAGCTCAAAGAGGCAAAAATGAGTGTTTTTAGTACATTTTTGTCTTGAAGGGGGATTTGCCAACTTCCTGTTGATTTTTACCCGAGGATGTTAAATTATGAAATGTAGGTCTAGGTGAGACCTACATAGAGGTATTTGTTTCATGTCTCTAAGACGTTCCTACCGGAAGTTACAAGCAGTTTTGTCTGAGTTTTCCTCTAAAAAGCAGTTTTGTCTCGGTTTTATTCAAAAATTGCGCTAGAGCGCAATTTTGAGTTTTGGGTTCGGGTTTTTTTAGATCGCAATTTCCACCAGTCCCGATGTGTGTGAGAATTTTGGAGAGTGTATAAATATTTTAAGGGGGGGAAATTACAGCTCAAAGAGGCAAAAATGAGTGTTTTTAGTACATTTTTGTCTTGAAGGGGGATTTGCCAACTTCCTGTTGATGTTAAATTATGAAAGGTAGGTCTAAGTGAGACCTACATAGAGGTTTTTGTTTCATGTCTCTACGACATTCCTAGTGGGAGTTAGAGGCAGTTTACTTCCTAGGGGGCGCTAGAGAGCAGTTTTGATTTTTGGGGTTAGGTTTTTTTTTACTAAAGTGTGCTGTCACAGTTTTTCTATGTGTGTGTAAAATTTGGTGAGTTTTGAAGCATGTTAAGGGGGGCAAAGTAGTGCGCAACGGTGCGGAAGAAAGAATAAGGGAGTCCTTTGTACAGGGTACAGGCGGACCCTAATAATAATCCATTTCACTGGCTGAGTCTGATTGCAGCAATTTTGCCGCTAATGCGAGTAAATTTAGGTCAATAACCACGAATTTGGATTTGAAATGAGAAAAGCACAGCATTCACTTATATGACCCAATCCAAACAACCTTCCTTAGTCATGGCTAGGGTTGTCCCGATACCAATATTTTCGTACCGGTACCAAAATGTATTTTGATACTTTTCTAAATAAAGAGGACCACAAAAAAATAGAAATATTGGCTTTATTTGAACAAAAAATCTTAGTGTACATGAAACATATGTTTATTATTGTAATTTAGTCCTTAAATAAAATAGTGAACATACTAGACAACTTGTCTTTTAGTAGTAAGTAAACAAACAAAGACTCCTAATTAGTCTGCTGACGTATGCAGTAACATATTGTGTCATTTATACACCTATTATTTTGTACACATTATAAAGGACAAGCTGTAAAAATGGATTATTAATCCACTTGTTCATTTACTGTTAATACAGTGACCTAGTGGTTCGAGTGTCCGCCCTGAGATGGGTAGGTCGTGAGTAGAGATGTCCGATAATATCGATAAATGCTTTAAAATGTAATATCGGAAATTATCGGTATCGTTGTTTATTTTATTTATTTATTAAATCCACATAAAAAACACAAGATACACTTACAATTAGTGCACCAACCCAAAAAACCTCCCTCCCCCATTTACACTCATTCACACAAAAGGGTTGTTTCTTTCTGTTATTAATATTCTGGTTCCTACATGATATATCAATATATATCAATACAGTCTGCAAGGGATACAGTCCGTAAGCACACATGATTGTGCGTGCTGCTGCTCCACTAATAGTACTAACCTTTAACAGTTAATCTTACTCATTTTCATTAATTACTAGTTTCTATGTAACTGTTTTTATATTGTTTTACTTTGTTTTGTATTCAAGAAAATGTTTTTAATTTATTTATCTTATTTTAAAAAAAAATTTAAATGACTTTATCTTCACCATAACTGGTTGTCCAAATTAGGCATAATAATGTGTTAATTCCACGACTGTATATATCGGTATCGGTTGATATCTGTGTCGGTAATTAGAGTTGGACAATATCGGAATATCGGATACCGGCAAAAAGCCATTATCGGACATCCCTATTCGTGAGTTCAAACCCCGGCCGTGTCATACCAAAGACTATAAAAATGGGACCCATTGCCTCCCTGCTTGGCACTCAGCATCAAGGGTTGGAATTGGGGGTTAAATCACCAAAAATTATTCCCGGGCGCGGCCACCGCTGCTGCTCACTGCTCCCCTCACCTCCCAGGGGGTGATCAAGGGTGATGGGTCAAATGCAGAGAATAATTTCGCCACACCTAGTGTGTGTGTGACAATCATTGCTACTTTAACTTCAATATCTGCTTATTTTCTGTTTCAACATGTTCTATCTACACTTCTGTTAAAATGTAATAAACACTTATTCTTCTCTTCTTTGATACTTTACATTAGTTTTGGATGATACCACACATTTAGGTATCGATCCGATACCAAGTAGTTACAGGATCATACATTGGTCATATTCAAAGTCCTCATGTGTCCAGGGACGTATTTACTGAGTTTATAAACATAATATGAATTTTTTTCAAAAAGCAAAAAATATTGATGTAATCAAAGTAGTATCGACTAGATACACTATTGCACTTGGTATCATTACAGTGGATGTCAGGTGTAGATCCACCCATGGCGTTTGTTTACATTGTGACGTCGGTGAGCTATTGTATCCTCCTACGGTGTGTAGTGAAGCATGTTTACCTATTCCTCGTCCTCCAGTGATAATAATACTTGTAAGAAACTTACTTTATTTGTTTTGACAGGTACAGGTAGGCAAAGGAGACGTACTGTACTGTAAAAGCAAACCAGAGAAGAATTCTCCTAAGAACTCAAATAAATGACCTGTCAGATATCAAAACGTATTTGGGGAGAATTATTGACAATGAGAGTAACTTTTATTCATAAATGAATTTAAAAATGTTTCAGGTGTCGGGCAAATGGGCTGAGCAGTGGTTATTACTATAGACTTCACTATTTTTTTGTAAATACTGGTTTCATACAGTACAGGCCAAAAGTATGGACACACCTTCTCATTCAATGTGTTTTCTTTATTTTCATAACTATGTACATTGTAGATTGTCACATCAAAACTATGAATGAACACATGTGGAGTTATGTACTTAACAAAAAAAGAAGGTGAAATAACTGAAAACATGTTTTGTATTCTAGTTTCTTCAAAATAGCTCCGATTACTGCTTTGCACACTCTTGGCATTCTCTCCATGAGCTTCAAGCACACCTGTGAAGTGAAAACCATTTCAGGTGACTATCGAGAGAATGCCAAGAGTGTGCAAAGCAGTAATCAGAACCAAGGGTGGCTATTTTGAAGAAACTGGAATACAAAACATGTTTTCAGTTATTTCACCTTTTTCTTGTTAAGTACATAACTCCACATGTGTTCATTCATAGTTTTGATGTGACAATCTACACCAGGGGTGTCAAACTCATTTTCATTGAGGGCCACCTCGCAGTAATGGCTTATTTCAAAAAAATTAATTTACATTATGCATGCGGGTAACCTATGATTAATCGAAATGCATATGCATTTGATTATTAGATTTTTTTATGCGTAACTTGCTTTGAACACATAAATAAAGGTGACAAGCAGATATTGAACTATTTGTTTTTAACTCACAAAAATAGTTTTGCAATACAGTATATAATAATATACTTGGCATGATCACATAATATCAAAGTATGAAATGTGCATTTTTTTCCCCCCGTCTAAATTGAAAGAACGAATGCATTTAGTAAAAAAATTTCAATAAAAGTAATTTATTGAAACTAGGGATGTCCGATAATATCGGAATGCCAATAAACCTTAAAGGCACTGCCTTTGCGTGCCGGCCCAGTCACATAATATCTACGGCTTTTCACACACACAAGTGAATGCAAGGCATACTTGGTCAACAGCCATACAGGTCACACTGAGGGTAGCCGTATAAACAACTTAAACACTGTTACAAATATGCGCCACACTGTGAACCCACACCAAACAAGAATGACAAACACATTTCGGGAGAACATCCGCACCGTAACACAACAGAACAAATACCCAGAACCCCTTGCAGCACTAACTCTTCCGGGACGCTACAATATACACCCCCTACCCCGCTACCTCAACCTCCTCACGCTCTCTCAGGGAGAGCATGTCCCAAATTCCAAGCTGCCGTTTTGAGGCATGTTAAAAAAAATAATGCACTTTGTGACTTCAATAATAAACATGGCAGTGCCATGTTGGCATTTTTTTTCCATAACTTGAGCTGAGATAGGCTCCAGCACCCCCCGCGACCCCGAACGGGACAAGCGGTAGAAAATGGATGGATGGATGGAATTGATTTACTTTGGAAAACCTTGTTACATTGTTTAATGCATCCGGCGGGGCATCACAACAAAATTAGGCATAATAATGTGTTAATTCCACGACTGTATATATCGGTATCGGTTGATATCGTAATCGGTAATTAAGAGTTGGACAATATCGGTAAAAAAGCCATTGTTGGACATCTCTAATTGAAACCCATTTTTTCCAGGCTTTCGCGGTTGATCTACAATGTAAATAGTCATGAAAATAAAGACAACACATTAAATGAGGAAAAAGGTGTGTCAAAACTTTTGGCCTGTACTGTATGTATATATTGTATCTGCTGATGTCATTCTGTTCAAACAAAAAAAAAGGCAGATCCCAAATTATGTCAAAATGCAAAATATCAATGGCGATCTCCAATTAATTACAAATTATTCCTTAATATTTAATTATGAACATATTTGAACTGCATTCCTTTTGGTTGTGTCTTCTATGCACACATTCCCACAGCCACATCCAGTAAGCCCTGACTTATTGTTTGTTAAATGGTCTGGCTGCTAAATATTCATTAGAAATGCCAAAAAAAACTGTTTACAACTTTCTAAATCTAAACATAAATACCCTCATAGTCTCCTTTACAAGCCGCAAAGTCAAAGCGCGACATGGCGAGGGACGACTGCGTTCCAATACTCACCAGGCTGCTTATTAAAGCGCGAACCGGGGCCACAAACAATATTCCTGGTGCATGGTTCACTCACCGCCTCTTTCTCGCGGTCCATGATGGTCTCCAGCTCCTCAAAATGCCGCAGTTTGATCTCCAGCTTCTTCATCTGGGTCTCCACCAGCAGCGCCACCAGAGACTTCACCTTTCGCTCTTCCACCGCCGCCAAATGCTGCGTGAGGGGAGCGGGGACAATGTTAGGCACCGACGTGGCCCCGGGAAATGAGAAAAGCGAAGGAGATAAGATTAAAATGGGTGTGACAAATCAAATGTAACTGAATAATGAACTCAGTGTGGGGAAGGAAAGCAACAACAATAATAACTAGATGAGGCAATTCCTGAAGGAATTGTGTGTGAATGCTCCAATGCTGAAGTTGAACTGAAATCCTGGAATTTTTTTTCGAATTGTCGAAGTCGAGCTCACCATTTTCCAAACAGGCGGAATATTTAGAAGTTGGAACAGTTTGAATCAGATGAAAAATGTGGGAGTTGTGGAACTTTGAAGAATGTTCCATTGATTTCAATGGGAATTTCCCCCCCAAAATTGGGAATTTCAGGAAAAGCGGGAACTTTTGAAAATGGTAAAAAACTTGAATGTTCTGAATGGTTAGTAATAATAATAGATTTTTTTTTGTAAAAAGAACTTTACAACCTCAAAGTGCTACAGTGTATTAAAATAAATAAAAAGATAATAAAAATAAAAACTAGGACAGCCTAATAGCTAGAATGAGTATGCATATATTTTTAAAAAAAAGGCTTTTTTAAAAAGAAGGGTTTTTAAGCCTTTTTTAAAAACATCCACAGTCTGTGGTGCCCTCAGGTGGTCAGGGAGAGCGTTCCACAGACTGGGAGCGGCGGAGCAGAAAGCCCGGTCTCCCATTGTTCGTCGCTTTGTCCTCAGAGGTTGGAGGAGGTTAGCCTGTCCGGAGCGGAGGTGTCGTGTGGAGCAGTGGTCCCCAACCTTTTTGTAGCTGCGGACCGGTCAACGCTTGAAAATGTGTCCCACGGACCGGTGGTGGTGGTGGTGGGGGGTGGGGGGGGTATTTAAAAAAAAATTTTTTTTTTTTTTTTACATAAATTAATACAATCATGTGTGCTTACGGACTGTATCCCTGCAAACTGTATTGATCTATATTGATATATAATGTATATATTGTGTTTTTTATGTTGATTTCATTAAAAAAAAAATATATATATATATATATATATTTTTTTTTTTTTTTTTAATTTATTTATTTTTTTTATTTCTTGTGCGGCCCGGTACCAATCGGTCCGCGGACCGGTAGCGGGCCGCGGCCCGGTGGTTGGGGACCACTGGTGTGGAGGATTTGAGGGTGAGCAGTTCTTTGAGGTAGAGGGGGGCATTGGTGGGTTAGTAGGGAGACTTTGTATTCAATCCTGAGTGGAACAGGAAGCCAGTGAAGGGATTTGAGAATTGGTGTGATATGGTCGTATTTCCGCACACCAATTGTGTTGGTGTTGGAATTTTTCAAATCGGTCAAGAAATGTTGAAGTAGTAACATGTTGAATTGAGAAATGGCATTAAGGAATTCCTGGAATTTCGGGAAAACGAGGAATTTTTCCAGTTCAAAAACAACTTTTTGTCCTAATTAAGAGGAATGTTTTGATGGTGGAACGGTTGAAATCTGTGGAAAAATGTGGAAGGGCTAGACGCCAGAAAAAATGGGTGGAAATAGGGCTTTGGAAAACCAGGAATTCTGGAAAATCCTGGAATTTATTTTAACTTGGAATAAGAGTTGTTTGAATTTCCAGGATGGTGAAATGTGTTGAAGGTGGAATGGTTTGAATCGGTTACAAAATGTGGAAATGGTGGAAGTTTGAAAAAATGGCCAATTCATTTTGAATGGGGAAAAATGTCCCGGAAAACCTGGAATTCTGGGAAATCTGGGAATTTTTGGAATTTGTCATGGGAAAGCCTGCGATTCCCGAATAGGCTGGACACTTTGAAGTTGGAAGGGTTTGAAACGGGTGAAAAATTTGGACGGAAGAGCGCGCCAAAATCTGGAGAAGAAGAAGAAGTTGAATAATAAATAGATTAATTTTGGTGTAGAAAAACATGTGTGAATGTTTTGGAGCATTCACACAATAATATGATTCTTACACTTGCCCTGGTGTGTTATCCACTGGGTTCTTCATTGTTTTCTGTCACGCTCCCCACATTTTTTAAGAGCCCCTCCCCCAATATAAATACAATGAAGAAACATGCATTGTTGCAGCTCCATGATTTATGGGGTCATGCAATGGGCGTTTGCGAGATGAGCGGGTGTGACCCCGGTGTTGGGAGACACGGGATCAGGGTCATAGGCCATATAGGCAAATGCTAAGGGCGCCGTCCATCAGGGGGCGCCACGCCAGTGCCACAAATGTTGGAGAAAAAAAAAAAAAGTTGGTACTATTATTTCTAAATACAAAAAATAATCCCACGTTAATTAAAATGCAAA
>NC_084750.1:16786855-16790043 GCF_033978785.1 Entelurus aequoreus | reverse complement strand
GTTAGAGAAAATATATCAACAATACATGTTAGCGTGAATTAAACATTTATAATGACTTGTTCCCTCTTATTAGGTGTGGCTGGATGGGGAGTGATCGTCATGGTTGACCCTGTGGGGAAAATGCAGAGGGCGGACGAGAAGTGAGGCAGCTTGGGGATAAACATGGACAAAGACACTGTTTGAAACGGGCATAATTATGTGTGACAAATATACATTATAAGCATATCAAGGAGTTATTGCATTTTTCCATGTGTGTACAGCTCTGGTCATGGCTACATTCGCACCCACAAATGTACTTCAAAATGTAACAATCAAAATAAATATGACTTTTTTTTGTTTACTATATGCACTAATTTGACCATTTTAAAATCAACGATAATAAAAAGATGCTTGGAAATAGCATAAAAATGCCCCAAAAACGCGATACATAGCGTTACTTTTTGGTGTAACCATCATGAGCGTTCTGTTTAGGTATATATCTTTATATTTTGATAAATCATCATATATATACACCACCGTTCAAAAGTTTGGGGTCACCCAAACAATTTTGTGTTTGAGCCTTCATTTCTAAGAACAAAAATAGACTGTCGAGTTTCAGATGAAAGTTCTCTTTTTCTGGCCATTTTGAGCGTTTAATTCAATCAATCAATCAATCAATGTTAATTTATATAGCCCTAAATCACAAGTGTCTCAAAGGGCTGTACAAGCCACAACGACATCCTCGGTACAGAGCCCACATACGGGCAAGGAAAACTCACCCCGGTGGGACGTCAATGTGAATGACTATGAGAAACCTTGGAGAGGACCGCATATGTGGGTAACCCCCCCCCCTTATTTGACCCCACAAATGTGATGCTCCAGAAACTCAATCTGTCCGCCCTGAGATGGGTAGGTTGTGAGTTCAAACCCCGGCCGGGTCATACCAAAGATTATAAAAATGGGACCCATTACCTCCCTGCTTGGCACTCAGCATCAAGGGTTGGAATTGGGGGTTAAATCACCAAAAATGATTCCCGGGCGCGGCTACGATGCTGCCCACTGCTCCCCTCACCTCCCGGGGGGTGATCAAGGGGATGGGTCAAATGCAGAGGACAAATTTCCCCACACCTAGTGTGTGTGTGACAATCATTGGTACTTTAACTTAACTTTAACCCCCCCCTTATTTGACCCCACAAATGTGATGCTCCAGAAACTCAATCTGCTCAAAGGAAGGTCAGTTTTGTAGCTTCTGTAACGAGCTAAACTGTTTTCAGACGTGTGAACATGATCGCACAAGGGTTTTCTAATCATCAATTAGCCTTCTGAGCCAACGAGCAAACACATTGTACCATTAGAACACTGGAGTGATAGTTGCTGGAAATGGGCCTCTATACACCTATGTAGATATTGCACCAAAAAGCAGACATTTGCAGCTAGAATAGTCATTTACCACATTAGCAATGTATAGAGTGTATTTCTTTCAAGTTAAGACTAGTTTAAAGTTATCTTCATTGAAAAATAAGGACATTTTAATGTGACCCCAAACTTTTGAACGGTAGTGTACGTTTCCCATCCTCACCTATGCTCATGAGCTTTGGGTTATGACCGAAAGGACAAGATCACGGGTACAATCGGCCCAAATGAGTTTGGGGCTCTCCCTTAGAGATAGGGTGAGAAGCTCAAAGGGGGAGCTCAAAGTAAAGCCGCTGCTCCTCCACATGGAGAGGAGCCAGATGAGGTGGTTCGGGCATCTGGTCAGGATGCCACTCGAACGCCTCCCTAGAGAGGTATTTAGGGCACGTCCGACCGGTAGGAGGTAACAGGGAAGATCCAGGACACGTTGGGTAGATTATGTCTCCCGGCTGGCCTGGGATCCCCCGGGAAGAGCTGGACGAAGTGGCTGGGGAGAGGAAAGTCTGGGCTTCCCTGCTTAGGCTGCTGCCCCCGCGACCCGACCTCGGATAAGCGGAAGAAGATGGATGGATGGAGTCTGAGTTACCTTTTTATTAGTGTTATACTGATCTGAGCACAGTTGCTCTCAAGGAAGGTTTGTTGAGAAGCATGATGCAAAAACAAAACAAACACTAAAGGTCATTTCAGTCGAGTAAAGTGATCATGACATTCTGATTTGCTCTTTTTTGTTTTTTTAGGTTAAAGAAAAATATGAAAATAGAGTTGAAAGAACATTTAGGCACGCTATTGACACAAACTGTACAAGTATATGCACGTATTGGGGTTAAAAAGGTGGTGATCACCTTCCGTGTACAAGTCGGTTTATTCCTCCGCCGAAGCTGAGCGCCGACCAATGACCGCGGCTTTGGGTGCTCCGTCCAGCCAATAGGAGGCGCTCTCCCGCAGTTGCTACTTAAGTGCTTATTTGCAGTGATTGCACAGGTCACGTGGGGGGAGGGGCCTGATCCTGCTTGAGCCTACTGGCTAGCTTGCCAATAAAAGTGACCGTCCAGGTAAAACACTTGGGTAGTGGGGGGGAATAAATGACTTATAAAACAAGTCTGTAAAAAGAAAAGCAGTACAATGGAATGTTAAAGTTTTTAAAAAATAATATCTCGTTGACTGTACAAGAATTCACATGCATTAAAGTAATATTGCACAAAACGTGATTAGGGATATTTGTCCATACATCTCTAGTGAAGGATTCAGTCATGTCCTAGTGTGCGTTAATTTTTTTTTTTTTTTTTTTTTACACTCTTAAGGCGACCTCGCTCGCCCACACTGGCACCGTTTGTTTTTTTTTTTACCACTCAAACACGCTCGCACTGAATTGTCCACAGGCCACACACGCGATACATTCTTTGAAGCATACTACTGGTGTGCTCGTGACGACGCTCGTCGTTTCTTCAATGTTCACACGTGGGCTTTGGTCGTCAGGGTTGGAGTTAAAGGGGGTGTGGCTTCCTCCTGGAGGATTGTGACGTACAGTCAGGAACACGAAAGGATCCAAGAGAAGCCCCGAGGCTTAAAAAAAAATCAAAAAAAAATCCATTCATCCTATATTTGTTCAGTCACATTTTAAAAACAGCGCCTCGTAAACCAGTGCTTTTGACATATTTGGTTGCCACGGAAACACAACTACAAGAGTGCAGCTTTTTTGTAGTTAAAACGTCTACAGCATTAAGGGGGGCGAGTCGGGACTGCGGCTGCTTCGCCTTGATGGTGGCGCCCAATCGCAGAAGCGGGCCGGAAGGTAA
>NC_084750.1:16689355-16781855 GCF_033978785.1 Entelurus aequoreus | reverse complement strand
CGTACGCTGACAGAGGGACCAGGGTACTGCAAACGTGTGGTATTACCTGGCATGATGCCAAGCAGGCTGGTCTTGGCAGCGACTCTCGTCCTCATGCGGATGTTTTTGTCCCGGCAAGGCAGCGTCTCAGCTAAAATCCCATTGGGCCAATAGGAGTCCCTGTCCAAGTAGCAGCATCAGTAAAGTTATTTTGTGTGCTGACCAACAACCCTTGTGCAACCTCTCTTAGGATCCACCCGCTCATGAAGGTGTAGTCTGCAACACTTTTATTTACTTTAAAAACCTGAAATCTTTTAACAACTTCAGATCAATCTATTGAAATCTATTTTTTATGGGTTTTTTTTATTTACACTACCGTTCAAAAGCTTGGGGTCACCCAAACAATTTTGTGGAATAGCCTTAATTTGTAAGAACAAAAATAGACTGTTGAGTTTCAGATGAAAGTTCTCTTTTTCTGGCCATTTTGAGCGTTTAATTGACCCCACAAATGTGATGCTCCAGAAACTCAATCTGCTCAAAGGAAGGTCAGTTTTGTAGCTTCTGTAACGAGCTAAACTGTTTTCAGATGTGTGAACATGATTGCACAAGGGTTTTCTAATCATCAATTAGCCTTCTGAGCCAATGAGCAAACACATTGTACCATTAGAACACTGGAGTGATAGTTGCTGGAAATGGGCCTCTATACACCTATGTAGATATTGCACCAAAAACCGGACATTTGCAGCTAGAATAGTCATTTACCACATTAGCAATGTATAGAGTGTATTTCTTTAAAGTTAAGACTAGTTTAAAGTTATCTTCATTGAAAAGTACAGTGCTTTTCCTTCAAAAATAAGGACATTTCAATGTGACCCCAAACTTTTGAACGGTAGTGTATATGTTACAGCTTTTTTGTGAAAAATAAATGCTTTTGCAAAATGTGCAATGGTTGTAAAAACAAGTTCCAGAGTGGAATAATTGAGGTTGCATAATTACAGCCTTGACTCAGTCAATGGTTCATGACAACATTGATACTAATACAGTCGAGCAAAATATAATTATTTGTACAGTCCCTACTGAGCGAGAATGAGAGCAAAAGCAGGCAAGACTTGGTTGAGTTTATCAAGTTCACACATGTCTTTTATATATAAATATTAATTACCGTATTTCCTTGAATAGCCGCAGGGGCGCTAATTAATTTAAAACCTCCTGTCACTCCGGCGTTTACCGGAAGCCGGCGGGATGGCCGTGCATGCGGTAATTATTTTAAACCCCTCTTCTCACTACGGCGTTTACCAAAAGGAATGCGGTAAATTTAGGCGTGCGCTTTGAGTGTGATGTAAGCATACCGTCATGAAAAGCACATTTAATAAAAAAAACGTTATTATGGTCTTACCTGTACTTATAAATGGAGTTCATTTGCAGCTCCTTCTGACCAAAAGCATCGATAACTTGTTTATAGAAGTCTTAATTATTTTCTTTCTTCAGTTTTAAAAGTCTCTCTGTCTCGATGGAGATATTCCTTTAATTATTACCTCCTGCTTCCATTGAAAGTCCAGTTTAGAAAACTGTTTTATTTTAGATACCGGTATGTAATCCTCCATGTAAAAAAAAAAAAAATCTCTTGCTGCGTGTAGTCACTTCTTCTGCAGTACCGGAAGTCGCAAGAAGGATCACTAGCGCGGCAGCGCCCTCTACCACCAGGAGGCGGGAGTCATTTAATGACTTATACAGTATTTGACACACGCAGCTACGGTATATTAATAAAACATAGCTGCTTACTGTTCTTTTTAGCATACTGTACCGGTATTCAATAGCTTGGACCTTAAATCCTACTGAATAGCTCTTTATCTTTTTTCCTTTGTGCGATTGTAAACTACTGAAAGCAGCTTCCTCCATTTTGAAAATGAGGACAGGTAAAGCGTCACTCGTGACGTAACAAATTTGACCCGGCGGAAGTTCTAGCCATATGTTAAATATTTTGCGAAATGAGTTTGACCCGGCGAAAATGATAGACATGCGATAATAAAATTAATATTTTGCGAAACGAATTTGATCCGGCATTAATAATGAATAAGGCCAAGCATGCGTTAATTATTTTGAGAAACGAGTTTGACCCGGCGGTAATTCTAGACGTGCGAATACTATATTCCCTGCGCCAATTCAAGGAAATACGGTATATACAGTACAGGCCAAAAGTTTGGACACACCTTCTATTTTCATGACTATTTACATTGTAGATTGTCACATCAAAACTATGAATGAACACATGTGGAGGTATGTACTTAACAAAAAAAGTGAAATAACTGAAAACATGTTTTATATTCTAGTTTCTTCAAAATAGCCACCCTTTGCTCTGATTACTTTTTCGCACACTCTTGGCATTCTCTCAATGAGGTTCAAGAGGTAGTCACCTGAAATGGTTTTCACTTCACAGGTGTGCGCTTGAAGCTAATCGAAAGAATGGCAAGAGTGTGCAAAGCAGTAACCAGAGCAAAGGGTGGCTATTTTGAAGAAACTAGAATATAAAACATGTTTTCAGTTATTTCACCTTTTTTTGTTAAGTACATAACTCTACATGTGTTCATTCAGTTTTGATGTGACAATCTACAATGTAAATAGTCATGAAAATAGAGAAAACGCATTGAATGAGAAGGTGTGTCCAAACTTTTGGCCTGTACTGTATCTGTCACTGCATTTTTGCAGTTTAATGGCAGTTCAAACTCCTTCACGCTCATCAAAGCTCTGAGAGCTATGCTCTTGGATTTTTGGCGCCAACTGGTGGTTAAGGCGCGCACTTACAGCAAAACATTTTCCTCTTTTTCAATTGGAAAGAATGAGATTAATTCGTTTTTCATGGAAAAAGCATAGTAATATACCAGGATTAGAGTCTGTTAAAAATAGCAGTTATAATGCGAGTCGATGGGGCCGAAAGCGATGTGAAAGTGTGTATACTTTCTTTATAACCTATTAAAGTGTTTCTTAACCATAGGGCCCCCAGGAGGGCCACCAAAATATCTGTTCCTCAGCTACCACAAGAGATTATCATTACATGTGACAGTATTGGTAATCTCAAACAAACTGAATAAATCTGAAGTTTCTTAAGCAAAAACATTTTGTGTTGAAGCTGTATGTATCTTCATTTGCACTTTAATTTTATTGACAGTTTAGTTAAGAAATATTGATTACTAATGTAGTTTATTTTAGCAACATAATTGTATGTACATTTATTTTTGAGTTATTTAGGAGTGCGTTCCTACTGTATGCAGTATATTTGGTTCGTAATTATTTTTCTAATTAGCCTGACCAAAGCCTAAGATTTATATGTTAAATAAATAATAATGATTGTAATTAACACAAGGTCTTAAACTGCAAGTCGGTTAGATATACAGTACAGGCCAAAAGTTTGGACACACCTTCTCATTCAATGCGTTTTCTTTATTTTCATGACTATTGTAGATCAGGGGTCCCCAAACTACCGGTTCTAACCCGCCAGCGTCCAAAATCCGTCCTGTGGGAAGTCCCAAGTAAAAATTATTTTTTTTGTATTATTATTATTATTATTTTATTTATTTATTTATTTTTTTAATCTGTCCTTTCTAATGCATTTTCTACCACTTGTTTCTCTCTGTCTCCTAGCCGCTCAGGCAAATCATATTGTCTAAAAATGCATTTTCCCATCGATAACGCTCGGAATATATATATATATATATATATATATATATATATATATATATATATATATATATATATATATATATATATATATATATATATACACATATATATATATATATACATATATATATATATATATATATTTTTAAATAAGCTGAAAAAAATTGAATAAATAGAAAAACAATACCACTGTTTTTAGTGGTAAAATTCAAGCAACAGAGCTGTCAGTTTGTTTGTTTTTTACCGTAAAATATTGTTGTTTTAATTTTTTTTGTTTGTTTAATGTTTTAGTCTCTTACTGTATATGGAAAAAACACTACCATATATATATATATATATATATATATATATATATATATATATATATATATATATATATATATATATATATATATATATATATATATATATATATATATATATATATAGCAGTAATCAGAGCAAAGGGTAGCTATTTTGAAGAAACTAGAATATAAAACATGTTTTCAATTATTTCACCTTTTTTTTGTTAAGTACATAACTCCACATGTGTGTATATATATATATATATATATATATATATATATATATATACAGCCCAATGCGGCCCCCGAGTCAAAAAGTTTGGAGACCCCTGTTGTAGATTGTCACATCAAAACTATGAATGAACACATGTGGAGTTATGTACTTAACAAAAAAAAAGGTGAAATAATTGAAAACATGTTTTATATTCTAGTTTCTTCAAAATAGCCACCCTTTGCTCTGATTACTGCTCTGCACACTCTTGGCATTCTCTCCATGAGCGTCAAGAGGTAGTCACCTTAAAGGGTTTTCATTTCACATGTGTCATAGTTTTGATGCCTTCAGTGACAATTTACAATGTAAATAGTCATAAAAATAAAGAAAACGCATTAAAATGAGGTGTGTCCAAACTTTTGGCCTGTACTGTAATTATTGAATATGATTAAAATCAAGAGTTCTATCACTAATTCAGTATCAATATTAGAGTGGACCTTGGCCTTTCTGTAGTAGAAAAGTTGGGCCCCAAGGTCAAAAAGGTTAAGAAACCCTGTCTTATTCTAACAATGTTGCAATCTATAACACAATGCAATTTTTATAGGAACAAAACTTGCAAAATGTCAGACCACGAACCTTCAAACTGAACAATCATACCACATACTTGCCAACCTTGAGACCTCCGAATTCGGCAGATGGCGGGGGGAGGGGGGTTTGGTGGTAGCGGGGGGTGTATATTGTAGTGTCCCGGAAGAGTTAGTGCTGCAAGGGATTCTGGGTATTTGTTCGGTTGTGTTTATGTTGTGTTACGGTGCGGATGTTCTCCCGAAATGTGTTTGTCATTCTTGTTTGGTGTGGGTTCACAGTGTGGCGCATATTTGTAACAGTGTTAAAGTTGTTTATACGGCCACCCTCAGTGTGACCTGTATGGCTGTTGACCAAGTATGCAAAGCATTCACTTATGTGTGTGTAAAAGTCGCATATATTATGTGACTGGGGGCACGCTGTTTGTATGGAGGAAAAGCGGACGTGACGACAGGTTGTAGAGGACGCTAAAGGCAGTGCCTTTAAGGCACGCCCCCAATATTGTTGTCCGGGTGGAAATCGGGAGGGTTGGCAATAGAGATGTCCGATAATATCGGTCTGCCGATATTATCGGCCGATAAATGCGTTAAAATGTAATATCGGAAATGATCGGTATCGTTTTTTTTATTATCAGTATCGTTTTTTTGTTTTTTGTTTTTTTTATTAAATCCACATAAAAAAACACAAGATACACTTACAATTAGTGCACCAACCCAAAAAACCTCCCTCCCCCATTTACACTCATTCACACAAAAGGGTTGTTTCTTTCTGTTATTAATATTCTGGTTCCTAGATTATATATCAATATATATCAATACAGTCTGCAAGGGATACAGTCCGTAAGCACACATGATTGTGCGTGCTGCTGCTCCACTAATAGTACTAACCTTTAACAGTTAATTTTACACATTTTCATTAATTACTAGTTTCTATGTAACTGTTTTTATATTGTTTTACTTTCTTTTTTATTCAAGAAAATGTTTTTTAATTTATTTATCTTATTTTATTTGATTCATTTTTTTAAAAAGTACCTTATCTTCACCATACCTGGTTGTCCAAATTAGGCATAATAATGTGTTAATTCCACGACAGTATATATCGGTTGATATCGGTTGATATCGATATCGGTAATTAAAGAGTTGGACAATATCGGCATATCGGCAAAAAGCCATTATCGGACATCCCTAGTTGGCAAGTATGTCATACCACATAAGGAACACATGTAATGCCCGCTTTGGCCCTTAGGGGTACACAAGTGTTTAAAAATGAAAACTGTCACCTGAACTTTTTGACGTATTCTGCCACTTGCTCTGGTGAGGTCAAGTAGTCCACATGGTCCACAATTTTCCTGCAGACAAAAGGATCATTTGTATATTCTTTGATATCTTCCATGACCCGGGGCTTTGGCGTGAAACACACCGATTGATGGTGTCGCCATAAGTGGCGCGGATCAGCTGCTGCAGCAGGTTCTTGATGTTCCTGCGCAGCCATTGGTTCTTCTCCTTCAGGTCAAACACCTCGTCCATCAGCAGCAACATGACACGCAGCGGGATGTTGTCGTCCACCTGCTCGCACAAACACAATCCACTGACACTCGTTCCAACCAAAACCTTTCGCGGGAGACCGCAAGTGATGCTCACGTTGTCGTCCAGCTGGGCGGAGACTCTACAGTGTTCCGGGTCGATGTCGGACTTGGGGAGGAGCGGAGGCACCTGGAAGCAGAGACACGTTCAACACGATTCTAGAAAAATGTCTAAAAGCCAATCAGGAGATGATTCCAGCCCTGGCACCTTCAGTATGGACTGTTTGATGTCCTGGCCGAGTCTTTCCGACATGCGGCCCATGTTGTCGGACACTTTGTTCATGCCCTCAGCCAGACTGTCTGGGAGGGACTTGACCGCGTTGGACACGTTCCTCATGGAGCTCCTCAGAGGGTTCACAAACGTGTCGATCTGGTTTGTGGAAATGACAGCAAATGTCAAACTAAACCTTTTTGTCATCACCTGCTCATTAATCCAAGACAACATGATGTGATGAACAGCAACATGACGAGCACTTACACAATCTCATTATGTGCACTTCTGTTTATTACTGCATGTGCACTAATGTGTTGAGTGGGTGTCAAACGCGTTTTCATTGAGGGCCACATCACAGTCATGGTTGCCCTCAGAGGACCGCTTTCAACAATGTGTAATATATGAATATACATGTATATATATATAATACATTAACAATATATTTTTTTACATAAGCTGCAAACAAATATTTACATTTTACTAGAGATGTCCGATAATATCGGTCTGCCAATATTATCGGCCGATAAATGCGTTAAAATGTAATATCGGAAATTATCGGTATCTGTTTTTTTATTATCAGTATCGTTTTAAAAAAATTTTTTTTTATTGTTTTTTAAATTTTTTTTAATTAAATCCACATAAAAAACACAAGATACACTTACAATTAGTGCACCAGCCCAAAAAACATCCCTCCCCCATTTACACTCATTCACACAAAAGGGTTGTTTCTTTCTGTTATTAATATTCTGGTTCCTACATTATATATCAATATATATCAATACAGTCTGCAAGGGATACAGTCCGTAAGCACACATGATTGTGCGTGCTGCTGGTCCACTAATAATACGAACCTTTAACAGTTAATTTTACAAATTTTCATTAATTACTAGTTTCTATGTAACTGTTTTTATATTGTTTTACTTTCTTTTTTATTCAAGAAAATGTTTTTAATTTATTTATCTTATTTTATTTGATTAATTTTTTTAAAAAGTACCTTATCTTCACCATACCTGGTTGTCCAAATTAGGCATAATAATGTGTTAATTCCACGACTGTATATATCGGTTGATATCGGTATCGGTAATTAAAGAGTTGGACAATATCGGAATATCGGATATCGGCAAAAAGCCATTATCGGACATCCCTACATTTTACTCTAAAAACTGGCAGCTCAGTCACCAGAATTTTACAGTAACAGCAGTGGGTTTTTTACAGCATATAAAAAAAATGGAATAAATGGAAAAACAATACCACTGTTTTTAGTGGTAAAATTCAAGCAACAGAGCTGTCAGTTTTTTTTTTTTTTACCGTAAAATCTTGTTGTTTTAATGTTTTTTTTTTTGTTAGTTTTTGAATATTTTAGTGTCTTACTGTCATACTTGCCAACCCTCCCAATTTTCCCGGGAGACTCCCGAATTTCAGTGCCTCTCCCGAAAATCTCCCGGGGCAACCATTCTCCCGAATTTCTCCCGATTTCCACCCGGGCAACAATTTTGGGGGTGTGCCTTAAAATCACTGCCTTTAGCGTCCTCTCTCACCTGAAAAGGAGACTATTATATATGTCTCCGTTATCCATAGGTTTATCTATAACCCATAAAGTAGGCAGGCACGGAGCTATTTCTCAGCATGTGTTTATTCCAGCCGGCACGTTAATACATACTTGCCAACCCTCCCGTTTTTAGCGGGAGAATCCCGGTATTCAGCGCCTCTCCCGACAACCTCCCGGCAGAGATTTTCTCCCGACAAACTCCCGGTATTCAGCCGGAGCTGGAGGCCACGCCCCCTCCAGCTCAATGCGGACCTGAGACTGAGTGGGGACAGCCGGTTCTCACGTCCGCTTTCCCACAATATAAACAGCTTGCCTGCCCAATGAACGGAGAAGTTAAACAGGACAATACTGCCATCTAATGGATAGCCACCGGAACACTGAAATTCAAGTATTTTTTATTTTTTTTCTATGTAAATAAAATAAATAAATAAATATATATATATATATATATATATATATATATATAGCTAGAATTCACTGAAAGTCAAGTATTTCATACATATATATATATATATATATATATATATATATATATATATATATATATATATATATATATATATATATATATATATATATATATATATGAAATATATATGAAATACTCGAGTTGGTGAATTCTAGCTGTAAATAACCACGCCCCAACCACCCCCCCAACCCCGACCAAGCCCCCCCCCCCACCCCCTACCCTCCACCTCCCGATATTGGAGGTCTCAAGGTTGGCAAGTATGCGCTAATACACTGACACACAACATCCGGATTCCCATCATGCATTGCTTCAAAACTACGGCAAGTAGTAATGTCTAAAAACATAACAGAGACAAAGCAGAAGAACGAAGAAGACACATGGCGACGACGAGTAAGAAGAAGAAGTACGCTTGCAAGTTCCAAAATGATTGGAAACAAGAATTTCAGTTCATCCAGGACAGCTGGAAGGGGAAGGGGTATGCTGCCTGCACATTTTGTAGATCAGAATTCTCCATTGAACACGGTGGCCGAACGGATATACTCATTCATGAACGGATTATTTATAGATGTGTATATATATATATATATAAGAAATACTTGAAAATATATACCCCCGCCCCCACCACCCCCATGGGTACTCAAAGCGCTTTGACACTATTTCCACATTCACCCATTCACACACACATTCACACACTGATGGCAGGAGCTGCCATGCAAGGCGCTGCCATGCAAGGCGCTATCCGCGACCCATCAGGAGCAAGGGTGAAGTGTCTTGCTCGAGGACACAACGGACGTGACTAGGTTGGTAGAAGCTGGGGATCGAACCAGGAACCCTCAGGTTGCTGGCACGGCCACTCTCCCAACCGGGAGAGTGTAAAAACAAGATGTGCAAATATAAAAACATTTTTCTGCAAGTAAAAAAAAAAAAGAGATCCACAAATATAAAAACAATTTTCCGCAAGTAAACAATTTTTTTGCAACTATAACACATTTTCTTTAAGTAGAAAAAAATTGCAAATATAATTTTTTTTTGCAAGTACAAAAAAAGATTTGCAGGTATAAAAACTATTTTCTGCAAATAGAAAAACATTTCTGCAAGTAAAAAAAAAAAATGCAATTATAAACATCTTCTGTAAGTAAAAAAGAAAATTGCAAATATAAAAACAAGTGAAAAAAAAAAATTCTGCAAGTAGAAAAAATATCTTCAAGTATAATATAAACGTTTTCTGTACGTAAAAAAAAGATTTGCAAGTATAAAAACAATTTTCTGCAAGTAAAAAAAAATTTAAAACAGAAAAACTATTTTCTGCAAGTAAAAAAAGGTTTGCAAGTAAAAAAAAGTATTTTCTGCCAGTACAAAAATTATTTTCTGCAAGTAGAAAAAATATTTTTGCAAGTAAAAAAAAATTTCTGTAGCATATCGTTAAAAATCAGTAAAACATTTTATAGCATTCACACAATCTCATCCAAAAGTGCGTGCAAGCTCACGCCAAATTGCACGAACCTTCTGATTTGACACTTTGGCATAATTTTAACACGAGTATCCAACATTGCAACAACAATTATTTGTTGTAAAAAAAGGAAAATTATCTGCCTTGTGTATGAAAAGCGCTATACAAATAAAATAAATAAGTCCCCTTGAGAAAAAATCTAATTTGTTTTTCTTTGGAGACCTTTTTGTGTAATTTCCAGCTAAAAAAATATACGCTTGCCAATTAAATTGAAGTCAAAATAGTTATTGTGATAAGTTGTAAAATGTTGGTCGTTAATGTTTTGAATTTACCTTGCGTGCAAAGTCTCCTTTGCCTTTGCTGTAGGCTTTGTTCTCGAGGAAGTCATAGACGTAGGGAATAAGGGTTGGGCAAGCCTTAATGATGTCTGGGTCCAGCAGCCACTACAGAGAAAAAACACATTGTTACCCTTTAAAAAAACAACACATTTCGATATAACATATTGTCACTAATTACTTGTAGGTAAGCATTGAGGTCTTTGGTCCTCTTCTCCAGGAAGTCTCTGTCCATGTTGTTGAACGTTTTTTTACCCGGGAGCTTAAGAATGGACGTCAAGTTCTCAAACTGAAAGCAGAACAAAATAAGACGGCGCTCGTGAGACACGTGCACACAACGCGGCAAACAATCAAACCTGCTCTGTGATCCTCATGTGGAAGTCGTGGAAGTCAGAGTAGCGTCGGTACGTCTTCCAGCAATCCTCACTGCCGTCCGGGTTGCGTCTGAATACAGTGATGGCGTACAGGGCGTACGTCTTCCCGTGCTCGTTGCAGACGCCTGCAGCAGCCCCGGAGCCGGGAATACAAGCATCAACTACCCCGATACATCCGAGAGGGGCAGGGGCGGGCAACAAAAGGGGGACGCGGTAAGAGAGAAAAGGAGTGTGCGGGTGGGAGGTTTGAGGGAAAGAAAGAGGTGAAGATAGCAGCTCACAACGTGGGGAAAGGAAAAAAGAAAGGAAAGTAAGGGTGATGGAATGACACAAAAAAGAAGACATGTAGAAGAATGGAGCTTGGAAGTGAAAAATATGGAGGAGCAAAAAGGGGCTAAAGGAACGGAATACAATAAACTCAATGAGTACCGTATTTTTCGGACTATGAGGCGCACTTAAAATCCTTACATTTTCTCAAAAATCGACACTGGGCCTAATTTATGGCATCATTTTGGTTGTGCTTACCGACCTAAAAGCAATTTTATTTGGTACACGGTGTAATGATAAGTGTGACCAGTAGATGGCAGTCATACATAAGAGATACGTGTAAACTGCAGTAAACAACACCAAAACTTTAAATGTTCCATTGAGAATATAGAACATTACACACGGCGCTCAAAAATCTGTCAAAATGTTTTTAGTACGACTTCGGTAAGCTATGAAGCTGCACCGCTTGATGGATTGTCAGCACATTAAACATACAAGTATTATTATTGTGTGTGTATAAAAACCGCAAAATGGCACATATTAGCAGACATTATCTGGCGTTTTGTTTCGCAATATTATAAAAAACCAACTTTTCTTACCTTCTGGTACCTGCTGATCTGCATAAGTCCTGAAAATGTGCACAAGTCCGCCATTGTAGTCATAAGCTTCTTCTTTTTCTCTATCTTCTTGTTATGGGACATTCATCTTCCCCTGTTGCCATTTCTAATATAAAGTATTGTAAAGATCTTACTTATATCTAGGGATGATACTCGAAACCGGTTTTCCCGGTTGTTCGATAAGAAAAGAACCGAGTCCTCGGACTCGAATCCCTTTTTGAGAACCGGTACCCGTTATCGAGACCACTATAGTAAAGAAAAAGAGTTGGTTCTTTATTCAAATCCCTCGGAACGAATCCCGTCCCGACCAGAAATGCTCCGTGTGACATCGCAAGAAATGGCGTCACGTAGCTCAGTCATTAGGCGCAGATAGCGAAAGCAGGAAAAAAATGGACGGGAAAAAGCGCTCCAATGTGTAATAAAGTTCAAAACAAAAACTATAATCCAATGAATAACTTTACTGAGAGATTTGAGCAAACACATGAAGAACACTTTTACGACCAACCTGAAACATAGCAACCAGGCTAGCAACGCACCTCCTTTACGGCAGCTGTCGCAACGTTCTTAAAGCAACCGCAGCACATACATATATAACATCTCCCTTTTTGAACTTTTGTTTTTCTTTCCTTGTAAACAAAACAAAATCACACTGTAGATGTGTTGTCTGTCTAATTATAAATAATGCAGACGAGGCGTGTTGGCTGAGTTCTTGACGTTTACTTTCACAGCGTGCGCATTCTTAGCTGCCGGGTGACGATATGCAACATTTTTCGGGGCTACCGCGCATGCTCGTCACTCCCGTTGCATGCTGGGTAGTGTAGTTGTTATATTCCCTAGCTCATAACATCTTTCCCCGTATAAAGAAATAATGTTAACTCAATAAAGTGTATTTCTTTTTTTAGCTTTAACTTTTCATTTTTTAGCATTGTAACCACATTTGCAAAGAACTTTTCTCTTCATAGAATTTTCTTTCAATAAAGAAATAAAGTGCAAAAATGTCAAAGCATCATAACAAACAGTTATGTCAAATAGCAGCAGAAGTGCACTTTTTGGAGAGCTGTATTATTTTCAGTTTTGTGCCCAAGGGACTGATTTTATTTAACACTATATTATTATTTATACACCTATAGTGATCACAGAGACAGGTTGTTTTTGTGTTACTGTATATATTTGTTTTTCTGAAAAATCCCACTTAATATACTTTGGGTAACAACAGTCAATATTTATTTATTTAATTTTATTTTTTTGGGAGGGGTAACAGTCAATATTTATTTATTTATTAGATTAAATTGTTTTCTTATATAATAAAAGTGAGCTTTTGTTAAACCAAATATTGTGTGTTTTTTTCCATATACAACAACCTATCTGGACTCGATAAGAGAATCGATAAGGAATCGGGTCGATAAGAGGATTCGATAATAGGCTCGAACTCGATAATTTCTTATCAAACATCATCCCTACTTATATCTGTCAGTAAACTCGCCATGAAAGCACTAAAACATACCGGTGTAGTGAGTTGACATTATTCACCCAAGGAACTTATAAAAATTCTTATTTTTATACTTTTTTTTCCAAATTCCATTGTATGTTATACTCTTCTGACACCACCAGATGGCAGTATAAGTGTCCACACAAGCGGCCATAAGACCCCAATTCAGTAGTGTACACAATTTTGGAAATAAGAGCTAAAAGGTGCTGTCCACGCACGTGGCCACTAAGCCTTTTTTAATGTGCTTATTATCCGGTGCGCCTTTTGTATGAAAATAGGCCTGCTCATCGGCAGTGCGCCTTTTAATGCGGTGCGCCCTATGGTCAGAAAAAAACGGTCATCTGTGTGTGTGTGTGTGTACCTGTGTCTGAGATGAAAGCGTGGAGGTGCATGAATTCATCATGGCAGGAGTTGGTCAAGTCATCCAAAGACTGAAAAGACAACCAGTCCATAAACACTTGGATGTTTCCCCTGTAACAGGAAGTGAGCGCTCACCAAGTTAATGCTTCCTGTAGGGGAGCCGTTGAAAGATTCTCCATCGCCGTCGTCCGAGCCGCGGTAGCTGGGCTCTTTGAGCATGTCCAATTCGGCCAGCATGCGCACGTAGAGCGGGCTCTGCTTGAAGGACGGGTAGTAGCGCTCGTCGCGCAGCATCATGTCGTACACCTGAGGCAAAACAACAGCGTTTGATGGGAGGGATTTGCTTCATATTCAATAAAACAACGCGCTTCTTTCCGCACCTTCCTCTGGATGTCATCAAATATTTCTGGCGTGGGATCGTCTTTCTGCAGCTTCTCTCCCAAACGTGTTACTGACTCCTCATCCACTTGGACCCTGGGAGACGCCTGTGAGTTCCAGGAAGTAAATCATGTACATTTTAATACAGACCCTGTGTACATGGAAAGACAAGTTCTGAAATGTATTTAGGGCCATGTTTTCCCCATGCTTTCAAGTGATAAAAGGGAGCATTCTTCTCCTTAACCCAAGTCTGTCATTGCCTTCATCCATTATGCGCCCTGCTTGGAGCAACACCTAAATGTGGGGCTTTCCCTGTCAATGCATGCATTTTCCAATGGACTTAAGTACTTTTGTTTGTGCGCACTTCTGAGGCGTGCATCAGCCATGTTTGAACATCCTGGGTATGGTTGTACGGTATATCGGTACTAGTGTAGTACCGCGATACTAATGAATCATATACGGTACTATACCGCCTCTAAAAGAAACGCCCCCCTTTTTTTAACGGGCATGATGTCGTGACATTGATGGTTTTACGAGCAGGGGAGGATGTTCGGCAGCGCACAATCACAGAGTACTTACAAGCACACACAGTGTGTGGACAGAAAAGGGAGAATGGACGCATTTTGGCTTAAAAACTAACGATAAAGGTGAAGTTATAACACTGAAACACACTCAGGAAGAGGTGCTTTAAGACATGGCTCGCAAGCTAGCGGCTAACGTCCATCAGCAGTGTTTAAGCTACTTCTAAATCACTAATCCTCGCCTCCATGGCAACAAATAAAGTACGTTTCTTACAAGTATCATCCATGCAGGACGAGGAATAGCTAAAGGTGCTTCACTACACACAATAGCTCACCGGCGTCACAATGTAAACAAACGCCATGGGTGGATCTACACCTGACATCCACTGTAATGATACCAAGTACAGGATCGTATCTAGTCGATACTACTATGGTTACATCGGTATTTTTTAGCATCACAAAATCTTTTTTCGTTTAAGCAGGAAACCGCTCGAGACGGTTTCCTGCTGGCCCCACTATGGACTGGACTCTCGCTGATGTGCTGGATCCACTGTGGACTGGACTTTCACAATATTATGTCAGACCCACTCGACATCCATTGCTTTCGGTCTCCCCTAGAGGGGGGTTAGCCACATATGCGGTCCTCTCCAAGGTTTCTCATAGTCATTCACCGACGTCCCACCGGGGTGAGTTTTTCCTTGCCCGTATGTGGGCTCTGTACCGAGGATGTCGTTGTGGCTTGTGCAGCCCTTTGAGACACTTGTGATTTAGGGCTATATAAATAAACATTGATTGATTGAAAAAAAAATGTATATCATGTTTATAAACTCAGGAAATACGTCCCTGGACAGATGAGGACTTAAATTATGACCAATGTATGATCCTGTAACTACTTGGTATCGGATTGATACCTAAATTTGTGGTATCATCCAAAGCTAATGTAAAGTATCCAAACAACAGAAGAATAAGTGATTATTACATTTGAACAGAAGTGTAGATAGAACATGTTAAAAGAGAAGGTAAGCAGATATTAACAGTAAATGAACAAGTAGATTAATAATTAATTGTCTACCACTTGCCCTTAATAATATTGACAAAATAATAGGTGTATAAATGACACAATATGTTACTGCATACAACAGCAAACTAATTAGGAGTCTTTGTTTGTTTACTTACTACTAAAAGACAAGTTGTCTAGTATGTTCAGTATTTTTTTTAAGGACAAAATGCTCAATGACTTATGGGTATTTAGCTGCTAAGTTGCCTCTGAAAAGTTGTTTTGCTTGTTGGTGGCCATGTTTTTTAACCAGTCTTGCTCAAACTATACAGACCACTCCATGTTATGCTATCCAGCCTAAAGGTATAGTGGCTGTACACCGAGCTCTGTTAGAAATGTCAAGTCATTTTGGAGTTGAATAACTGCGCCATAATGTAGAAATTAACATTACCGTATTTTCCTAACTATAAGGCGCACTTAAAATCCTATCATTTTCTCAAAACTCGACAACATATACGGATTCATTTTGGTTGTGCTGACCGACCTCGAAACTATTTTATTTGGTACATGATGTAATGATAAGTGTGGCCAGTAGATGGCAGTCACACTTAAGAGATACGTGTAGACTGCAATACAATGGCAGTCACACATAAGAGATACGTTTAGACTGCAATACGATGGCAGTCACACATAAGAGATACGTGTAGACTGCAATACGATGGCAGTCACACATAAGAGATACGTGTAGACTGCAATACGATGGCAGTCACACATAAGAGATACGTGTAGACTGCAATACGATGGCAGTCACACATAAGAGATACGTGTAGACTGCAATATGATGGCAGTCACACATAAGAGATACGTGTCGACTGCAACACGATGGCAGCCACACATAAGAGATACGTGTAGACTGCAATACGATGGCAGTCACACATAAGAGATAGGTGTAGACTGCAATATGATGGCAGTCACACATAAGAGATAGGTGTAGACTGCAATATGATGGCAGTCACACAAAAGAGATACGTGTAGACTGCCATACGATGGCAGTCACACATAAGAGATACACTATCGTTTAAAAGTTTGGGGTCACATTGAAATGTCCTTATTTTTGAAGGAAAAGCACTGTACTTTTCAATGAAGATAACTTTAAACTAGTCTTAACTTTAAAGAAATACACTCTATACATTGCTAATGTGGTAAATGACTATTCTAGCTGCAAATGTCTGGCTTTTGGTGCAATATCTACATAGGTGTATAGAGGCCCATTTCCAGCAACTATCACTCCAGTGTTCTAATGGTACAATGTGTTTGCTCATTGGCTCAGAAGGCTAATTGATGATTAGAAAACCCTTGTGCAATCATGTTCACACATCTGAAAACACTTTAGCTCGTTACAGAAGCTACAAAACTGACCTTCCTTTGAGCAGATTGAGTTTCTGGAGCATCACATTTGTGGGGTCAATTAAACGCTCAAAATGGCCAAAAAAAAGAGAACTTTCATCTGAAACTCGACAGTCTATTTTTGTTCTTATAAATGAAGGCTATTCCACAAAATAGTTTGGGTGACCCCAAACTTTTGAACGGTAGTGTACGTCTAGACTGCAATATGACAGAAGTAAACAACACCAAAATTGTATATGTTCCATTAAAAATATAGAACATTACACACGGCGCTCAAAAATCTATAAAAATGTTTTAGTGCGACTTTGGTAAGCTATGAAGTATGAAAATAGACCTGACTAGACCCGCTCACCGGCACTGCGCCTTATAATCCGGTGCGCCCTATAGTCCGGAAAATACGGGTAGCTACATTCGTAACGTTAATGAAACAAGGCGTGTGTGTCTGTGTTTCAAAATGGTGTTAAAAGTGATTAATGTGCATTGTCAAAATGTTTTCACGGTAAAACATTGACAGCAAATTTGTAAAAATCACATGCTGATGCAATGTTATTTAAAAAGCCTCAAAACACCGCACTTAAAAAAAGAAAAAAGAAAAAACACTGCTGCAAATTTTAAGCCCGCAAAATTCTGTAAGGACTGATTTTGGATTCTTGACCAGAAAAGTCGGACAACTGGTTTGTAGGTGTTAACTGATGGAGTGTGGACCTTGTCAGAGAGGTATTGCTCATAGACGCCCAGTGCAGCTGCCTTCAAGAGCCCCTTGGTCGTGCTGGGTTGCTTCTTGCCGTCTTTTTGCCATCGCTGCATGGCCTCCAGCTGCTGCTGCGCCGTCACTCTGTAGCCCTCCACGGTGAGCCAGAAGAAGAGTTCTGCCTGGGCACCGGCCGCCTGCATGAAATCTGCCATAAAATTGCACTTATCAGGAATGCGGTGGCGTAACGTGCCGTCTTCGGAATGCGTTTACCCATGAAGAACTGCAGGGCGATGTTGTGGATGAGGATGTGATCCAGCGGGATGACGCACAGCTTGCCGAAGTTGGCCGCCAGCTTCAAGGCGTCCACTTCCTACACAGATGATGAACAATTACCCACATTAACATGTTGTCCAGCAAATACAGCTGATAGCCATTAGAGATGGGCACCAAATGTAGTACTTTTAAATCAAATGGTGCCATATTCCGATAACTTTGCTGCACGTGACGTCATGTCCGGTTGCTAGAGGTGGGAATCTTTGGCCACCTCACGATTTGATTCCGATTAAGAATCTACGATTCCATTAAAAATCGATTATTGATGCATCTTTAATTTATGTATATTGATGCAGTTTTATATTTATTTTCCTTTCACTAAAGAAGGGTTTATCACTTGCAACTAGAGATGTCCGATAATGGCTTTTTTGCCGATATCCGATATTGTCCAACTCTTAATTACCGATTCCGATATCAACCGATACCGATATATACAGTCGTGGAATTAACACATTATTATGCCTAATTTTGTGTTGTGATGCCCCGCTGGATGCATTAAACAATGTAACAAAGTTTTCCAAAATAAATCAACTCAAGTTATGGAAAAAAAATGCCAACATGGCACTGCCATATTTATTATTGAAGTCACAAAGTGCATTATTTTTTTTAACATGCCTCAAAACAGCAGCTTGGAATTTGGGACATGCTTATGAGGAGGTTGAGGTGGGCGGGTTGGGGGCGGGGGGTTGAGGTGGCGTTGGTCGGGGGGGGGGGGGGGGGTGTATTGTAGCGTCCCTGAAGAGTTAGTGCTGCAAAGGGTTCTGGGTATTTGTTCTGTTGTGTTTACGTTGTGTTACGGTGCCGATGTTCTCCCGAAATGTGTTTGTCATTCTTGTTTGGTGTGGGTTCACAGTGTGGCGCATATTTGTAACCGTGTTAAAGTTGTTTATACGACTACCCTCAGTGTGACCTGTATGGCTGTTGACCAAGTATGCCTTGCATTCACTTGTGTGTGTGAAAAGCCGTAGATATAATGTGACTGGGCCGGCACGCAGAGGCAGTGCCTTTGATTGATTGATTGAGACTTTTATTAGTAGGTTGGACAGTGAAGTACATATTCCGTACAATTGACCACTAAATGGTAACACCAGAATAAGGTTTTCAACTTGTTTAAGTCGGGGTCCACTTAAATTGATTCATGATACAGATATATACTATCATATATACTATCATCATAATACAGTCATCACACAAGATAATCACATTGAATTATTTACCATCAGGGTTGTTGGGGGGGTAGGATAAGGACATCAAGTAGTGGACATAGAGAGAGAGAGAGAGAGAGAGAGAGAGAGAGAGAGAGAGAGAGAGAGAGAGAGAGAGAGAGAGAGAGAGAGAGAGAGAGAGAGCCTTTAAGGTTTATTGGCGCTCTGTACTTCTCCCTACGTCCGTGTACACAGCGGCGTTTTAAAAAGTCATACAATTTACAGTTTGAAACCGATACCGATAATTTTGAAACCGATACCGATAATTTCCGATATTACATTTTAAAGCATTTATCGGCCGATAATATCAGCGGTCCGATATTATCGGACATCCCTAGTTGCAACTTTTAAAAACAGCTTTTTTAATAAGAATTTCTTATTAAATTTATAGAAATGTGCACAAAACTGGAACTTAAGTGCCCTATAATAAAGAAGCTGGTCAGATCTCTCGGGGCTGTCAGACAAATTTTAGAACCGTTTGCATTCCTTTATTTACAGTAAGAAAGCGATTATCGATTATTGACGTTTACTAATCGATTTATATTGTCCATGTCCAGAATTCGATGCATCTGAAAATCTATCATTTGCCCCACTTCTGCCGGTTGCAGAATCGGCCGGCTTAAACGCTTGGACTGCCTCTAGGACAGACCTAAGCAAATTAAGGCCCGAGGGCCACATGAGGCCCATTAAGCTTTCCTTTGCACCAAGAAAAATTCCTAGTTTGTGAACCCGTTCTCAAACAATGGCAATAAAACTATTCTGATTATTCTGATTATTATTTCATCCGGCCCGCCGGACATTCCCAAATAATTTTTTTAGATCTTTAAAATGGAAACTGTAGCTGCCATTATGATGTGCAGTGATGTTTTCAAATTACCGTAAGTCTTGAACTATACAAAGTATTTCAATGGTTGGAATCTGTGCTTTTGCATGATATACTAGTTACTACGGTAATCTAATTAGTTACTATGGTCATCTAATTAGTTAATATGGTAATATAATTAGTTACTATGGTAATTAGGGATGTCCGATAATATCGGCCGATAAATGCGTTAAAATGTAATATCGGAAATTATCGGTATCGTTTTTTTTATTATCTGTATCGGGTTTTTTATTTTTTATTTTTTTATTTTTTATTAAATCAACATAAAAAACACAAGATACACTTACAATTAGTGCACCAACCCAAAAAACCTCCCTCCCCCCATTTCTTTCTGTTATCAATATTCTGGTTCCTACATTATATATCAATATATATCAATACAGTCTGTAAGGGATACAGTCCGTAAGCACACATGATTGTGCGTGCTGCTGGTCCACTAATAGTACTAACCTTTAACAGTTAATTTTACTCATTTTCATTAATTACTAGTTTCTATGTAACTGTTTTTATATTGTTTTACTTTCTTTTTTATTCAAGAAAATTTTTTAAATTTAGATATCTTATTTTATTATTTTTAAAAAAAAGTACCTATCTTCACCATACCTGGTTGTCCAAATTAGGCATAATAATGTGTTAATTCCACGACTGCATATATCGGTTGATATCGGTATCGGTTGATATCGGTATCGGTAATTAAAGAGTTGGACAGTATCGGAATATCGGATATCGGCAAAAAGCCATTATCGGACATCCCTAATGGTAATCTAAGTCACAGCAGCTCAGACGAGGCACCAAGCAGTGTGGGTGCGGAGCGTTTCCACAGAGTGTTTCCAGAGCGGCTAGCCTGAAATGTGGGTGTCAAGGACCGAGGCGGAAGGAGATTTTCACAACAAAGTTCTGCAAGAAAAGTGATATTACATCAGATGTATCAGATTGTAGGTGGAGTTTTTTTTTACACTTCGCATTCATATTTCGCTGTGTTTGTTGCATTTTTGTTGTATTTCGCTTGATTGTAAAATTTGGGATGTGAGAAGTATAAGAGGAGCGTCGTTCATATGTTGTAAATATTCAGTGTTTTATCGTTCATAGTTAATATCGCAAATCCCACATTATTGGCATGTACTTTCTGGGTGCCTCATTCAGTAGAACATTTTAAATTCCATTCTGTTTTTTAAGGCATTCTGTCAAGATGTTTTTAGCATACAATCAGACATTATTGAGCGTTTTTGTATAAGTGTTCCTAAAAATAGGACCCAAACACACATACTGTACAGCAGATTGTCACAGCTTATATATGTGTGTGTGTCTGTGTATATTTATATATATGTATATCAGTGTTTCCCATAAACTGCCAAGATACCTGTGGCAGTGGGGGCGTGGCTATGGGTGTGGTCACCATGACATCATCGATTAATTTGCATAATTTACTACAATGATATGATTTGCTCTAAAAATGCTCAAAAAATGTATACTTACTAATTAATAATAACAGTTTTGTTTTAAACGTCCATCCATCCATCCATCTTACAATATAATTACAACACTTTATGTACATATTTATATACAGATTTGAACAATAAGTTATCACTGAAATATATTTATTAATTATGGTTCTTACAAAAAATATATCTTATAAAATATGAAAGCTAAAATGTCTCTTAAAGCTCTGCCCCTTTAATTAGTGCATACTAAATAATTTAACTTTAGCCTACTACTACAACCATATTATTTACCAGCAACATAAAGTGAAACAGAGGCAGAGGTGTCCTGCCACAGTCAGTAACAAATAAACAGAAAACAGTAGTGGTCAAATACAAATAAGGCAACAAGAGAAGTATCCTACTCTTCTCTTTTGTAAAGTAAATCTGAACAGCCTATATGGGCATCTACATCAACTATATGATTTGCCTGAGAAGCTGGACAGGACAAAAAAAAAAAAAAAAGTATTTGTGGCGGACGTAATTCTTTCGTGGCGGGCCGCCACAAATAAATGAATGTGTGGGAAACACTGTACATACATAGATAGATAGTCGAGGTTTCTGTGCCTTATCCGTTATACAGTGCTCAATACCAGGGGCTTTTATAAAATAAATACCTGCGAAACAGGCTTGTAGGGATGAAATACCCTCTGTGTTTTTTCCTGACCTAACGTATAAATAGATAGATAGACATACCGGCCCCCAGACACATTTTTATCTCTAAATGTGGCCTCCCCCAAGTCAAAATATTTTGCCCAGGCCTGCTCTAGGAAATGTTGTAATTTTCCATGCCAAAAAGCAGGTATGCTACAAAGTATACGATTTTCAAAATGCTGATGACACCGTTTTGTATGTTCATGCAAAAACAAAATGTGAAGAGGCTGCAGTTCTCTCTAGTGCCCTGGTGCTAGTGTCCCACTGGCTCCAAGACTCTTGACAGCATCTCAACACTAAAAAAACAGTCTGTATGTTTTTCTCTCGGCAGTCAGCGAATGGTGAACAACCATCTGTGCTAGTCAATGGTGAGAGATTAGATGTGGTAGAACAATTTAAATACCTTGGTGTAGTCTTTGATTCCAACTTAAATTTAAGTTAAGAGAATTGAACATATAATTAATCTGTCCAATTTTAAACACATTAGACCTCCTCTTACTACAAAGGTATATATGCATGCCATGATATTCAGCCACATAAACTACTGCTATACAACTTGGTCCCATACCTCAGAGAATATCCTGAAGCCACTAAAGTCTCTCTTCAAGAGAACACTAAAAATTCTAGACAAAAAGCCTCTTAAGTAGGGATGTCCGATAATGGCTTTTTGCCGATATCCCGATATTGTCCAACTCTTTAATTACTGATACCGATATCAACCGATACCGATATCAACCGATATATGCAGTCGTGGAATTAACACATTATTATGCCTAATTTGGACAACCAGGTATGGTGAAGATAAGGTACTTTTTAAAAAAATTAGCAAAATAAGATACATAAATTAAAAACATTTTCTTGAATAAAAAAGAAAGTACAACAATATAAAAACAGTTACATAGAAACTAGTAATGAATGAAAATTAGTAAAATTAACTGTTAAAGGTTAGTACTATTAGTGGACCAGCAGCACGCACAATCATGTGTGCTTACGGACTGTATCCCTTGCAGACTGTATTGATATATATTGATATATAATGTAGGAACCAGAATATTAATAACAGAAAGAAACAACCCTTTTGTGTGAATGAGTGTAAATGGGGGAGGGAGGTTTTTGGGGTTGGTGCACTAATTGTAAGTGTATCTTGTGTTTTTAATGTTGATTTAATTTAAAAAAAAAAAAAAAAAAAAAAAAAAAAAACGATACCGATAATAAAAAAAACGATACCGATAATTTCCGATATTACATTTTAACGCATATATCTTCAACATCTCTACTCTTAAGTATCATTATTGTAACATTTTAAGTAGGTATAATATTTAGGATTTAGATAACTATCAGATATTCATGGATGTTTGCCTCATCTTTAGAGTTCTAAATAAACTTGCAAAACCCTCCCTTGATAGATTCTATTAATAAAAATAATAGCAGTCAAGTAAAGACCAGAGCAGTGACCAGAGGGGACTGCAACGTACAAAGACGCAGGACTAAATTTGCCCAAACGGTGGGGTCAACCAGAGGCATACAGTCATGGAACAGGCTGCCAGCCCATGTCAGAAACTGTGACACCTATTTAACATTTAAAACTGCACTGAAACTGTGGTTGAAAACTAATCAGACATTGATTTATTTTTTTGTTCATGGTCTGTGCTTATGGTATGCTTGTAATGTGTAATGTTTTGTGATTTATGTATTGTTTTGTATCATGACCTGTTGAATGTTTACTGTATTAACCTGCATTAGGACAACGAATGAAACTTAGCTATTGTGCTAACGCCGGCATATTTACATTGTTGCTCGAAGTTGATGAATATGCATTGTCCTAATTCAAATAAATAAATAAAATTAAAATGCGCTGGCTTTATGCTAATTTACATTGGATTTGTCATAAACATGCTATTGACTAGCGTTAGCAATTTTAAATAAGAGATTTCAACACCTCCAAATTTAGCAATAAAAACTAAAACTAAGACGCACATGAATAAATACAATAATTGCAGTACAAACACTTTTTAGGGCGCAAAAAAGGGACTAGATTCAGTTTTTGGCAAAGACCTGGCTTGGCAACACACTGTAGTCTATACACTAATCTAACATCTTGGACTTGCAACTGCACGCAAAGTCTACTACATCAGAATCAGATTTATTGGCCAAGTATAGTTCACACACAAGGAATTTGACTTGGTGGACTGTGCTTTCTTTGTTCAATGTGAGAAACAAAGAAAAACGCAACAACTTCGAGTACCATGGCGTCCATTAGATTACTTGCAAGGAGACTTAGAAGTGGACAACTGGACAGCACAGTTATCATCATGAGCTCACTGTTAAAAGGTTGGATTGAACAAAACATTTAAAGGCCTACTGAAACCCACTACTACCGACCACGCAGTCTGATAGTTTATATATCAATGATGAAATCTTAACATTGCAACACATGCCAATACGGCCGGGTTAACTTATAAAGTGACATTTAAAATTTCCCGGGAAATATCCGGCTGAAACGTCGCGGTATGATGACGTATGCGCGTGACGAAGTCAGAGTAACGGAAGTTATGGTACCCCGTAGAATCCTATACAAAAAGCTCTGTTTTCATTTCATAATTCCACAGTATTCTGGACATCTTTTGCAATTTGTTTAATGAACAATGAAGGTTGCAAAGAAGACAGTTGTAGGTGGGATCGGTGTATTAGCAGCGGACTACAGCAACACAACCAGGAGGACTTTGTTGGAGCGCTAGCCGCGCTAGCCGCCGACCTCACCTTGACTTCCTACGTCTCCGGGCCGCCAAACGCATCGGGTGAAGTCCTTCGTCCTTCTGCCGATCGCTGGAACGCAGGTGAGCACGGGTGTTGATGAGCAGATGAGGGCTGGCTGGCGTAGGTGGAGAGCTAATGTTTTTAGCATAGCTCTGTGCGGTCCGGTTGCTAAGTTAGCTTCAATGGCGTCGTTAGCACAGCATTGTTAACCTTCGCCAGCCTGGAAAGCATTAACCGTGTATTTACATGTCCACGGTTTAATAGTATTGTTGATTTTCTATCTATCCTTCCAGTCAGGGGTTTATTTTTTTGTTTCTATATGCAGTTAAAGCACGATGCTATCACGTTAGCTCGTAGCTAAAGCATTTCGCCGATGTATTGTCGTGGAGATAAAAGGCACTGAATGTCCATTTCGCGTTCTCGACTCTCATTTTCAAGAGGATATAGTATCCGAGGTGGTTTAAAATACAAATCCGTGATCCACAATAGAAAAAGGAGAGTGTGGAATCCAATGAGCCAGCTTGTACCTAAGTTACGGTCAGAGCGAAAAAAGATACGTCCATCACTGCCTCTCAAGTCCTTCACTGTAACGTTCCTCATCTACGAATCTTTCATCCTCGCTCAAATTAATGGGGTAATCATCACTTTCTCGGTCCGAATCTCCCTCGCTCCATTGTAAACAATGGGGAATTGTGAGGAATACTAGCTCCTGTGATGTCACGCTACTTCCGGTACAGGCAAGGCTTTTTTTAATCAGCGAGCAAAAGTTGCGAACTTTATCGTCGATTTTCTCTACTAAATCCTTTCAGCAAAAATATGGTAATATCGCGAAATGATCAAGTATGACACAGAATGGATCTGCTATTCCCGTTTAAATAAAAAAAATCATTTCAGTAGGCCTTTAACACATGAACACACACAGAAGTACCAAAAACTGGTACCGCTGAGTACTCGTATTGATTCCAAGGTAGCGGGAATTGGTACCGTATCGATTCAAGTGTGAAAGGCACCCATCCCTAATAACAATGCAGATTATTTCAACATACCAGCTAAGAGAAGCGTTTGATAAACCAGTTAACATACTGCATGGGTCCTTACCTTGCCTGATCGTAGTCTCTGGATCCTGGTTTCACACACCTTCTTCACAAACAGAAGACTGTTTATCTGGTTCTTGATCACGTTGATGTCTAACAGTTAGAAAAAAGGGGAGCACAGTCGGGTGTTTAGAGCAGACCTGGTCAAAATACGGCCACATGCAGACCGTTAAGATTTTTAATCAGGCCCGCCGGACGTTCTACATGATTTTTTTAGACCTTTAACATCAAAACTGTATCCGCCATTATGATGTGCAGTGCTCTTTTTAAATGACAGTAAGTCTGGGAAGTATAGAAAGTGTTTCAATGGTCGAAATCTGCGCTTTTGGGTGTTATAGGAGTTATTATGGTAATCTACGTCACAGCAGCTCAGACAAGGACAAAGCAGAGTGGGCGGGGTTTGTTTTCAGAGCAGCCAGCCCCAAACGCGTGCATCAGAAACAGATGCAGAAGCAGATTTTTACAACAAATAGTGATAATATATCATATCGTAGGTGTTTATTACCCTTTGCATTCATATTTTGCTGTTTTTTACATTTTTGTTGCGTTTTGCTTGATTGTAAAAGATACACAACTATGGAGGAGCTGGTCTGAGAAGTAAAAGATGTTCATATGTTGTTAATATTCACTGTTTCATTGTTCATAGTTAAAATCGTAAATCCCACTTTCTTTATTTTCATGTACATTTTGGGTGTCCCATTCAGACAAAAACCTGTAACATTCCATTCTGTTTTTTTGAAGTGGTCTGTCATAACTTTTTTAGAATTCTATCGGACATTGTGAGTTTTGGGTATTAGTGTTCCTGAAAAAAAGGGAGCCAAACACACATACTGTATAGCAGATTTTTACAGCCAAATGTGTATATACAGTGTTTCCCGTAAACTGCCAAGATACCTGCGGCGGTGGGGGTGTGGCTATGGGCGTGGTCACCATGAGATCATCGAGTAATTTGCATAATTTACTACTATGATATGATTTTCTCTAAAAAGGCTCAAAAAATGTATACTTACTAATTAATAATAACAGTTTTGTTTTAAACGTCCATTCATCCATCCATCCATTTTACAATATAATTACAACACTTTATGTACATATTTATATACAGATTTGAACAATAAGTTATTCACTGAAATATATTTATTAATTGTGGTTCTTACAAAAAATATATCTTATAAAATATAACAGCTAAAATGTCTCTTAAAGCTCTGCCCCTTTAATTAGTGCATACTAAATAATTTAACTTTAGCCTACTACTACAACTAGGGATGTCCGATAATGGCTTTTTGCCGATATCCGATATTCCGATATTGTCCAACTCTTTAATTACAGATACCGATATCAACCGATACCGATATCAACCGATATATGCAGTCGTGGAATTAACACATTATTATGCCTAATTTGGACAACCAGGTATGGTGAGGATAAGGTACTTTTTAAAAAAAATTATAAAATAAGATAACTAAATTAAAAACATTTTCTTGAATAAAAAAGAAAGTAAAACAATATAAAAACAGTTACATAGAAACTAGTAATTAATGAAAATGAGTAAAATTAACTGTTAAAGGTTAGTACTATTAGTGGACCAGCAGCACGCACAATCATGTGTGCTTACGGACTGTATCCCTTGCAGACTGTATTGATATATATTTATATATAATGTAGGAACCAGAATATTGATAACAGAAAGAAATGGGGGGAGGGAGGTTTTTTGGGTTGGTGCACTAATTGTAAGTGTATCTTGTGTTTTTTATGTTGATTTAATAAAAAAAACAAAAAAACAAACAAACAAAAAAAAAACGATACAGATAATAAAAAAACTGATACCGATAATTTCCGATATTACATTTTAACGCATTTATCGGACATCCCTAACTACAACCATATTATTTACCAGCAACATAAAGTGAAACAGAGGCAGAGGTGTCCTGCCACAGTCAGTAACAAATAAACAGAAAACAGTAGTGGTCAAATACAAATAAGGCAACAAGAGAAGTATCCTACACTTCTCTTTTGTAAAGTAAATTTATCTGAACAGCCTATATGGGCATCTACATCAACTATATGATTTGCCTGAGAAGCTGGACAGGACAAAAAAAATAAAAAATTAAAAAAAATATTTGTATCTTTTATTTTTTTAATTTATTTGTGGCGGACGTAATTCTTTCGTGGCGGGCCGCCACAAATAAATGAATGTGTGGGAAACACTGATATATAATTTATACACACATACACATTGGCCGCCCCAGACACATTTTTTCTCTCAATGTGGCCCCCGAGTCAAAATATTCGCCCAGCTCTGGTTTAGAGGGTTACGAAGCTGCAAGTGATAATGACTCACCATCTCCTGCTGTGTCCAGCGAGCGCAGGTACTGCAGCTCCTCCATCACCTTGTCCTTCACTGCCTCCAGCTCGGCAGGCTTGTCCGTCAGCTTTAGGATGTTCATAAAGGCTTCGTAGTTACAGCTGGAGTCCCGGATCTATGAGCACACACTCTGAATCACTGTCCAAACACACAGCTGTGAGATGTTTCAATGCCAAAGTGTCCGAGTCGTACCATCCAAATGACAAACTGGTTGATGTAGTCTGGGTCGCTCAGCTGGTTAATGAGAGGAAGGAGGACACCACGTGCCAACACCTCCTAATAAAAACACATCCCAGGTGAAGGGAGAACTGCCGAAGGGCTACTGAGACTTTCTGACATGTACTTACTCTTAAAAAGTATCGCATATTCTTGTTGTGGAAGTCTCCAGGAGGTAGTAACAGGTACAGAAGCAACTCGCACAAGTCTCGAAGGAAACCTGACACAAAAAGTCGTTCAGCACGATGTGAACGCGCAGACACACGCGTGACTTTGTCTACCTTCTTCATCCTTCTGAGAAGTGCACACTACGTCTCGACAAATCTTCCTTTCCATCTCCACTTCCGCCTCAAAAAATGAGTCGATCAGCTCCTCCGTTATGTCCCCTGTTTGGACAACACGACTGTTACTCTCACTTCTCACCGTGTGTCATTCATTTGTGTTTACTTTGTTTATCGTCTCTGTCTGGGAGACGATCCTGAGCTTTACGAAAGACACGCAAATGGGTGGCAAAGTCGTCCACCAGGCGGGTGGTGAAGTAAGGCTGCCAGTCCACCTCTTTGGACCTTCACACACACAAAAAAACAGGAACACGCTAATTAGTGTGAGAGCTGAATAAATAAATAGCTGATAATGCAAACTGCAACCACACTGCAAAAACTGAAATCTAAATAAGATTAAATATCTCAAATAAGGGCTGTATATGCTTATTTTCTGTCTGATAAGATAATTCTTCTCACTAAGCAGATTTTATGTCAGAGTGTTTTACTTGTTTTAAGGGTTTTGGTCCTAAATGATCTCAGTAAGATATTACAGCTTGTTGCTGAGATTTGATGACCTATATTGAGTAAAACATGCTTGAAACTAGAATATCAACTGTTACAAAGCTGTGTCATCAACACTCACAAGTATAAAACTACTTTTTTAAAGTAATAATTTCTTACTTCTAGCATGAAAAAAAAAATCATGATTTTGACACAAATGTCTCATAATTAAAACAGATGACAGCCAAATGGACTTTGCTGTTTTATTTTCAATGAAACAATAGAAAACGCGTACTCATATAGTAGTACAGTTGGCACAGTACAGTAAACTGACAGTTAATATTTAAACATTTAACATTTCTAACTATTTTGAACAGAAATAGTTCATGCACATTCAGATAGATTCTTCAAAATTACAATAAAAAACAATTATATATGTATATATGTGCACTAATTTACTGAAAGAGCACACACTTGGCGCGATGATGTCATGTTATCGATGGGAAAATGCATTTTTAGACCATATGATTTGCCTGAGCATCTAGGAGACCCAGAGAGTAACAAGCGGTTGCCTTGTTGCCTTTCCATTAAGAACAATAAATTAGTTTTTAGTATAAGTTTGCTGGTTTCAAGAAATGTAATGCCGAGCGCATATCATTATGTCAAGATAATGGCACTAGCATGTACTTAATTTAAGAATATTTTTCAACATATTGAGCAAAAAGGTCTCTCTTTTTTTTCCTACCAAGAAAAGTGCACTTATTAGTGAGAATATACTTATTTTGAGGTATTTTTGGGTTAATTAAGGTTAGCTAATTTTACTTGTTTTGGAAAGTCTTGACAAGCCAAATGTTCTTGTTCTATTGGCAGATAATTGTGCTTAGTTCAAGTAAAATACCCCTTATTTTTGTATTTTTTTCCTTGTTTTTGAACACTGACTTTTTGCAGTGCACAATCATTACTTTAATCGTTCCCAACTGTATTGGATCTCTGAAAGAAAGCGTGTGGTTTTTACCGTGTGGAGAACTGGACGAGGGCATTCTGGAGCGTCTGTCTGATCTCCAGTAAGAAAGACTCGTCCTCGCTCAGAGTGTAATACCAATACTGGATATAATCTCGCAAAGCAAACTGGATCACCTGCATGCGCCAATGGAAGAACAAAGACAAGACAAAATCTATATTCATTACTCAATTTTCTAGGAATAAAAAGGCAATCAGGGGCTTCAAAAAAAGTCATTGGCAGGAAAAGGTAGAGTAATAGCAATGGTGAAAGAGGAATCCCACTTAAACTGATAAGAAAATTACTCCGACTGAATACCACACTTGAATCCAAAATTTAAAAAAATATATTTCAGTGATTTAAAAGGCAGTTTGCATGGAACAAGAATACTTTTGTTTGTGAAATCCAATACCTCAAAGTAGCACACAATGACAAACACATGAATCATTACAGTGGCGGGCCGTGCGTTTCCCACCTAGGCCTTCAGTGATGTCCGACTTCAATGATTACCTCTCAAAATATTGATGTCACCACATGACCACTGCTGGAGAAATGCTATACAATAACACATTTACGCCCTACTGAGTATTAAATCACATCAACAGTGTACAAAACGGGTTGATTTCTGGTGCATTTAAAAATCAATTAAAACGCATCAGCAATTAAAACGTATCTTATGTGGTACTGTCAAAATTAAAATTGCAAAAACAGTAAAAGTGAAAAAAATTAAAAATATTTGAACTCACAATATATAGAACCTATTCGACACCGTATAAGCCAGTGGTACGCCTCGTTGTCGGCTTATTCAGAACAGCTGAGCTGGTTTCTGGGGTTGGCCGACATCGCCTCACAAGATGTAGTTTCTCTTTAAATATCCTTCTTGAAAATAGCCTTGCAAATATATATGTGCCACCTAATCAACGTTTTGTTCTTCCGGTATGGCTACAGCCTCAACACTTCCCGCTTCCTGCTAAATTGAAACTTGTGAATGGATACTCACTTTGAAATGACAAGTGAAGTGAAGTGAATTATATTTATATAGCGCTTTTCTCTAGTGACTCAAAGTGCTTTACATAGTGAAACCCAATATCTAAGTTACATTTAAACCAGTGTGGGTGGCACTGGGAGCAGGTGGGTAAAGTGTCTTGCCCAAGGGCACAACGGCAGTGACTAGGATGGCGGAAGCGGGAATCGAACCTGGAACCCTCTAGTTGCTGGCACGGCCACTCTACCAACGGAGCTATGCCGCCCTGAAGTGAGTATCCAATCACAGTCTCCTTAACATCAGGCTACTTAGATAGGCTACTGTCAACAACTTGTGATCTGATTGGCTATCGCAACTGTCTATCAACTGTATGTGTTCTCAAATGCCTCCGCTAACGGTCCCGGTGAGTATCCAATCACAGGACGCGTAAATGTCACGTGAGGCCAGCTAGAAGGCCTTACTGACAACAACTCGTGATCCCATTGGCTATCGCAATTGTCTATCAACTGTATGTCCCCGTTCACTTACAGTGCACAGACATTGTTGATTCTGAAGGCCTCAGGCAGATTTCGTACAGCATGGCAACATAAACTAGCTGAATTCTGATTGGATACACTCTAAAACTAAAAACAACACTGGAAGGAGCATAACATGACATGAAGAGGACATGAATACTTTTACATATTTAGGGAAAGTACATTAAAAAATAATATTATCTTTAATTATGATGATGATTTCTGGTTATGTTAGGCCAGCAGAGAAGGCCTTGCTGGCCCTGACGACACACCACTGCGTCATTGTAACTTTCTCTTAAAACTGCAAGTTTCCTTCTTTAAATGCCTACTGAAAGCCACTACTAGCGACCACGCAGTCTGATAGTTTATATATCAATGATGAAATCTTAACGTTGCAACACATGCCAATACGGCCGGGTTAACTTATAAAGTGCAATTTTAAATTTCCCGCTAAACTTCCGGTTGGAAACGTCTATGTATGATGACGTATGCATATGACGTCAATCGTTGAAACGGAAGTATTGGGACACATTGTATCCAATACAAAAAGCTTGGTTTTCATCGCAAAATTCCACAGTATTCTGGACATCTGTGTTGGTGAATCTTTTGCAATTTGTTTAATGAACAGTGAGGACTACAAAGAAGAAAGTTGTAGGTGGGATCGGTGTATTAGCGACTGGCTGCAGCAACACAACCAGGAGGACTTTGACTTGGATAGCAGACGCGCTATCCGACGCTAGCCGCCGACCGCATCGATGATCGGGTGAAGTCCTTCGTCGCTCCGTCGATCGCTGGAACGCAGGTGAGCACGGGTGTTGATGAGCAGATGAGGGCTGGCTGGCGTAGGTGGATAGCTAATGATTTTAGCATAGCTCTGTGAGGTCCCGTTGCTAAGTTAGCTTCAATGACGTCGTTAGCAACAGCATTGTTAAGCTTCGCCAGGCTGGAAAGCATTAACCGTGTATTTACAGGTCCATGGTTTAATAGTATTGTTGATCTTCTGTCTATCCTTCCAGTCAGGGGTTTATTTCTTTTGTTTCTATCTGCAGTTAAGCCCGATGCTATCACGTTAGCTCCGAAGCTAAAGTGCTTCGCCGATGTATTGTCGTGGAGATAAAAGTCACTGTGAATGTCCATTTCGCGTTCTCGACTCTCATTTTCAAGAGGATATAGTATCCGAGGTGGTTTAAAATACAAATCCGTGAACCACAATAGAAAAAGGAGAAAGTTTGGAATCCAATGAGCCAGCTTGTACCTAAGTTACGGTCAGAGCGAAAAAAGATGCATCCTGCACTGCACTCTTGTCCTTCACTCTCACGTTCCTCATCCACGAATCTTTCATCCTGGCTCAAATTAATGGGGTAATCGTCGCTTTCTCGGTCCGACTCGCTCTCGCTGCTGGTGTAAACAATGGGGAAATGTGAGGAGCCTTTCAACCTGTGACGTCACGCTACTTCCGGTACAGGCAAGGCTTTTTTTATCAGCGACCAAAAGTTGCGAACTTTATCGTCGATGTTCTCTACTAAATCCTTTCAGCAAAAATATGGCAATATCGCGAAATGATCAAGTATGACACATAGAATGGATCTGCTATCCCCGTTTAAATAAAAAAAAATCATTTTAGTAGGCCTTTAAAAAGAGAACTTATGATGATTTTCCTCTTTTCTATTTTTGTTTTGTTTTAATCACGCTTTTGCAGATACAGGTTTCAGAAAATACATTCAAAGAAACTATCACTGATCTGCATCTACTCGGAGGTATACATGAACAATATGTTTTATGATTAAAAGTCCTTGAGTTTTAAGGGATTACAGTCACAAATTTGTTCAGCCTCTTCTTAAAGGCATGAATACCGCTTATAAGCATTGTAGGGCTGCTGCTATCAGTTGTTTTAGTAATCATATGGATGAATTAAATCGAAAAAAACTCATTTTCTAGCCTTTTAAGGAAAATATTTTCAATAAACAAATACTTTTCTGATGACCTTTATTCTTCCTACTTAAGAATGCACATAACATTGAAATTGCACTTTTCCCACGGGAGCATTGCTATATAATACTTATATAAGAATGTCCCCTACATGTAATAGATCAAGGCGCACCATCACGGCAAAATAAAAGCCGCTAAACCTTAAAAATGCCAGTTTGTTTTTTTTTACATGAAAATTTTTGTTTACATGGAAACAAATTCAAGTAATATATTTGTACTAGGGATGTCCGATAATGGCTTTTTGACGATATCCGATATCCCGATATTGTCCAACTCTTTAATTACCGATACCGATAACAACCGATACCGATACTGATATATACAGTTGTGGAATTAACACATTATTATGCCTAATTTGGACAACCAGGTATGGTGAAGATAAGGTCCTTTTTTTTAAATTAATAAAATAAAATAAGATAAATAAATTAAAAACATTTTCTTGAATCAAAACGAAAGTAAAACAATATAAAATCAGTTACATAGAAACTAGTAATTCATGAAAATTAGTTAAATTAACTGTTAAAGGTTAGTACTATTAGTGGACCAGCAGCACGCACAATCATGTGTGCTTACGGACTGTATCCCTTGCAGACTGTATTGATATATATTGATATATAATGTAGGAACCAGAATATTAATAACAGAAGGAAACAACCCTTTTGTGTGAATGAGTGTGAATGGGGGAGGGAGGTTTTTTGGGTTGGTGCACTAATTGTAAGTGTATCTTGTGTTTTTTATGTTGATTTATTAAAAAAAAAAAAACAACAAAAAAAAAACACGATACCGATAATAAAAAAACCGATACCGATAATTTCCGATATTACATTTTAAAGCATTTATCGGCCGATAACATCGGCCGGCCGATATTATCGGACATCTCTAATTTGTATGAATGGATATACTGTATATAGTCTATTATTTACATACTATTGGACATTATATCATATGGCCAATAGTAAAAAACATCTAAAATAGCATAAAAATTTTCCTCTATGCTTTATTTTGAAAACAAATAAAAATAAAAAAATGAAATAAAAAAAAGTGCTTTCTGAAGCAGTAGAAAATAGATGGATGGATGGATGAATCGCATATAGCATAACAATGTCCCTCTATGCTTTATTTTGAAAAATAAAATAAAATAAAAAAAATAAATAAAAAAGTGCTTTCTGAAGCAGTAGAAAATAGATGGATGGATGAATCACCTTTCAGAAGCGCTACAACTGGCCTCGCACCTGAACGGAGTTGGCACCCGGCAAAAGTAAGGAGGGAAAGTTAAAGAGAAAGGTATTTACAGTTAATTAATGCATGTATTATTCAAACATGTGCCCGCCCCTAGCATAGAGGGTTTTATTTGCAATCTAAAGGGTACGCCTCCACAGTCCACACACAAACCGTTTGCAGACATACTCAGAAAATGGGTTATAAATGAGACTGTGGAGCTAAATTTATTCCAAAATACATCCGATACATATTATTATCTAGACCACATGGTGTTGTATGGCGAATAGAATCATCATAGGTCCCCTGTAAGTCTTGTTGCACTGTGTAAGAGCCTAGGTTATAAATGCTGCATGAATAATTCACCATGATGGGAAGCTTTCACAGTCGAGACCGAAATATGCTCTCACGTCACATAGCCTGCGTCTCGATTCATTTATAGTTCTTTGAATTGGAATTGTCTTCCAAAACGCTAAGGGGCAGTGTTGCCTAACGGAGCAACCGCAGCTGTCCTTGACTAGATATTTACCTTCTTGTGTGGTCGTGCGCAATGACTACATCTAGATCAGTGATTCTCAAACTGTGGTATGAGTGCCACTAGTGGCACGCCAAAGAATCACTTGATTAAAGTACAGTGTTTTATTTTCCTATTTTCAAACACACTGTTACTGTTCAAACTGTGTGTGACGTTACAGTGGCCAAAATATATTAAATATACCTGTTAATTCATCAAACCTATATAAACGTTGCTCCCCTCGGGGAAACTGGGTAACAACAAAGCTTGACCTATTATTACTATAACAATCTACAAGGTTAATACAGTTTGCTTCTCTTTCTTCCCCTCCATTTATCTGCTATTTTTTGTATTTTAACCTATTATTACTACAACAATCTACAAGGTTAATACAGTTCGCTTCTCTTTCTCCCCCTCCATTTATCTGCTTTTTTTTGTATTTTAACCTATTATTACTATAACAATCTACAAGGTTAATACAGTTCGCTTCTCTTTCTTCCCCTCCATTTATCTGCTTTTTTTTGTATTTTAACCTATTATTACTATAACAATCTACAAGGTTAATACAGTTCGCTTCTCTTTCTTCCCCTCCATTTATCTGCTTTTTTGTATTTTAACCTATTATTACTATAACAATCTACAAGGTTAATACAGTTCGCTTCTCTTTCTTCCCCTCCATTTATCTGCTTTTTTTTGTATTTTAACCTATTATTACTATAACAATCTACAAGGTTAATACAGTTCGCTTCTCTTTCTTCCCCTCCATTTATCTGCTTTTTTTTGTATTTTAACCTATTATTACTATAACAATCTACAAGGTTAATACAGTTCGCTTCTCTTTCTTCCCCTCCATTTATCGTTTTTTTTTTTGTATTTTAACCTATTATTACTACAACAATCTACAAGGTTAATACAGTTCGCTTCTCTTTCTTCCCCTCCATTTATCTGCTTTTTTTTGTATTTTAACCTATTATTACTATAACAATCTACAAGGTTAATACAGTTCGCTTCTCTTTCTTCCCCTCCATTTATCTGCTTTTTTTTGTATTTTAACCTATTATTACAATAACAATCTACAAGGTTAATATAGTTCGCTTCTCTTTCTTCCCCTCCATTTATCTGCTTTTTTTGTATTTTAACCTATTATTACTATAACAATCTACAAGGTTAATACAGTTCGCTTCTCTTTCTTCCCCTCCATTTATCTTTTTTTTTTGTATTTTAACCTATTATTACTATAACAATCTACAAGGTTAGTACAGTTCGCTTGTCTTTCTTCCCCTCCATTTATCTGCTTTTTTTGTATTTTAACCTATTATTACTATAACAATCTACAAGGTTAATACAGTTCGCTTCTCTTTCTTCCCCTCCATTTATCTGCTTTTTAACCTATTATTACTATAACAATCTACAAGGTTAATACAGTTCGCTTCTCTTTCTTCCCCTCCATTTATCTGCTTTTTTTTATTTAACCTATTATTACTATAACAATCTACAAGGTTAATACAGTTCGTTTCTCTTTCTTCCCCTCCATTTATCTGCTTTTTTTTGTATTTTAACCTATTATTACTATAACAATCTACAAGGTTAATACAGTTTTCTTCTCTTTCTTCCCCTCCATTTATCTGCTTTTTTTTTGCATTTCAAGTTATCATTACATATATGTATTGTTGCATTTGAAACAATTGTATTGTTAATAGAGGTAAATATTGTTATTATTCATTATCAATAGTGATATTTCTATTGGTATTTGTATTGCTCCATTTGTAGTGTAATAATGCTGATTTTCATTTCGGTGTTATTAATATTTATTTCACTAACTGCTTCTTTGCTATCGCTTTTGCTATCATATTTGTACATATCCTATTTGCTGATGCTGTTCTGGTGTTATTGTTGTTGTCTCTTTGTCTTATCCCCCTTTTGTCCGCACAATTTCCCCCTCTGTAGGGCTACAACTAATGATTATTTTGATAGTGATTATTTTTTTAATTAGCCGACTATTCAAACGATTATTGCTTATGATCTGCTCTATACGTTTTAGTTTGACGTTGAGGCCCCGACTTGAATCAAACTCAGCTGTCATATATTAATTGTAACAAAAGAAACAAATGACTGCAAAACAAATGATTTTACTCTATTCCACAAAGCCCCAGTGAAAAATAAATCAACAGACTTGAGGTACAAGATGTCCTGTAAACATGACATTCAGTGTAGGGATGGGGAATATGGCCATAAAATCCACATTTCTATATATATTGCAGATAACGACGCATGTCACGATATATTATTTGGTATGTAAATGATCATTTCGTTATTTCAAATGTTCCAAACTTGGCTGCTGAGGTATGTAGTAACATACTGCATCATAAATGCTTATGGATAATTTACTGTTAATATCTGGTCACTGTGTTCTAACATGGTCCTATATACACTTCAAAGACAAGAACAAAACATTGATTAGGTGGTATATATAATATGTAATTGCAGGGCCATTTTCAAGAAGTATATTTTTAAAGAGAAACTACATCTTGTGAGACGAGGTTGGCTGACCCCGGAAGCCAGCTAAAGCATTTAGGTTTTCAGCACCGAAGGCTTGGAATAACCTAAAAATCGAATCTTCAACTTCAAACACTTGTTACATGAAATGGGTTTAAAGCTTCTGTGAAAGGATTGCAGTCTACCTTGTCTGTATGCACATGTGTTATGTGAGTAAGTTTTAATGTTGTACATTTGATCTTTTATGTGTTGTTTACTGTTTTTAATGTAACATTGCTGCTCCCCTCTTGGCCAGGTCTCCCTTGGAAAAGAGATCTTTGATCTCAATGGGATTTTACCTGGTTAAATAAAGGCTAAATAAAAAACTTAATAAAGCTAAGCTATCCCAGCGGTGAAATGCTCGCTACGTCTACTCGAATCAACCGACTACGAGCGATACCACTGGCTTATACAAATTGTGAATCCAAATATTTAATTCCTTTATTTTTTCACATTTACCGTATTTTTCGGAGTATAAATCGCTCCGGAGTATAAGTCGCACCGGCCGAAAATGCATAATAAAGAAGGAAAGAAACATATATAAGTCGCACTGGAGTATAAGTCGCATTTTTTGGGGAAATGTATTTGATAAAAGCCAACAGCAAGAATAGACATTTGAAAGGCAATTTAAAATAAATAAAGAATAGTGAACAACAGGCTGAATAAGTGTACGTTATATGAGGCATAAATAACCAACTGAGAACGTGCCTGGTATGTTCAGTGTTTCCCATAAACTGCCAAGATACCTGTGGCGGTGGGGGCGTGGCTATGGGCGTGGTCACCATGACATCATCAAGTAATTTGCATAATTTACTACAATTTTCTCTAAAAAGGCTAAAAAAATTTATACTTACTAATTAATAATAACAGTTTTGTTTTAAACGTCCATCCATTTTACAATATAATTACAACACTTTATGTACATATTTATATACAGATTTGAACAATAAGTTATTCACTGAAATATATTTATTAATTGTGGTTCTTACAAAAAATATATCTTATAAAATATAAAAGCTAAAATGTCTCAAAGCTCTGCCCCTTTAATTAGTGCATATTAAATAATTTAACTTTAGCCTACTACTACAACCATATTATTTACCAGCAACATAAAGTGAAACAGAGGCAGAGGTGTCCTGCCACAGTCAGTAACAAATAAACAGAAAACAGTAGTGGTGGTAGGTAGACACAGAGCTTCATCAAACATCTGATCCACTGAACAAAGAGCTCCAAAAATCTTGAACTTTAGACTGCCATCAGTTTTACTCCCTACACTTAACCATGTGTTTCCTACTGCCTGCAGACTTTGCACCCCTTGTTATATACACATGTTGTGTTTCTAATATAAATACATTTAATAAAGTCAAATACAAATAAGGCAACAAGAGTTTTGTAAAGTAAATCTGAACAGCCGATATGGGCATCTACATCAACTATATGATTTGCCTGAGTAGCTGGAGAGGAAAAAAACAAAACAAAAAAAAAATTTTTTTTTTACATTTTATTTACATTTTTTATTTTGTATTTGTGGCGAACGTAATTCTTTCGTGGCGGGCCGCCACAAATAAATGAATGTGTGGGAAACACTGAAGTTAACGTAACATATTATGGTAAGAGTCATTCAAATAACTATAACATATAGAACATGCTATACGTTTACCAAACAATCTGTCACTCCTAATCGCTAAATCCCATGAAATCTTATACGTCTAGTCTCTTACGTGAATGAGATAAATAATATTATTTGATATTTTACGGTAATGTGTTAATAATTTCACACATAAGACGCTCCTGAGTAAACTATGAAAAAAACTGCGACTTATAGTCCAAAAAAAACCGGTAATGTTTTTTACAATTATTGTAATGTTGACCGTACCACGTAAGATGTTTTAATTGCTGATGCTGGTTTATTGATTTTTAAATGCGTCGGAAAGTAGCCCGTTATGTACACTGTTGATGTGTTCAATGCTCAGTAGAGCGCAAATGTGTTTCTGTGTAGTATTTCTCCAGCCGCGGTCATGTGGTGACATAAATATTGATATTTGGAGAGGTAATTATTGAAGTCGGACATCACTCGGTGGGAAACCCACGGCCCGCCACTGGTAATGCACACAGGTAAGCCAAGGCCTTTTTTTCTACCTCGTCCGCCACGACGACTACCTGACTCACCAAGGAACAATGAAAGAAGTTCATAGTGGCAAAAAACTACGATACATAAGCGTTTCAAATATCACATATGAAGTCAAACTCTTAAATATCAACATGAATGTTTTGACTGCAACTGTGTCCAGTAGTCACTCCTTGACCTATTTGAGCGGTAAACAAGTACAATCCATGTATGAGTAAAAATAATATGACTGCCAGAGGAGTTGGTGTTTTAAGTTGACGTGAATGCTGTCCTCCTCCAACCTCCGAGGACAAAGCTACGAACTATGGGAGACCGGGCTTTCTGCTCCGCCGCTTCCAGTCTGTGGAACGCTCTCCCTGACCACCTGAGGGCACCACAGACTGTGGATGCTTTTCAAAAAGGCTTCAAAACCCTTCTTTTAAAAAAAGCCTTTTTATGGATATATGCATACTAGTTCTAGCTATTGGGCTGTTCTAGTTTTTATTTTTATTATTAGGGATGTCCGATAATGGCTTTTTGCCGATATCCGATATTCCGATATTGTCCAACTCTTTAATTACCGATACCGATATCAACCGATACCGATATCAACCGATATATACAGTCGTGGAATTAACACATTATTATGTCTAATTTGGACAACCAGGTATGGTGAAGATAAGGTACTTTTAAAAAAAATTATAAAATAAAATAAGATAAATAAATTAAAAACATTTTCTTGAATAAAAAAGAAAGTAAAACAATATAAAAACAGTTACATAGAAACTAGTAATTAATGAAAATGAGTAACATTAAATGTTAAAGGTTAGTACTATTAGTGGAGCAGCAGCACGCACAATCATGTGTGCTTACGGACTGTATCCCTGCAGACTGTATTGATATATATTGATAAATAATGTAGGAACCAGAATATTAATAACAGAAAGAAACAACCCTTTTGTGTGAATGAGGAGGGAGTTTTTTTGGGTTGGTGCATTAATTGTAAGTGTATCTTGTGTTTTTTATGTTGATTTAATAAAATAAAATTTTTTTAAAAAAAACTAAAAAAAACTAAACGATACCGATAATAAAAAAAACGATACCGATAATTTCCGATATTACATTTTAACGCATTTATCAGCCGATAATATCGGCCTGACATCCCTATTTATTATATTTTTATTATTATTATAATTTTTTTTTAATACACTGTAGCACTTTGAGGTTGTTTGCTCAATGTAAAGCGCTTTTTACAAATAAAATCTATTATTATTATTGATGCTGTTTGACAACGTACCGTATTTTTCGGACTATAAGGCGCACTTAAAATCCTTTAACTTTCTCGAAAAATCGACAGTGCGCCTTATAACCCTGTGCGCTTAATGTACGGCATAATTCTGGGTGTGCTTACTGACCTTGAGGCAATTTTATTTGGTACATGGTGTGATGAAAAGTGTGACCAGTAGATGGCAGTCATGCATAAGAGATACGTGTAGACTGCAATATGATGGCAGTAAACACCAAAACGTTAAATGTTCCTTTGAGAATATAGAAAATTACACACGGCACTCAAAAATCTGTCAAAATATTTTTAGTACGACTTCGGCAAGCTATGATCTTGATGGTGCGTGTATGAGGACCGCAAAATGGCACCTATTAGCAGACATTACCTGACGTTTTGTTTCGCAATATTATGCAAGAGCAACTTTTCTTACCTTCTTACCATACCTGCTGATGTGTATTTGGGATCTGCATAAGTCCTGATAATGTGCACGCGTCTGCAATTAGAGTCATAAGCTTATTCTTTTTCTCTACCTTCTTAAGTGGCATTCATCTTACGCTGTTGCCATTTCTAATATAAAGTAGTGTAAAGTTCTTATTTATATCTGTCAGTAAACTCGCCATTGAAGCACTAAAACATACCGGTGTAGTGAGTTTACATTATTCACCCACAGAACTTTAGTTATTAGAGAGTTCTGGTCGGACGGTTTTTCACGGGACACATTTCCGGCGTTGTTGTTGCATTATTGAGCCACGGATGAGGAGATGCTAGTCCGTTATTGATTGAAGTAAAGTGTGAATGTCATTAAAACAGTTAGCTCCATCTTTTGACACTTCTTCCACACCGCAACAACAAAGATGACGGGGAGAAGACGCTGTCGAAGGTGAGCCACGTAGGTAAGACCGCCCACAAAACGGCACATCCTGAAGAGACACTCAGAAAGCTACTTAAAAATGGTCAGTAAAACATAATTTATGCGACATTTTGACCAAAGAACCACCATTACATGTTATGTAGACCAGTGTTTTTCAACCTTTTTTGAGCCACGGCGTATTTTTTCAACGCAAAAAATGCGGAGGCACGCCATCAGCAGAAATCATTAAAAAAATTCGAAACTCAGTTGACAGTAAAAAGTCGTTGTCGCAATTGTTGGATATGACTTTAAACCAGGGATGGGCAATTATTTTGACTCGGGGGCCAAATTTTGAGAAAAAAATTTGTCTGGGGCCGGTATATCATGGTATGTATACCGTATTTCCTTGAATAGCCGCAGGGGCGTTAATTAATTTAAAACCTCCTGTCACTCCGGCGTTTACCGGAAGCCTGCGGGATGGCCGTGCATGCGGTAATTATTTTAAAACCTCTTCTCACTCCGGCGTTTACCAAAATGAATGTGGTAAATTTAGGCGTGCGCTTTGAGTGTGATGTAAGCATACCATCATGAAAAGCACATTTAATAAAAAAAAATGTTATTATGGTCTTACCTGTACTTATAAATGGAGTCCATTTGCAGCTCCTTCTGACCAAAAGCATCGATAACTTGTTTATAGAAGTCTTCATTATTTTTTTTCTTCAGTTTCAAAAGTCTCTCTGTCTCGATGGAGATATTCCTTTAATTATTACCTCCTGCTTCCATTGAAAGTCCAGTTTAGAAAACTGTTTTATTTTAGATACCGGTATGTAATCCTCCATGTTAAAAGTAAAAGTTCAGGCGAGAGAAAAAAATTTAAAAAAATCTCTTGCTGCGTGTTGTCACTTCTTCTGCAGTACCGGAAGTCGCAAGAAGGATCACTATCGTGGCAGCGCCCTCTACCACCAGGAGGTTTAATGACTCATACAGTATTTGACACACGCAGATACGGTATATAAATAAAACATAGCTGCTTACTGTTCTTTTTAGCATACTGTACCGGTATTCAATAGCTTGGACCTTAAATCCTACTGAATAGCTCTTTATCTTTTTTCCTTTGTGCGATTGCAAACTACTGAAAGCAGCTTCCTCCATTTTGAAAATGAGGACAGGTAAAGCGTCACTCGTGACATAACGAATTTGACCCGGCAGATGTTCTAGCCATATGCTAAATATTTTGCGAAACAAGTTTGACCCGGCGAAAATTATAGACATGCGATAATAAAATTAATATTTTGCGAAACGAATTTGATCCGGCGTTAATAATGAACCTGCGATAAGGCCAAGCATGCGTTAATTATTATGAGAAACGAGTTTGACCTGGCAGTAATTCTAGACGTGCGAATACTATATTCCCTGCGCCAATTCAAGGAAATACGGTATACACTAATACAAAACCTCACAATAATGTCTGATTGAATGCTAAAAACGTTATTACAGATCGCCTTAAACAACGGAATGGAATTTGAAGGATAAAACACTGAATATTGACAACATATGAACGTCACACCCCCTCTTGATTGACATATCTTACAATGAAGCGAAATACAACAAAAATGCAACAAACACAGCGAAATATGAACGCGAAGGGTAAAAAAACCCCACCTACAATCTGATACATCACTAAGTTTCAGAAGTTTGATGTAAAAATCTCCTTCCGCATCGGTCCCTGACACCCGCATTTCAGGCTCTGGAAACACTGTGGAAACGCTCCCCACCCACACTGCTTGGTGCTTCGTCTGAGCTGCTGTGACTTAGATTACCATAGTAACTAATTAGATGACCATAGTAACTAATTAGATGACCATAGTAACTAATTAGATGACCATAGTAACTAGTACTGTATATCATGCAAAAGTGCAGATTCCAACCATTGAAATACTTTGTATAGTTCAACACTTCGAGTCATTAGAAAACATGACTGCACATCATAATGGCAGCTACACTTTCCATCTTAAAGATCTAAATAAAATATTTGGGGATGTCCGGCGGGCCACATTGAAAAGCATGTGGCCCCCGGGCCTTAATTTGCCCAGGTCTGCTTTAAACCATAACCAAGCATGCATCGCTATAGCTCTTGTCTCAAAGTAGGTGTACAGTCACCACCTGTCACATCACACCGTGACTTATTTGGAGTTTTTTGCTGTTTTCCTGTGTGTAGTGTTTTAGTTCTTGTCTTGCGCTCCTATTTCGGTGGGTTTTTTTTGGTATTTTGCTGTGGCAGTTTCATGTCTTCCTTTGAGCGATATTTCCCGTACCTACTTTATTTTAGCAATCAAGAATATTTCGGTTGTTTTTATCTTTCTTTGTGGGGACATTGTTGATTGTCATGTCATGTTCGGATGTACATTGTAGACGCCGTCTTTGCTCCGCAGTAAGTCTTTGCTGTCGTCCAGCATTCTGTTTTTGTTTACTGTGTAGCCAGTTCAGTTGTAGTTTCGTTCTGCATAGCCTTCCCTAAGCTTCAATGCCTTTTCTTAGGGGGCACCCACCTTTTGTTTATTTTTGGTTTAAGCATTAGATCCCTTTTTACCTGCACACTGCCTACCGCTGTTTCCGACATCTACAAAGCAATTAGCTACCGGTTACTATGCCGAGCTCTAGACAGCACAGACACTCAACAACAACAACACATCATTTGCAGACTATAATTACTGGTTTGCAAAAAATATTTTTAATCCAAATAGGTGAAATTAGCTCATCTCCCACTGCACACCAGACTGTATCTCACGGCACACTAGTGAAAAACACTGATGTAGACCACAAAATAGTGTTTCAAATTTAGAAAAAAATCATAATATGACTAGGGATGTCCGATAATGGCTTTTTGCCGATATCCGATATTCCGATATTGTCCAACTATTTAATTACCGATACCGATATCAACCGATATATGCAGTCGTGGAATTAACACATTATTATGCCTAATTTGGACAACCAGGTATGGTGAAGATAAGGTACTTTTCAAAAAAATTTGTAAAATAAGATAAATAAATTAAAAACATTTTCTTGAATAAAAAAGAAAGTACAACAATATAAAAACAGTTACATAGAAACTAGTAATGAATGAAAATTAGTAAAATTAACTGTTAAAGGTTAGTACTATTAGTGGACCAGCAGCACGCACAATCATGTGTGCTTACGGACTGTATCCCTTGCAGACTGTATTGATATATATTGATATATAATGTAGGAACCAGAATATTAATAACAGAAAGAAACAACCCTTTTTTGTGAATGAGTGTAAATGGGGGAGGGAGGTTTTTTGGGTTGGTGCACTAATTGTAAGTGTATCTTGTGTTTTTTATGTTGATTTAATAAAAAAAACAAAACAAAAAAAAACAACAACAAAAAACCGATACGATAATAAAAAAAACCGATACCGATAATTTCCGATATTACATTTTAACGCATAGATCGGCCGATAATATCGGCAGGCCGATATTATCGGACATCTCTAAATATGACTTTAATGCGCCTTTTGTATGAAAAAAGAGCTGAATAGACCAGCTCATCGGCAGTGCGCCCTTTAATCCGGTGCGCCCCACGATCCTAAAAATATGGTATACAAACAGCTGTATGATAGTTTTCCCATTGCTTTTAAATGCTTAGAATGAGAAAAAGTACATGTAAAGCACAGTTTCAGTCATCTGACAGCCTTGACAGCAACAACATGTGCACAAAGCAGAAGCTGTAATGGATCACATGGTGATCAAAGTTGGCGCGGTGGATCAGCTGATCAGCCACAAAGCATCCAAAAAAACCTTGCTGGTGTTTGCGCAGTCACAATGCTTGTGTGTCTCAGCTATGTTGTTGTATTGTTATCATTGGGACATAACCACACACACCTGTTGCAGAGGTTCATCTATGAAACTGGAGCCAGTCAGTCGCCTGTCGATCTTTATAGGTTTGTACTCCAGCTTCATCTCTTCCAATGTCTGGCCAAGGGAGACATGAAGCGTGATTGGAGGAGAAAGAACACCACATCCAATAGCATCAAAGCTGTGCGTTATACCTTTAAAATACCGATTTGTGTGGGAGGCAGGTAGGCATGCTCGCACTTCTCCAGGTGTTTCTCTGAGTTGATCTTCCCGTACAGCAGAGTGACCGCAAAGGCCCTGGTTTAAGAAGTGGGAGTGCTTATAAAGTCGGCAGTTGACATAAAATACACCATGCAGTAATTGTGCCGACTCACCCGCCAATGAAGCAGAGGATATAAAAAGCCAGGTAGAATATGGCGAAGGGTCCGAAGGTGATGAGGAAGAGCACGACTCCGAGACCCCCCCATCCCCAAAAGGACAGATTGGCCTAAAGAAAAAAACAAGAAAAAAACAACAGAATTATCGATTCATCAAATTTTAATAATCCGCTACTATTAAATGCAGGTGATCATTGGCGATATTACAAGGTAAAAAGCATGATCCACATTCCACATCCTTGCCCGTATGTGGGCTCTGTACCGAGGATGTCATTGTGGCTTGTACAGCCCTTTGAGACACTAGTGATTTAGGGCTATATAAATAAACATTGATTGATTGATTGATTGATTGATTGATTGATTCACTGCGTATCAAATCAAGAACTTTTAATATCCTTCCGTTGAGCGAAAACACTTCTCACCGTTGCTCTGGCGAGACTTTGGAATTCATGCACCCCCTGTATCTGTGCATGCTTATTAGGGTCATATGGCACGGCTGCTGTACCGTTTGAGCCCGCCGCCCCATTACTGTTCGGTACAGTATACCAGTACTAATAAAGTATCGCAATTAGGGCTGCAACAACTAATCGATTAAATCGATTAAAATCGATTATAAAAATACTTGCCGATTAATTTAGTCATCGATTCGTTGGATCTATGCTATGCGCATGTGCAGAGGCTTTTAAAAAAAAAAAAAAAAAAACTTTTTTTTTTTTTCAATTAACCTTTATTTATAAACTGCAACATGTACAAACAGCTGAGAAACAATAATCAAAATAAGTATGGTGCCAGTATGCTGTTTTTTTCACAATAAAATACTGGAAAGGATAGAAATGTAGTTCGTCTCTTTTATCCGATTATTAATCGATTAATCGAAGTAATAATCGACAGATTAATCGATTATCAAATTAATCGTTAGTTGCAGCCATAATCGCAATACTAATGAATTAAAAAAACGTACGACACTGCATCTGATAAATACTGGTTCTTTTTTCCCCCCCGTGCATCAGGTCAACATCAACACACGCATCGACCACTTGCAAGCAGAAACAGTGTGGAGACAAAACAGGGAGAATGGACGTATTTAGGCTTTAAAACTAACGATAAAGGCGGTGCTCTTCAAGTGGCGCTTTAAAGCACAGCTAGCTAGTATAGCTAGTAGCTAGCGACTAGCTAAGTATTAGCGAGCGGCTAACTAGCGTCTAAGACCTGTTTCCACAGTGTTTTGCTACTTCTATATCCCTAATCCTATCCAACCTTGCCAACCAATATACTACCGTTTTTAAAAATATCATCCCTACAGGACGAAGAATAGCTTAACATGCTTCACTACACACTGTTGGAAAATACACTAGCTAACAGCAAGCTAGCGCTCCTGAGTGTAAACAAATGGGGAGATCTATACAAATATCGATTGTAACGATATCTAGTCGATACTTTTATTACATCGATATTTTTTGATTATCATAAGCCCTTTTTTTAATGTTTATAAACTGAGGAAATAAGTCCCTGGACACAGGAGGACTTTAATTATGACCAATGTATGATCCTGTAACTACTTGGTATTGGATTAATACCCAACTTTGAACTATCACCCAAAACGTATGTAAAGTATCCAAACAGAGGAATAAGTGCTTCTTACATTTTAACAGAAATGTAGATAGAACATGTTAAAACACAAAATAACTAGATATTAACATTAAATGAACAAGTAGATTATTAATCCATCCCTTTTCTACAGCTTGTTCCTCATATTTTTAACAAAATATTACAATGGTAAATAATACAATATATTACTGCATGTGTCAGCAGCCAAATTAGAAGTCTTTGTAACCTGTTTGCTTACTTATTACTAAAAGAAAAGTTGTCTCTCTAGTATGTTCACTGTTATTTACTGCCAACATTGTTCTTTGATTTCAATTAGAAACATATGTTGGATATATCATAATATTTTTGGCTAAAATTGTAAATGTTCTGTTTTTGCATTGCGCATTATTATGGTACACTCTTTTAGTGTATTTACGGTAATTCCCAGCATGCATTGCTCTATGCGCGGGCTCCGGTGTTTAGTCTGTTATGTGAACGGCAGTGGCCGGTTTGTTATGGTGTTCCCTCAGTAAAGTATACGTATAAAAAGAAGAAGGTTGTCGTCATTGAATTATCAATGGTAGCAGAGGATGGCTAACAACGCTAACTACAGAGTCCCTCCTGCGTTTGAAGAAAAGAAGTCATATGAGAGCTGGAAAAATGAGGTTGAAATGTGGATACGTGTTACCGATCTCGATAAGGAGAAACAAGCATTAGCTGTTGCTCTCTCACTGAGGGGGAGAGCTAGAGATACAGCTTTGGAAATACCTGCGGATGATTTGAACAAAGATGACGGGATGAAGACCCTTGTAAAGGCATTGGATAATGTATTCTTAAAAGAAGAAAAGGACAGAGCTTATGATGCATACACGGACTTTGACAAGAATCAGGAGAGCTCTGCGCACACAGCTTCGCAGCACAGATGAATACTACGAAACTGGAGAAAAAGTGTACTACAAAAGAATGGACTGCAATGAATGGAAAGGCCCTGGGGTGGTAATTGGACGAGACGGGGTGGTAATATTTGTTAGACATGGAGGCTCCTATGTCCGGGTGCATCGCTGTAGACTGCGCAAGGCCACAGATCACTACACTGACACGTCTCGTGACAGCCAAGAAAGCCAGACAGAACTTAATGCAGCAGAATGTGGCATTGAACATGTTGAAGATCTACCCAATACTGTATCTAGTGATGGAGACAGTGTGCCTAACACAGAGAATGCGGCAGGGAGCTCTAATAATGACAGAGACAGCAATGAGCAAGATAATGATCCATCTGACAGACAACCTTCTATCATAAGAACAGACCGTAGTATGAATCTAAAAGCAGGACAATTCATTAAGTATGTGGAAAGAGACACTGGAATTTCACACACAGCAAAAGTGCTAGGTCGAGCGGGAAAGGCAACTGGAAAACACAAGAACTGGTACAATCTGGAGTACATTGAGCCAGTTAACCTCACTGGCACAACAAGGTCAGCTGACCTTTCACAGGTTGACACACTGCAGATTCAGTCATTGGACAGGGTGGAACAGCCATCTGATCACGAGGATGTACTTGTTACAAAGGATGTGTCATTTGAATCAGCTAAACTTACTGAAATCAGTAACTGGGAGAAACACGGTGTGTTTGATGAAGTAAAAAACATGGGACAAAAATGCATTTCCACAAGATGGGTGTGTACACTCAAAGACACACCAGACGGCATAGTTCCAAAAGCAAGGCTAGTGGCGAGAGGATTTGAAGAGCTAAACACAAAAGATCTCCCAAAAGACTCGCCAACATGTGCCTCAGAGTCTCTTAGACTACTCATGTCTGTGATATGTCAAAACCGATGGACACCCCACTCTATGGACATTAAAGGCCTACTGAAATGAATTTTTTTTATTTAAACGGGGATAGCAGATCTATTCTATGTGTCATACTTGATCATTTCGCGATATTGCCATATTTTTGCTGAAAGGATTTAGTATAGAACAACGACGATAAAGATTGCAACTTTTGGTATCTGATAAAAAAAAGGCTTGCACCTACCGGAAGTAGCGTGACGTAGTCAGTTGAACATATACGCAAAGTTCCCTATTGTTTACAATGATGGCCGCATGAAGGGAGAGAGATTCGGACCGAGAAAGCGACAATTTCCCCATTAATTTGAGCGAGGATGAAAGATTTGTGGATGAGTAAAGTGCAAGTGAAGGACTAGTGGGGAGTTGAAGCTATTCAGATAGGGAAGATGCTGTGAGAGCCGGGGGTGACCTGATATTCAGCTGGGAATGACTACAACAGTAAATAAACACAAGACATATATATACTCTATTAGCCACAACACAACCAGGCTTATATTTAATATGCCACAAATTAATCCTGCATAAAAACACCTGCGTGTTTGTTATGCTAGCTCCTAGCTCCTCTGCTAGCTCCTAGCTCCATAGAACACGCCAATACAATTCAAACACCTGATCAACACACACAATCACTCAGCCCAAAAGACCGTTTACCTAACCCAAGGTTCATAAAGCTTATATATTTTTAAAAAGTTACGTACGTGACGCGCACATACGGTCAAGTTATCGAATGTTTAGCAGCCAAGGCTGCATACTCACGGTACCTGATATTCAGCTGGGAATGACTACAACAGTAAATAAACACAAGACATATATATACTCTATTAGCCACAACACAACCAGGCTTATATTTAATATGCCACAAATTAATCCTGCATAATAACACCTGCATGTTTGTTATGCTAGCTCCTAGCTCCTCTGCTAGCTCCTAGCTCCATAGAACACGCCAATACAATTCAAACACCCGATCAACACACACAATCACTCAGCCCAAAAGACCGTTCACCTAACCCAAGGTTCATAAAGCTTATATATTTTTAAAAAGTTACGTACGTGACGCGCACGTACGGTACGGTACGTGTTATGCTAGCTCCTAGCTCCTCTGCTAGCTCCTAGCTCCATAGAACACGCCAATACAATTCAAACACATGATCAACACACACAATCACTCAGCCCAAAAGACCGTTCACCTAACCCAAGGTTCATAAAGCTTATATATTTTAAAAAAGTTACGTACATACGCAAAAAAAAGCCAAAGCTGCATACTCACAGTAGCACGTCTGCGTCTTTGTCATCCAAATCAAAGTAATCCTGGTAAGAGTCTGTGTTGTCCCAGTTCTCTACAGGCGTCTGTGTATCCAAATCAAAAGTCCTCCTGGTTAGAGTCTCTGTTATCCGAGTTCTTCCATCTTGACTGCATCTTTCGGGAATGTAAACAAAGAAGCGCCGGCTGTGTACTGTTGTGGCTGACTACGTTCGAAAAATACGTCCATTTCGCACCGACAACTTTCTTCTTTGCTTGCTCGGCTTCCTTCTCCATAATGCAATGAACATGATTGAAACAGATTCACGAACACAGATGTCCAGAATACTGTGGAATTATGAAATGAAAACAGAGCTTTTTCGTATCGGCTTCAATGTGGAAGGCATACCCGTGTTCGCCGGGCTACGTCACACGCATACGTCACACGCAGAGGCGTTTCGAACCGGAAGTTTAGCGGCAAATTTAAAATGTCACTTTATAAGTTAACCCGGCCGTATTGGCATGTGTTATAATGTTAAGATTTCATCATTGATATATAAACTATCAGACTGCGTGGTCGGTAGTAGTGGGTTTCAGTAGGCCTTTAAGTCAGCATTCCTTCAAGGAAATGAGTTATCCCGAGACATCTATGTTCGTCCACCACCTGAAGCCAAGAGTGAGGGAACTCTATGGAAGCTAAAGAAATGTGTTTATGGACTAAATGATGCATCACTGTACTGGTACAATAGGGTTAAAGAAACAATGTTGCAAACTGGAGGAAAGATGTCACAAATTGACCCTGCTATATTTTATTGGTTGGATAAAGATTGTAATGTGTCTGGGGTGCTTGCTTGTCATGTTGATGATTTCATCTGGGGTGGTTCACAGATTTTCACAACAACTATAATCCCTCACCTGCAATCTGCCTTTCAAGTGAGCAGAGAAGAACATGACAGCTTTCGCTATGTAGGCATGGAGTATGTCACTGCAAATGGAGTAACATGTATGCATCAAGACAATTACATACAGAATCTCCAGCCAATTCACATAGCCATCTCCAGAGCCATGAGACGGGATGCTCTTTTGACTGAAAGTGAAATTGATGACCTGAGATCAAAAATAGGTCAACTTCTGTGGGTTGCCAGACAAAGTAGACCGGATATTATGTTTGATACATGTGTCCTTGCAGCTAACATAAAACATGCTACTGTGCAGACTTTACATGACACAAACAAGGTGGTGAGAAAATTGAAATCAGAACATGTGACAGTGAAGTTTCAGAACCTGGGAAAAGACAGTTCTCTAAAGCTAGTAGTGTTCTGCGACGCCTCGCTGGGAAACCTTACAGATGGAGGCACTCAAGGGGGACATCTCATTCTGCTGATGGGTGAGGAAGGAAGATTCTCCCCTGTGTATTGGCAGTCAAAAAAGATCAGAAGAGTCGTACGGAGCACTCTTGCTGGAGAAACTCTTGCCCTTGCCGATGCTGTTGACAGTGCCATTTCTTTATCTGACCTTCATGCGGAACTTACCACAAGGAATGTATCACAACATGTCTTACCAATAGTGTGTGTCACTGATAACCACTCCCTTGCAGACGCCATCAAGTCTACTAAGTCAGTGACAGAGAAAAGGCTCCGCCTTGAAATAAGTGGCATCAAAGAACTTCTTCAGTGTAAAAGAATTCAACAGATTCTCTGGGCACCTACTGGAGAGCAGCTAGCTGACTGTTTGACAAAACGAGGTGCATCCGCACTTCAGCTCCTAAAGGCACTCAGTGTTGGAGAGTGGAAACTGGAATAGAGACTATTCTTTTGTGGACAGTTTTTTTTGTATAAGTTTTTTTGTTGATCACCATGTTCTTACATTTTCATACTTATGGACATTAATAATAGACTGTGATTTTTTGTGTTAAAAAAAACTAAAAAGAAAAAGTGGGAGATTGTAAATGTTCTGTTTTTGCATTGCGCATTATTATGGTACACTCTTTTAGTGTATTTACGGTAATTCCCAGCATGCATTGCTCTACGCGCGGGCTCCGGTGTTTAGTCTGTTATGTGAACGGCAGTGGCCGGTTTGTTATGGTGTTCCCTCAGTAAAGTATACGTATAAAAAGAAGAAGGTTGTCGTCATTGAATTATCAAAAATAATGGCAATAATGACATTTTTGTGGTCCCCTTTATTTTGAAAAGTATCGTAATACATTTTGCTACCGGTACCAAAATATTTTGTATTGGGATAACCCCAATGCGTATGAATCCAAGGAATGCGGAAATGAAATAGCGCATCGAACAACTCTTTCACAGGAGTATAATTACAACTCTAAATAGCGCTATATTTTTGTATTTTGTCATTTAATATACAAAACCCAAAACCAGTGAAGTTGGCACGTTGTTTAAATGGTAAATAAAAACAGAATACAATGATTTGATAATCCTTTTCACCCTACATTCAATTGAATAGACTGCAAAGACAAGATACTTAATGTTCGAACTGGTAAACTTTGTTATTTTTTGCAAATATACGCTCATTTGGAATTTGATGTCTGTAACATGTTTCAAAAAAGCTGACACAAGTGGCAAAAAAGACTGATAAAGTTGAGGAATGCTCATCAAACACTTATTTGGAACATCCCACAGGTGAACAGGCTAACTGGGAACAGGTGGGTGCCATGATTGGGTATAAAAGCAGCTTCCATGAAATGCTCAGTCATTCACAAACAAGGATGGGGGAGAGTCCCCACTTTGTCAACAAATGCCTGAGTAAATTGTCCAACAGTTTAAGAAAACATTTCTCAACCAGCTGTTGCAAGGAATTTAGGGATTTTACCATTTATGGTCCGTAATATCATCAAAAGGTTCAGAGAATCTGGAGGAATCACTGCACGTAAGCGGGAATGCCTGTGACCTTCGATCCCTCAGGCTGTACTGCATCAAAAAGCGACATCAGTGTGTTAAGGATATCACCACATGGGCTCAGGAACACTTCAGAAAACCACTGTCAGGTACTACAGTTGGTCGCTACATCTGTAAGTGCAAATTAAAACTCTAGACTAGACTTCCTATCTAAAGCCAAAGCCATTTATCAACAACACCCAGAAACGCCGCCGGCTTCGCAGGACCCGAACTCATCTAAGATGGACTGATGCAAAGTGGAAAATTGTTCTGTGGTCTGATGAGTCCACATTTCAAATTGTTTTTGAAAACTGTGGACGTCGTGTACCCCGGAACAAAGAGGAAAAGAACCATCCAGATTGTTATAGGTGCAAAGTTCAAAAGCCAGCCTCTGCGATGGTATGGGGGTGTATTAGTGCCCAAGGCATGGGTAATTTACACATCTGTGAAGGCACCATTAATGTTGAAAGGTACATACAGGTTTTGGAGCAACATTGCCATCCAAACATTGTTATCATGGACGCCCCTGCTTATTTCAGCAAGACAATGCCAAGCCACGTGTTACAACAGCGTGGCTTCATAGTAAAAGAGTGCGGGTACTAGACTGGCCTGCCTGTAGTCCAGACCTGTCTCCCATTGAAAATGTGTGGTGCATTATGAAGCCTAAAATACCACAACAGAGACCCCCGGACTGTTGAACAACTTAAGCTGTACATCAAGCAAGAATGGGAAAGAATTCCACTTCAAAAATGTGTCTCCTCAGTTCCCACACCTTTACTGAGTGTTGTTAAAAGGAAAGGCCATGTAACAAAGTGGTAAATATGCCCCTGTGACAACTTTTTTGCAATGTGTTGCTGCCATAAAATTTTAAATACATGATTATTTGCTAAAAAAAAAAAGATTAAATATCTTGTTTTTGCAGTCTATTCAATTGAATATAAGTTGAAAAGGATTTGCAAATCATTGTATTCTCTTTTTATTTACCATTTACACAACGTGACAACTTCACTGCTTTTTAGTTTTGTACATGTTTCATGCTACAAACATGTATGATTAGTTCAAGCGCGGTTGTCCGATTGATGCGCGGGAAAACTGCGGCACAAAGGTGTTTTTTTAATGGCTTCAAATTAAAATGCAAAAATCACATCATGTAATGACAAAAAGCTGACATGTGCCAAAATAATGAACAAAAACAGAAAACAAAAATCAAAGATTTGTCTTTAAATACTTGTATAACGTTTATTCAGCCATTCTATCTGACTATTTCATTACATGATGACGCCCGCCTCCCACCACCACCGCAAGTAGATTGCCAAAATGTGGGAAGCACTATGTTGTACTTAACACAATGGATAAAAGTCATGTCAATATTATTGTGGCCAGCCATAATCCTGCTACTACTGCCTCATATGTGAGCCATGCAGACATTTTGAACACATGCCAATGTCATCAAATATAGCTCCTTGCCAGATTAAAGGATGATTGCATTTGGAATAAAAAAAATACGACTTGTAAATGTTTCATTGAACATGTGGGATTTATGGAGTTAGTGATATACAATATACACAAGGCTTAGTTAATTAATTAGTCATTTAAGTCAATCAATCAGGGATTTGGCTGCATTCCTTAGTAGCCCCTAAAACTGAATTATTCAGCAAACTGAGACATTTGAAATGCCTCCAACTTTGTGGAAGGCTCTTTTCTGTTCAGTCCACGACAGTCTTTCACTTCTTACGAGGTGCAGTGATCACGTGATCAAATGACTTTTATTTGGCACCTCCCAGCTGCAGGGTAATTTTCTTACACGCTTTAAGAATGTTGCACTTGTATAAACAGAAGATGCAGGGTGACTTACAAAAGGTGGAATACAGTGACGTACACACAATGGTGCGAATTGAATCCTCCCAATGTAAATATGCCAAATAATATTTACCAAATGGCCTTGGCTGTACGTTCTAGAAATGGCTCTCTTTAATGTCATCCTCATATAAAAATGTCGCGGATGTCAGTAAAAGGAGCCCGTAAGCAAACATGAAAGACAATGATGTCATACAAAGACTTGTGAGGATGCGATTGTGCACACTTGTGACTCACTTCCTGTATTGTTCCTTTGTCAGCGCAGGAAACACAGCTCTCCTTTCCAAGCAGCCAAGTCTGGCGTCCGAGCGTTCTAGACAAGCTCGTCTGGTTGCGAGCTATCTTTAAATGTGATCGCTATTACGCAACAACAGCAGGATCCCTGAAGTGCCTTTTCACTACCTTTAGTCATCCTACACTAGAGGAAAGGCCAGTTTGTGACGTCTCTCATAGCTGCTGTCGTCTAACGCAGGGATGTCAAACTGGTTTTCACTCAGAGGGCCGCTTGTAACAGCCAATAATGTATGAATTTGCCTCTGGATTTCATTATTAACTAGAAATACAATAGGGTCCTCTGTCCCAAAGGGACATTCGGTCCCTAATTCAACCACTGTGCCACCAGACAATATCTCACGGCACACAACTTTCACCTAATTGGTCCAAAAAATATTTTTTGCAAATCAATAGTCATAATAATGTGCCGTTGTCTAGTGCAGTGGCTAGGGCAGGGGTCGGCTACCCGAAATGTTGAAAGAGCCACATTGGACCAAAAATACAAAAAAGTAATCTGTCTGGAGCCGCAAAACATTACAAGACTTAAAAACAAGCTCACCTTTGTGCATTCACGCACAGTATAAAACGTTGGGTGGACAAAATGAGACAAAGGAGGAGTGGCATAAAACACGTCTTTCTGTAGCAGCGTCGGAGAAAGTTGTACATGTAAATCAAACTGAGTCACGGTCCACACAACGGTGAGTTCGAGGGCCGCTGAAATTAGTGGGACAAAACGATGCTTGCCAAATACTCTCATCAGTGAAGCATAAACACAAACATAATAAACAGAGGACAGAATTAAAATTATAGTAGAGTAGCGTAGTAGGCCTAGGTCAGGGGTTGGCAACCCGATATGTTGAAAGAGCCATATTGGACCAAAAATACAAAAAAGTAATTTATCTAGAGCCGCAAAAAATGAAAAGACTTAGATAAGTGTTACAATGATGGCAAAACATGATGTAAATATGCCTGATTAGCAATAACATAAACAAAGCTCACCTTTGAGCATTCACACACAGTATAAGACCTTTGGTGGACAAAATGAGACAAAGGAGGAGTGGCATAAAACACGTCTTTCTGTGGCAGCGTCGGAGAAAGTTGTACATGTAAACAAACTGTTGAGTCCCAGTCCACACAACGGTGAGTTCAAGGGCCACCGAAATTAGTAGGACAAAACGGCGCTCGCCTAATATTCTCATCAGTGAAGCATAAACACAAACAAATTCAACAGTGGACTTTCTAACAATTACAAAGGTTTGTGTCGTGTTTGTGCTCCTACAGAAACCATATTACAACAGAAAATATATTTTTCACCCCATTTTTTTCTTCCATTTCCATAAATTTTTGAAAAAGGGCGCCACTTAAGAGCCGCATGTGGCTCTAGAGCCGCGGGTTTCTGACCCCCGGGCTGGGGTAACCATGTAATACTCCATATCAGTAGGTGGCAGCAGGTAGTTCATTGCTTTGTAGAACTCGGAACGCGTCGAGGATGGTTTGCCGTGATCCCAATATGCAGAGCACAGCAGGAGACAGTGTGCAGGTAAAAATGTATGTAAAGCTTAAACCAAAAATTAACAAAAGGCATGTGCCGCTAGGAAAAGGCACTGAAGTATAGGGATGGCTATGTGAAACAAAAGTAAAACTGAACTGGCTACAAAGTCAACAAAAACAGAATGCTGGACGACAGCAAAAACTTACAGCGTGTGGAGCAAAGACGGCATCCACAAAACACATCCCGTACATGACATTACAATCAACAATGTCCCCACAAAGAAGGATGGCGTACGCACAACTTAGTCTTGATTGCGAAAACAAAGCAGGTGCAGGCAATAGCGCTCAAAGGAAGGCATGAAGCTGCTACAGGAGAACACCAACAAAACAGGAAGGGTCACCAAAATAACAGCGCAAGATAGGAACTAAACCACGACACACAGGAAACAACAACAAACTCAAAATAAGGCACGACAACCTGGTGGAGTTTCATTTTTTAACCTTTTCTGCTGGTGGTGTGCCTCGGTTGAAAAAAAAGGTTGAAAAACACTGCTCTAAAATATAGCTTTTTTTTACAACATTTTATGGTAAATGGAAAAACAGAACCACTATATTGTTAATAGAAAAACAGTACAAGTTTTTTTGTTTTTTTTGATTCGGGCAATTTAGCTGCCAGTTTTTCTACCGTACAAATGTTGTTACGTCTTTCCATTTACAGTAATACATCGTTAAAAACAACAACCGTAGATTTTACAGTCAAAAGCTCCGTCAACAGAATTTTAACAGTAGTATTTTTGTTATATTTAGAGTGATATGTGTTCAACTTCAGCCTAAACCAGGCCTGGGCAATTATTCTGACTCGGGGGCCACATTTAGAGAAAAAAATGTGTTTGGGGGCCCGGTATATCTATTTTTATGAACAATAATACAAAACCTCACAATAATGTCTGATTGAATGCTAAAAACGTTATGACAGACCGCCTTAAAAAACGTAATGGAATTGTATTTTTTTCTATGAAGGATAAAACACTGAATATTGACAAAATATGAACGTCACACCCCCTTTCGATCGACATATTTTACAATCAAGAGAAACGCAACAAAAATGCAACAAACAGTGAAATATGAACGCAAACGGTACAAAATAAACATACCTACAATCTGATATATCACTAAGCTTTAGAACTTTGTTGTGAAAATCTCCTTCCGCGTCTGTGGAAACGCTTCCCGCCCACACTGCTTGGTGCCTCGTCTGAGCTGCTGTGATGTAGATGACCATAGTAACTAATTAGATGATGTTGTAACCAGATCAGAACCATATCCATATTTAAATGTTACTTCTTTCTAAACTCCTATAGTCATATTTTCATCAGCTAATGTCTCGTCTGATACAAAGTGCTTGCATTCGAGTGTCCTTGATGAGAGTCAGAGTGTTGAATATTCTCTCTGTTGAGACTGCCATAACATTCCTAAGATAAGAAGCACAGCGCGGTGCTGGGCTTGGGGGACAGCAGGTGGGGAGGAAGAAGGAGAGGAGGACAGCACTTCCGGGGGTTTGGGGGGAGACCGAGCTAGACGGGCGAGGGAGACGCTTGTGTACTGGGGTGGTCTCAGGTTTGTCCTCAAAGCTTTGACAATAAACTACAAAATACCAACTACTGCCTGGTGATTGAATATAAACATCAGCTTATGTGCCATTTAAGAATTCGGGAATGACCAACAGCTTAGAATCCCTCGGAGGAAGAGTTGGGCTACGCAAAAATTACCATAGTAACTAATTGGATTAGCATAGTAACTGGTATATCATCCCAAAGTGCAGATTCCAACCATTGAAACACTTTTTATAGTTGAAGACTTACGGTCATTAGAAAACATCACTGCACATCATAATGGCAGCTACACTTTCCATCTTAAAGATCTAAAAAAATTATTTGGGAATGTCCGGCGGGCCAGATTGAAAAGCTTAACGGGCCGCATGTGGCCCCCGGGCCTTAATTTGCCCAGGTCTGGCCTAAACCCTTTTGGTCTGCAACATTTTCAATTTAAGTATGTACAACTACCGGTATGTAAAACTGTTTGTTTATTTTGTTGACCACTGACTGAAGAAAAAAATAATAAACTAATATGCTGTAAAGAACAACGTAAAATGTATTGTCATTTTCATTAATTTGATGGGTAGTTTGTTGTAAAGTTAAGTATTTTTATTTAGACAAAAACATGTTTGGAAAGTATGATAATATACTGTTATATTTGTTGCAATATTGGATACTATTAAAGTTTAAAAGGTATGCAATTTCAAGCAGTACATATATTTTTTCTGTCAAAATGAAAAAAATCTATTACGTTTAGTGAGAAAATATTAAGTAATTTATTGACACATATTTCTAGGTGTTTAGATTAAATGATGTCGTGGACCAGATCTGCCCCCCGGGCCTTGAGTTTGACACCTGTGGTCTAACGTGTGCAGTCTCTGAATACATTCCAGAGTAGAGGGAGCTCTACTACTTTCATTCACAACAGAGAGCTTTGTTCTAAAAAAGGTGTGACAGCAGCATCATTGTCAAAGAACCGGAGGTCCATTCATACTGATGTTGACGCAACACCTTTGTGCCAAGGACGAGGCACCAAACGAACCAGTCGGATTGATGCAAGCTGGACATTCTGCGGTTATCTCCGCAACCCGTGGCTGCCTGCTGACGGCTCGCAATACCTCTTAGCCCCTGGCAGACGTGATGATCAGCGGTGATGATCTTCAGCTGCCCTACATTCATAGTTGAGGTTCTTAGATAAGCAGCGCCACAGACGGAGCCGGGCGGCATGTTGTTTTTTTCACCACACCAGTGGCTGCAGATGTGGACCGTCGGAGGACAGGCATTGAACTTGCTGCTGAAATACTCTCAGAGTCAGACACAATCAGTACGTTTCCATGCACTAAATTACCGTATTTTTCGGACTATAAGGCGCCCTTAAAATCCTTTCGTTTTCTCAAAACTCGACAGTGCGCCTTACAACCTGCCTAATGTACGGAATCATTTTGGTGGTGCCTACCGACCTCAAAGCTATTTTATTTGGTACATGGTGAAATGATAAGTGTGACCTGTAAAAGTAAAAATAAAAACTAGATCTAGCACACATATATCTAAAGAAAGGCTTTTTATAAAGAAGGGTTTTTAAGCCTTTTTTAAAAAGCATCCACAGTATGAGGTGCCCTCAGGTAGTCAGGGAGAGCGTTCCACAGACTGGGAGCGGCGGAGCAGAAAGCCCGGTCTCCCATTTGTCCGTAGCTTTGTCCTGGGAGGTTGGTAGTAAGTTAGCGCTGGATCTAACCAATAACTACAATGTTGTTGGTAATGTTTTGAATTACATTTGCTTTGGTTCTTGTGGTTATTTTGATCATCAGAGATATACAAAAAGATCACTATTTTGGTGGACTGCTTTGACTCTTTACTGTTACTACAAATTACACAGTGAATTAGTTTTAATTGCTGGTTTAAACAATAACATTGTTTAAATTGTCGTCTAATTCTTACATCATTATATAATGTTTGAATAATTATCCTGGTGTGAATGTTTGGAATGAAGGCGCTCGAAGCTGAGATTCTTAATGAGATCTACTGTTACTTATTATTGTCTAGTGCAGGGGTCACCAACGCGGTGCCCGCGGGCACCAGGTAGCCCGTAAGGACCAGATGAGTAGCCCGCTGGCCTGTTCTTAAAAATAGCTCAAATAGCAGCACTTACCAGTGAGCTGCCTATTTTTTAAATTGTATTTATTTACTAGAAAGCTGGTCTCGCTTTGCTCTACATTTTTAATTCTAAGAGAGACAAAACTCAAATAGAATTTGAAAATCCAATAAAATATTTTAAAGACTTGGTCTTCACTTGTTTAAATAAATACATTCTTTTTTTTTCCTTTGCTTCTTATAACTTTCAGAAAGACAGTTTTAGAGAAAAAATACAACCTTAAAAATTATTTTAGGATTTTTAAACACATATACCTTTTTACCTTTTAAATTCCTTCCTCTTCTTTCCTGACAATTTAAATCAATTTTCAAGTAAATTTATTTTTTTTATTGTAAAGAATAATAAATACATTTTAATTAAATTTTTCATTTTAGCTTCTGTTTTTTCGACGAAGAATATTTGTGAAATATTTCTTCAAACTTATTATGATTAAAATTCAAAAAAATTATTCTGGCAAATCTAGAAAATCTGTAGAATCAAATTTAAATCTTACATCAAAGTCTTTTGAATTTATTTTAAAATTTTTGTTCTGGAAAATCTAGAAGAAATAATGATTTGTCTTTGTTAGAAATATAGCTTGGTCCAATTTTTTATATATTCTAACAAAGTGTAGATTGGATTTTAACCTATTTAAAACATGTCATCAAAATTCTAAAATTAATCTTAATCAGGAAAAATTACTAATGATGTTCCATAAAAAGATTCGAATTAGCTAGTTTTTCTCCTTTTTTTTGGTTGAATTTTGAATTTTAAAGAGTCGAAATTGAAAATAAACTGTTTCAAAAATTAATTGTCATTTTTTTCGTGTTTTCTCCTCTTTTAAACCGTTCAATTAAGTGTAAATATCATTAATTATTAATAATAACAGAGTTAAAGGTGAATTGAGCAAATTGGCTATTTCTGGCAATTTATTTAAGTGTGTATCAAACTGGTAGCCCTTCGCATTAATCAGTACCCAAGAAATAGCTCTTGGTTTCAAAAAGGTTGGTGACCCCTGGTCTAGTGTCTACTGACTAACAAAACACATTCATTATTTTTACTGTGAATGTATTATGTATATAATGATACACAAAAAAGTTTTAGTTAATGTTGCTGTTAGGACCACCTATTCTTGATGTGTTAATCCAAACACAATCAGATTACGGTGTTTCCCTAAATTGTAGAAATCTTATTTTTAGTCGAATTATTTGAGGAATCACGACTAACATAGTGCATGAAAATATTTTCATGTCAGTATGTTTGCGTATATGTTGCATAAAGTTGTCACTTACACCAAAAACTGGATCTTATTTCTGCCATTAGCTAGGGTTTCTCTGTCAGTGCTGATATTGTTGACAACACAAGTCACTACTGTTCACGCTGTGTCAATACAACAAGGGCGACCACACATGGTCTCAAGCAGAAGATGGAACTGATATAAGGTCTTGTTTCAAGTCGGACCTTACAAAGCAACTTGCGACATGCTTGCTGATAAGGCGGCACATTTTAGCACCTGACCCTGACTTTACCTTTAACAGCCCATCTCTCACTAGACACTGTCAGAGTGCACACCCGAACAAGAAGGCATAAAAGGGCATTCATGTTTAGGTTATTGCATTGCAAAATCAATCTGGTTATGTACCGTAATTTCCGGACTATAAGGCGCACGCAAAATCCTTTTTTCCCCACTCAAAACTCGACAGTGAGCCTTATAACCGCCTAATGTACGGAATAATTCTGGTTTTGCTTACCGACCTCGAAGCAATTTTATTTGGTACATTGTGAAATGATAAGTGTGACCAGTAGATGGCAGTCAAACACAAGAGATACATGTAGACTGCAATATGATGGCAATATGACTCAAGTAAACAACACCAACATTTTATATGTTCCATTGAAAATATAGAACATTACACACGGCGCTCAAAAATCTATCAAAATGTTTTAGTACGACTTCGGAAAGCTATGAAGCCGCACCGCTTGATGGATTGTCGGCACATTAAACATTTGGTGTGTGTATAAGTTAAGACATTATCTGGCGTTTTGTTTCGCAATATTATGCAAAAGCAACTTTTCTTACCTTCTGGTACTTGCTGATCTGTATTTGGGATCAGCATAAATCCTGAAAAATTGTGCGCGTCTGCCTTTGTAATCCGTGCCGACTCCGTAGTCAATAAGCTTCTTCTTTTTCTCTATCTTCTTGTTATGAGACATTCATCCTCCGCTGTTGTCATTTCTAATATAAAGTAGTGTAAAGTTCTTACTTATATCTGTCAGTAAACTCGCCATGAAAGCGCTAAAACATACCGGTGTAGTGAGGTTACATTATTCACCCAAGGAACTTTAGTTATTAGAGGGTTCCGGTCGGACGGTTTATCACGGGACACATTTCCGGCGTTGTTGCTGCACTAGTGAGCCACGGATGAGGAGATGCTGCTCCGTTATTGATTGAAGTAAAGTGTGAATGTCATTAAAACAGTTAGCTCCATCTTTTGACACTTCTTCCACTCCCGTCCTTGCACGCTACACCGCTACAACAAAGATGACGGAGAAAAGACGCTGTCGAAGGTGAGCCACGTAAATAAGACCGCCCACAAAACGGGGCATCCGGAAGCGACTGTCAGCAAGCGGTTTGAAGATGATGTGTAAAACATCATCTAAAACATTTGGACCAAAGAACCACCATCCCATGTTATGTAGACCACAAGGAAGTCTTTTACATTTAGAAAAAAATAATATGACTACTTTAATGAGCCCTTTAATCCGGTGCGCCTTATATAAGAAAAACGAAAATACGAAATAGACCATTCATCGGCAGTGCGCCTTATAATACAGTGCGCCCTACGGTCCGGAAAATACGGTATTTTTAATCTTGTGTAATTTTAATTGTGGATACTAAATAAGCCAAAAAAAAAGCACTACAAATGGAAATTAGCGTGGTGCGAAATCTGTCGCAGCCATATTTTTTATGTAACTGCACATGGTCCTTCAAATAAACAAATACAACAACAACTGCATCTTTAAAGAAGAACTGCACTTTTGGGGGGTAATTCTGCGAATTATTCACAATCCCTATGTATGATATCAACACAAACGTCTTTCTTTTTTAATGCATTGTAATTTGTAATATACAGCAAGTACAAGGTGGCTAACAATGAATGTAATGGGAGTACTATATAGCGCTCATAAAGCCATCTAAACACATCTGTAAACCACCAACAATACTGTATTTACAAATCAACTGAGTATTAGAAATATTATTATAAGCGCTAACGCTGAGGAACTTATTTTAGCGGCGCAGTGATCACAAAGACACAGTCTGTAGAACACTCTCCCTGATCACCTGAGGGCACCACAGACTGTGGATATTTTTTAAAAAGGCTTAAAAACCCTTCTTTTTTTTAAAAAATAATTTTTTTAGATATATGCATAGTAGTTATAGCTATTAGGCTGTTCTAGTTTTTATTTTTATTTATTTGTATTATCTTTTTATTTTATTTATTTATTTATTTTTTAATACACTGTAGCACTTAGAGGTTGTTTATTTAATGTAAAATGCTTTTTACAAATAAAATCTATTATTATTATTAAAGAGGTAACTAGCTTATGCCGCTATTGACATACTGAGTCTGTGAGCTGCTGCATCTCCTCTGAGTTGGTGAAAGTTTAATTCTAGAGCATAAATCCTGCCTTTTATAGTAGAAGGTTGCGGCCATAAACCGAGAAGTTGTTACACTTTGACATTCAACTTTTTGGGGGAACATTTATTTGATAAAACCCAACACCAAGAATAGACATTTGAAAGGCAATTTAAAATAAATAAAGAATAGTGAACAACAGGCTGAATAAGTGTACGTTATATGAGGCATAAATAACCAACTGAGAACGTGCCTGGTATGTTAACGTAACATATTATGGTAAGAGTCATTCAAATAACTATAACATATAGAACATGCTATACGTTTACCAAACAATCTGTCACTCCTAATCGCTAGATCCCATGAAATCTTATACGTCTAGTCTCTTACGTGAATGAGATAAATAATATTATTTGATATTTTACGGTAATGTGTTAATAATTTCACACATAAGTCGCTCCTGAGTATAAGTCGCACCCCCGGCCAAACTATGAAAAAAACTGCGACTAATAGTCCGAAAAATACGGTAGTACAAGTTTGAGTTCAAGATGGTGACAGCTCTGGGAAAGAAGCTGTCTCTGAGCCTGATGGAGGTTTTAGAGCTGATTTTGCTAGTATTTATAAAGGAAAAGCATATGTGTTCTTGTCTCGCATAAGGATTGTGGGAATGATAGGCAAAATTCCCAAAAAAAACATAAGTGCAGTTCCCCTTGAAGCACATCTTTAAATCTGACAAGGGAACAGATTTCCATTTGAACTCATGTTTGCTGTTATCTCATGAATGTGGATTTACAGGATAATACCAACGAGCAGCCTCCAAGGCATGTCCGGGGTGCAGGAAGTGCACAGACAGGCTAGACAAGACGTCTTAAAAGACTCACAGCTGACTAAAAGCCACGCTGGGAAAGTCTACTGAAGAACCTTGGGAACGCCAAAGAACACAATGATTGGCATTCTTCTTTAAACTTCAACAATCCTTGGTTAATAACAAACGACACATCAAAATGCAACATAGTGCAGATATGGTGGGATTGTTTTCATTTCCAAAAACAATTAAAAACTTTGGTATAATCTATAGGTGACTCAAAGTACTAGTAGTAACTAGGGTTGTACGGTATACCGGTACCAGTATAGTATCACGGTACTAATGAATCAAAAACAGTACTATACTCTGTTTGAAAAGTACCGGTTCGCCATATTCTTTTTTTACAGGCATGACGACGCGTCGTCACGTCATGACATTGCTGGTTTTAGCATGGAGCATGTTCAGCAGCGCATACACACAGAGTACTTACAAGCAGACACAGTGTGTAGACAGAAAAGGGAGAACGGACGCATTTTGGCATAAAAACGAACGATAAAGGTGAAGTTGTAACACTGAAACGCCCTCAGGAAGAGGTACATTAAGACATGGCTCGCTAGTTAGCTGCGATCAGCAGGGTTTTAGCTTCTTCTAAATCACTAATCCTCGCCTCCATGGCGACAAATAAAGTAAGTTTCTTACAAGTATCATTATCACTGCAGGACGAGGAATAGCTAAACATGCTTAACTACACACCGTAGGAGGATACAATAGCTCACCGGCGTCACAATGTAAACAAACGCCATGGGTGGATCTACACCTGACATCCACTGTAATGATACCAAGTACAATAGCGTATCTAGTCAATACTACTATGATTACATCAATATTTTTTATCGCCACAAAATCTTTTTTCTTTTTCTTTTTGTAAATTCATATTATATTCATTAACTCAGGAAATACGACCCTGGACACATGAGAACTTAAATTATGACCAATGTATGATCCTGTAACTACTTGGTATCGGATCGATACCTAAATGTGTGGTATCGTCCAAAACTAATGTAAAGTATCAAAGAAGAGAAGAATAAGTGATTATTACATTTTAACAGAAGTGTAGATAGAACAACATGTTAAAACAGAAAATAAGCAGATATTAACAGTAAATGAACAAGTAGATTAATTATCCATTTTCTACAGCTTGTCCTTTATAATTTTGACAAAATAATACAATGATAAATGACACAATATGTTACTGCATACGTCAGCAGACTAATTAGGAGCCTTCGTTTGCTTACTTACTACTAAAAGACAAGTTGTCTAGTATGTTCACTATTTTATTTAAGGACTACATTGCAATGATAAACATATGTTTAATGTACCCTAAGACTTTTTTGTTAAAATAAATCCAATAATGCCATTTTTTTGTGGTACCCTTTATATAGAACAGTATCGAAATACATTTTGGTACCGGTACCAAAATATCGGTATCGACCCTAGCAGTAACACAACAATGACTTTGTTGACCTTAAACAAGTTGAAAAACTTATTGGGGTGTTACCATTTAGTGGTCAATTGTACGGAATATGTACTGTACTGTGCAATCTACTAATAAAAGTTGCAATCAATCAATCAAACCTTTCAGCCACAATGCCGCAACAAAAGATGGTAATGACCTGAGGCTTTCAGCATTGACTGGACTGGACTACATGCTAAACCACGACATGGTGGCATGTGACAGCGCAACAGAAAGCTTTCACTACAAATTGCAAGAGGTTAAAATGAGACTTGGGTGAAACATGATACTCATGCTATACATACTTTTTGAGCACATATACAGTACCGAGAGATAATAATAAACTGTGCATAGAATGAGGCCAGTGTGGTTCGAGGAACTGCACAAACAATTTGGCCTAAATATATTTCAAGACAGGCATCTTGTAGATGAGTCCCTAAAATGCTGTTACAGCCCTTCCCCTAAAAATATGATCATTGCCTGAGAAAGACACACTGGAAATGTGTAACATGAGCCCCGCCTGACGTCGACAGCGTGGCAGCGAGTGTGGCGTCTATCATGATGAGGTGACGAGAGCCCTGTAGACTAGATGATAACCAACAGCGTGAGTCATTAGGGCTTACACTGGGTTTAAAACATGAACCATCTGCTCCACTGATTAACACACAAGACATGTCGAGACCTCACAGATGAACATCTGATGAACTGTGACTGACACAGAAGCACAGCACCTAGCTAAAGTCCAACAATGAGGAACCATATCAACCTCACAGGTGAAACTCTAAATTGAATATAGTGCAAAAGTCCATTTATTTCAGCAATTCAACTTCAAATGTGAAACTTATATGTGGTATGAAGTAGGGCTGGGCAATATGGCTGAAAAATTTATCACAATATACCGTATTTTCCAGACCATAGGGCGCACCGGATTATAAGGCACAATGCCGATGAGCAGGTCTATTCAGGTCTTTTTAAATTCATAAGGCGCACCGGATTATAAGGCGCGTTAAAAGGGTCATATTATGATTTTTTTCTAAATGTAAAAGACTTCCTTGTGGTTTACATAACATGTAATGGTGTTTATTTGGTCAAAATGTTGCATAGAGGATGTTTTACAGATCATCTTCAAGCCGATTTCTGACAGTCGTTTGAGGATGCACCGTATTGTGGGCGGTCTTATTTACGTGGCTCACCTTTGACAGCGTCTTCTCCCCGTCATCTTTGTTGTAGCGGTGTAGCTTTAAAGGTTACATTGAGAATATAGAACATTACACACGGCGCTAAAAATCAGTCAAAATGTTTTTAGTACGAATTGGTAAGCTATGAAGCCGCACCGCTTGATGGATTGTTGGCGCATTAAACATACGAGTAGTACTATGACGTGTGTATAAAGACCGCAAAATGGCACCTATTAGCAGACATTATCTGCCGTTTATATTAGCAATATCATGCAAAACCAACTTTTCTTACCTCCTGGTACCTGCTGATCTGTATTTGGGATCTGCATAAGTCCTGAAAAGGTGCACGCATCCGCCATTGTAGTCAGTGCCGACACCGTAGTCCTAAACTTCTTTTTCTCTATCTTCTTGTTATGTGGCATACATCTTCTGCTGTTGCCATTTCTAATATAAAGTAGTGTAAAGTTCTTACATACGGTATATCTGTCAGTAGACTAGCTATCAAAGCACTAAAAACTGTAGTGGGTCTACATAATTCACCCACAGAACTTTAGTTATTAGAGGGTTCTGGTCGGACGGTTTTTCACGGGACACATTTCCGGCGTTGTTGTTGCATTATTGAACTACGGATGAGGAGATGCTGCTCCGTTATTGATTGAAGTAAAGTGTGAATGTCATTAAAACCGTTAGCTCCATCTTTTGACACTTCTTCCACTCCCGTTCTTGCACGCTACACCGCTACAACAAAGATGACGGGGAGAAGACGCTGCCGAAGGTGAGCCACGTAAAAAAGACCGCCCACAAAACGGCGCATCCTGAAGAGATGCTCAGAAAGCTACTGGAAAATGGTCTGTAAAACATCATCTATGCAACATTTTGACCAAAGAACCACCATTACATGTTATGTAGACCAGTGGTCCCCAACCTTTTTGTAGCTGGGGACCGGTCAACGCTTGAAAATTTGTCCCACGGACCGGGGGGGGGGTGAAGTTTTTTTTTTCTTCTTCCCCATAAAGAAATACAATCATGTGTGCTTACGGACTGTATCCCTGCAGACTGTATTGATCTATATTGATGTATAATGTATATATTGTGTTTTTTATGTTGATTTAATAAAAATTAAAAAAAATTAAATTAAAAATTAAAAATTTTAAATTTCTTGCACGGCCCAGTACCAATCGTTTAGCGGACCCGGTGGTTGGGGACCACTGATGTAGACCACAAGATAATGTTTTGAATTTAGAAAAAAAAACATAATATGACCCCATTAACCTCATAAGGCCCAAGCTGTTTGTTTACATGCTTTTTTTTTTATTTCTCTTTGCTATTTGGACTTATTGGACCCTAATTAGAATAAAAACTAAGAGTCATCTTTTGATATGATGTACTTAGTCCATAAGTACACGAACGTGTACTTCCTGTTTAGTGACATGTTAATTCTTATTAATACACTTTTTTCCCCCCAAATTCCATTATATGTTATACTCTTCTGACACCACCAGATGGCAGTATAAGTGTCCACATAAGCAGCCATAAGACCCCAATTCAGTAGTGTACACAATTTTGGAAATAAGAGCTAAAAGGTGCTGTCCACGCATGTGGCCACTAAGCCTTTATGCGCATTTTGTATGAAAAAAGACCTGAATAGACCCGCTCAACGGCAGTGCGCCTTTTAATCCGCCCCTATGGTCCGAAAAATACAGTAGTTTCACTTTGTAAATCTAATCGCTGGAATAAATCAACCTTTGGATGATATTCTAACTTTTGGAGTTTCACCTGGACTTTGTGATGTTTGCCCTGTGGCCACCATCGTGGCCACCATCGTTGTGGCAGGGCTTGCCATTCCGTTACTGTGGCGCTTTGGCCATGTGCAATAACATTGCATACGTATCAGTGCACATCATGCGTTGAAAACAAAGTGGGTCAAACATAAAGAGACCATTAAAAATCCACACAAGATAACAGATGGCTTCTTATCTAATATAAATTGCATGATGGAATCTCTAAGCCAGAAAACGACTCCCTTTGTAAGAACATGGAAGTCCAACGTTTGTCGCTTTTGTATGATCTAAAATGGTAAGAGATGACTGCTACAAAGAGAAGCAGTTCAACCCTGACGCACACTTAAGAGAATCTCATGGATGGCTGCAGCCCGGATCAGTGTGGTCATTAGTTGGCATGTGAGCTTCGGACCATTACAAGTGACCGACGGTTAATGCTGCAGGGATGACCGGTCATGCCTAATACATCCGGAACAGCATTATGCAAAGAGTTGAAGCCAAGAGCGGGAATATTGTCAGGTTGCATTCACATTTGTGGATGACTCACTCGCTCCCACATCAAACCTGCCAATACTGGGCATTCACACAGATCACAAGCAAGAGCTGTGAACGGACCCGGGACATATTGAGAAGTGATGACTCAGACCGTATCTGAATGTAGTCTGGGTCACATTCCCAGCCTAAGCAAGGTGAAGGGGGGTCTTTGCTCTCATTCCTGTGTCATATATCACACAGCGGCTGGCAATTTCAGGAAACCTTTATCACAGGACGCAGTGCAGGAAAAATAAAAAAAAATCTCTGCATTTGTGTCGTTAGAGAGAACCCTGGTTCGTGCGACGTTGTCACAAACTGCACAAGGCACAATGGAAGTTTATCGCCATCTGATCTATAAAATTACTTGCAATTTGCTGATTATGAATGCAACAAAAGGAGCAAAGGCCGGCTCACATTGACTTGGAATACAATAACCACATGCAAGTGAGTCATGTTGTGGAAGCACAAACCACTTACAGTATAAAGTACAGGCCAAAAGTTTGGACATACCTTCTCATTTCAATGTGTTTTCTTTATTTCCATGACTATTTACATTGTAGATTGTCACTGAAGGCATCAAAACTATGACACCTGTGAAGTAGGGCTTGTCTCTGTGCGATATAGAAAATGACTATATAGTCACGCAGTTGCTTTTAGCTGCGGGCATTACACTACAGGCTCTTCTCACTCTTTCTTGTCTCTCTTTCTCACAGAGACTTAAAACAAGCGCACCTTCTTACATACGTCACATACGTATACGCCCTCGCGGAGCATAGAGGTAGCGGCATGGGTAACGTTAGCTGTGATGCTAGTGGTGCGGTGCGAGTGGTAATACGAGAGAGAGAGAGAAAGTGTGAATCTGGTAACAAATGAAGAAAGTAAATTCCCAAGAAAAACAGCAGGGGGTCCACAGTGTTTCCCATAAACTGCCAAGATACCTGTGGCGGTGGGGGCGTGGCTATGGGCGTGGTCACCATGACATCATCGAGTAATTTGCATAATTTACTACAATGATTTGATTTTCTCTAAAAAGGCTCAAAAAATGTATACTTACTAATTAATAATAACAGTTTTGTTTTAAACGTCCATCCATCCATCCATCCATCCATCCATCCATCCATCCATCCATCCATCCATTTTACAATATAATTACAACACTTTATGTACATATTTATATACAGATTTGAACAATAAGTTATCCACTGAAATATATTTATTAATTGTGGTTCTTACAAAAAATACATCTTATAAAATATAAAAGCTAAAATGTCTCAAAGCTCTGCCCCTTTAATTAGTGCATACTAAATAATGTAACTTTAGCCTACTACTACAACCATATTATTTACCAGCAACATAAAGTGAAACAGAGGCAGAGGTGTCCTGCCACAGTCAGTAACAAATAAACAGAAAACAGTAGTGGTGGTAGGTAGACACAGAGCTTCATCAAACATCTGATCCACTGAACAAAGAGCTCCAAAAATCTTGAACTTTAGACTGCCATCAGTTTTACTCCCTACACTTAACCATGTGTTTCCTACTGCCTGCAGACTTTGCACCCTTTGTTATATACACATGTTGTGTTTCTAATAAAAATACATTTAATAAAGTCAAATACAAATAAGGCAACAAGAGAAGTATCCTACACTTCTCTTTTGTAAAGTAAATCTGAACAGCCGATATGGGCATCTACATCAACTATATGATTTGCCTGAGAAGCTGGAGAGGACAAAAAAAAATAAAAAAAGGCTGCAAAGAAGACAGTTGTAGGTGGGATCGGTGTATTAGCAGCGGACTACAGCAACACAACCAGGAGGACTTTGTTGCATTTTTTTAATTTTAAAAAAAAATGTATTCATTTGTGGCGGACGTAATTCTTTCGTGGCGGGCCGCCACAAATAAATGAATGTGTGGGAAACCCTGGTCCATTGTCTGGCGGTGGTTTGGCTTCAAGCGGGAATATGTCGAACAGACAACCGTAATTTGTCAAGTGTGGGGCAAAAGCGTTGCTACAAAAAGCAGCATTACCGCTAATTTGTAGCATCACTTGAAAAGTCACCCGCTAGAGAATGAGGGCTTGAAACTCCGCATGTCAACATCTCCGTTCGGTGCCACACCAACAAAATGCCGAAGCAACCATTTCCACATCGACACCGTATGAAAAAAATAGTCAACAACAGAAGGAGATGACGTCCGCAGGAACTTACCACATAGCGAAGGACATACACTATTTGATTTCCTATTATGCAGCTCATTTTTATTTGACACTTATTGAAATATCTTGTGTGACATCATGCACAAAAGTGCACTTTATTTGTTTTAAATTATTGTAGTGGCGTTCTGTACAAAAAGTGCACTTTAATTTAGTGTTGTTTGGATATGTCATCTTAGTGACATCATGCACAAAAGTGCACTAATAGCTTGTTTTAAAATGTCTGACAATCTTGCACTTTCAGTTTTGGAAATGACATGAATGTTTGTGCCACTGCTTAATAACTGTTTCATAAATACACTTTTGCTAAATTGACTTAGTTGTGATTTCCCTCTCTGCATGAAAGTTTAAAATGAGCATATATTAATGCAGTATGAAGAAGAATGTTTTAATGTAGACACATAGAATCATCATACTGCTGTGATTATATGCATCAAGTGTTCATTCAAGGCTAAGGCAAAATATTGAGATATATATCGTGTATCGTCACATGGCCTAAAAATATTGAGATATTAATAAAAGGCCATATCGCCCAGCCCTAAAATACAGCAATAGCACCCGTAACTGAGACTGCGCCCTATGGTCGGGAAAATACGGTGCATAACTCCACATGTGTTCATTCATAGTTTTGATGTGACAATCTACAATGTAAATAGTCATGAAAATAAAGAAAACGTGTGTCCAAACTTTTGGCCTGTACTGTATGTCTCTGTAATTCCTTTGCAAACAAACTGTGATTATCCATCCATCCATTTTCTACCGCTTGTCCCATTCGGGGTCGCGGGGGTGCTGGAGCCTATCTCAGCTGCATTCAGGCGGTAGGCGGGATACACCCTGGACAAGTCGCCACCTCATCACAAGGCCAACACAGATAGACAACATTCACATTTACACACTAGGGACCATTTAGTGTTACCAATCAACTTATCCCCAGGTGCATGTCTTTGGAGGTGGGAGGAAGCCGGAGTACCCGGAGAGAACCCACGCAGTCACGGGGAGAACATGCAAACTCCACACAGAAAGATCCCGAGCGCAGGATCAAACCCAGGACGTTCGTATTGTGATATTATGTTATATTATGTTATATAGGCAGCACTGTGGAAGAGGGTTTAGTGCGTCTGCCTCACAATACGAACTGTGATTATATTAGGGCTGCAACTAACGATTAATTAGATAATCGATTAATCTGTCGATTATTACTTTGATTCATCGATTAATAATCGGATAAAAGAGACCAACTACATTTCTATCCTTTCCAGTATTTTATTGAAAAAAAAACAGCATACTGGCACCATACTTATTTTGATTATTGTTTCTCAGCTGTTTGTACATGTTGCAGTTTATAAATCAAGGTTTATTTAAAAAAAAAAAATATATATATATATATATATATTTAAAAAAAAAAAAAAAGCCTCTGCGCATGCGCATAGCATAGATCCAACGAATCGATGACTAAATTAATCGGCAACTATTTTTATAATCGATTTTAATCGATTAGTTGTTGCAGCCATAGATTATATCCATCCATTTTCTATCGCTTGTCCCTATGACAAGGATATTCCACTACAGTGGAACTTCGATTTACGAACCTCTGTGTATGCAAAGTTTTCGATGTACGAACTTTCCGATCAAGCCAAATATGCCTCTGTGACATTGTCCACACAGCTTAGCCTTCCACTTCACAGGGTCACGTATCAACACTCCAGCATGAGTGCCTTTTCTTGTTTTTTTTTTTGCCTTTTGACAAGTTTTGTCCATTTTGTTAACTTAATAAGAGTTCCAAAACCTCCCGGAAAGCAGGAGAGGACTGCCGTGGAGACTATTTGTACATCCATGGCATTCACAAGCATGACCACAGCACAGCAGAGTAAGTAATCACATCAAGATTTAATTGTGAAACCGGTCCTTTCGGGGAAAGAATGCCACAACAGAATTATATCACAGCAGAGGAAAAGACACTATCTCTTCTGTCATTGCAGAGTGGCCCCTCACTCTTCCAAAGCACAAACATGCAGATGTCCCCCTCCCTTCGCTCCCATAATTGTTGCAATATGGTTGTTGAAGTTAAGGATTTTTGTGATTGTTTGTGAGGACACCATAGTGACTTCTGTGTTTGTGCATATGTTGGCGGAGCAGAGCAAACAGCAGCTGGTTGTTGTTGTTGTTTTGACTTCTTGTGACACAGAACGTTGATCCATTATCTCCTTGTTACGTTTGTTTGATATACAGTACTGTTTATCACTTAATAGTGTGTTTAAAGTGTACAAATCTTCACTAAAATATGGACTTTTATCAATGTTGGAAACTATTATTTATATTTACATTGTTTCTTATGTGAACTCTGATTCACTATACAAACGTATCTATTTACAAACCATCTTCAAAAACCAATTAAGTTCGTAAATCGAGGTTCCACTGTAAATTATTTTGGGGGCCACATATCCAGAAAGCCAAGGACCGGGGGGCCGGACGTCTCCCTTTACTATTACCGTATATTTCGGACTATAAGGCGCACTTAAAATCCTTTAATTTTCTAGAAGCAATAATGTAATAATAATGTAATGATAAGTGTGATCGGTAGATGGCAGTCACACATAAGAGATACTTGTGGATTGCAAAACATTTTTGCCCAAAACGATGTTTCACTGAGAATAGAGAACATTAATTTTGGTCTGTTTATTTTGTCAGATTTACAGGAGCTGTTTTAAGGACCTTTTGCACAAATGTGAGTCTCTCTCTCTCACAAGATTTTTTAACTCAACTGGCAAGTCACCAATTGAAGTATAATTAAATAAGTTGAACTAATTTGATTGGATTTGATATATTTTTATTTCAAATATGCAAAAAAACAAGAGCAAGCCTGATCCAATACAGTGCTATAGCCTTAAAGGCCTACTGAAATGATTTTTTTTTATTTAAACGGGAATAGCAGATCCATTCTATGTGTCATACTTGATCATTTCGCAATATTGCCATATTTTTGCTGAAAGGATTTAGTAGAGAAAATTGACGATAAAGTTCGCAACTTTTGCTCGCTGATAAAAAAAAGCCTTGCCTGTACCGGAAGTAGCGTGACGCCACAGGAGCTAGTATTCCTCACAATTCCCCATTGTTTACAATGGAGCGAGAGAGATTCGGACCGAGAAAGTGATGATTACCCCATTAATTTGAGCGAGGATGAAAGATTCATAGATGAGGAACGTTACAGTGAAGGACTTGAGAGACAGTGATGGACGTATCTTTTTTCGCTCTGACCGTAACTTAGGTACAAGCTGGCTCATTGGATTCCACACTCTCCTTTTTTTATTGTGGATCACGGATTTGTATTTTAAACCACCTCGGATACTACATCCTCTTGAAAATGAGAGTCGAGAACGCGAAATGGACATTCAGTGCCTTTTATCTCCACGACAATACATCGGCGAAATGCTTAAGCTACGAGCTAACGTGATAGCATCGTGCTTTAACTGCATATAGAAACAAAAAAATAAAGCCCTGACTGGAAGGATAGATAGAAAATCAACAATACTATTAAACCGTGGACATGTAAATACACGGTTAATGCTTTTCAGGCTGGCGAAGGTTAACAATGCTGTGCTAACGACGCCATTGAAGCTAACTTAGCAACTTAGCAACGGGACCTCACAGAGCTATGCTAAAAACATTAGCTCTCCACCTACGCCAGCCAGCCCTCATCTACTCATCAACACCCGTGCTCACCTGCGTTCCAGCGATCGGCAGAAGGACGAAGGACTTCACCCGATGCGTTTGGCGGCCCGGAGACGTAGGAAGTCAAGGTGAGGTCGGCGGCTAGCGCGTCTGCTCTCCAACAAAGTCCTCCTGGTTGTGTTGCTGTAGTCCGCTGCTAATACACCGATCCCACCTACAACTGTCTTCTTTGCAGCCTTCATTGTTCATTAAACAAATTGCAAAAGATGTCCAGAATACTGTGGAATTATGAAATGAAAACAGAGCTTTTTGTATAGGATTCTACGGGTACCATAACTTCCGTTACTCGGACTTCGTCACGCGCATACGTCATCATACCGCGACGTTTCAGCCGGATATTTCCCGGGAAGTTTTAAAAGTCACTTTATAAGTTAACCCGGCCGTATTGGCATGTGTTGCAATGTTAAGATTTCATCATTGATATATAAACTATCAGACTGCGTGGTCGGTAGTAGTAGGTTTCAGTAGGCCTTTAACAGCCATTATAACAAAATGAAAACAATGGAGAATAAAAAACGGGAAAAAAATAAACAAAATGAGCAATGGACCTTTTTTTTTTTTTCTTTACATATTTGAAAAGGAGTGAGAAGAAGTTTACACTTATTTAATCCCACCCCTTTTCTTTAAATCATAAATTACTCTGAGCTACAACTACCTGTTCACTCTATGTACAAACTTAATGAACTTGTATATACATAAATTATAAATATATACATACATAAGCACACTACACACATACATAGCCACACCATTACCACTAGTGGTCATGGAAATGGCTGCATCTGAAGTAAACAAGCTACAGCAACATCTTAGTTACATAAATCCCATTGCAAAAAACAACTGCCAAAAAGGAGAAGACTGAAAGAAGTGCCTTGAGGAACGCCTCGATTATGTAAACCGCAAGTTTGGACACCAGTGTTCTATGTTTGCTAGTAAGGTTAAAATGTCAATGCGAGGCCGGTATGGTGTCAATATTTTGGTACATAATATGAATTTCAAAAAAAGGAAAAAAGATTTGGTGAGGATAAAAAATATAGGTGTAATCAAAGTAGTATCGACTAGATACGTTATGGTACTTGGTATCATTACAGTGGATGTCAGGTGTAGATCCACCCATGGCGTTTGTTTACATTGTGACGCCGGTGAGCTATTGTATCCTCCTACGGTGTGTAGTGACGCATGTTTAGCTATTCCTCGTCCTGCAGGGATGATACTTGTAAGAAACTTACTTCATTTGTCGCCATGGAGACGAGGATTAGTGATTTAGAAGTAGCTAAAACACTGCAGACTGCGGATGGATGTTCGCCGCTAACTAGATAGCCACGATGAAGGCTGTATGTCGCACGTTTGCACCAAGAAAAATTCCTAGTTTGTGAACCTGTTCTCAAACAATGGCAATAAAACTATTCTGATTCTGATTCTGATTCTGATTCTGATGTCTTAAAGCACCTCTTCCTGAGGGCGTATCAGTGTTATAACTTCACCTTTATCTTTACTTTTTAGGCCAAAATGCATCCGTTCTCCCTTTTCTGTCCACACACTTGCTTGTAAGTACTCTGTGATTGTTCGGTGCCGAACATGCTCCTCTGCTCGTAACACCAGCAATGTCAAAACGTGACGACGCGCCGTCATGCAGAGGAACCGGCACTTTTCAAACTGAGTAAAGTACCGTTTTTGATTCATTAGTACCGCGATACTATACTACCGTATTTTTCGGACTATAAATCGCAGTTTTTTTCATAGTTTGGCCGGAAGTGCGATTTATACTCCGGAGCGACTTATGTGTGAAATTATTAACATATTAGCGTAAAATATCAAATAATATTATTTAGCTCATTCACGTAAGAGACTAGACGTATAAGATTTCATGGGATTTAGCGATTAGGAGTGACAGATTGTTTGGTAAACGTATAGCATGTTCTATATGTTATAGTTATTTGAATGACTCTTACCATAATATGTTACGTTAACATACCAGGCACGTTCTCAGTTGGTTATTTATGCCTCATATAACGTACACTTATTCAGCCTGTTGTTCACTATTCTTTATTTATTTTAAATTGCCTTTCAAATGTCTATTCTTGGTGTTGGGTTTTATCAAATACATTTCCCCAAAAAATGCGACTTATACTCCAGTGCGACTTATATATGTTTTTTTACTTCTTTATTATGCATTTTCGCCCGGTGCGACTTATACTCCGGAGCGACTTATAGTCCGAAAAATACGGTCCAATACCAGTGTTTCCCATAAACTGCCAAGATACCTGTGGCGGGGGGCGTGGCTATGGGCGTGGTCACAATGACATCATCGAGTAATTTGCATAATTTACTACAATGATATGATTTTCTCTAAAAAGGCTCAAAAAATGTATACTTACTAATTAATAATAACAGTTTTGTTTTAAACGTCCATACATCTATCCATCCATCCATTTTACAATATAATTACAACACTTTATGTACATATTTATATACAGATTTGAACAATAAGTTATTCACTGAAATATATTTATTAATTGTGGTTCTTACAAAAAATACATCTTATAAAATATAAAAGCTAAACTGTCTCAAAGCTCTGCCCCTTTAATTAGTGCATACTAAATAATTTAACTTTAGCCTACTACTACAACCATATTATTTACCAGCAACATAAAGTGAAACAGAGGCAGAGGTGTCCTGCCACAATCAGTAACAAATAAACAGAAAACAGTAGTGGTCAAATACAAATAAGGCAACAAGAGAAGTATCCTACCCTTCTCTTTTGTAAAGTAAATCTGAACAGCCCATATGGGCATCTACATCAACTATATGATTTGCCTGAGAAGCTGGACAGGACAAAAAAAATAAAAAATAAAGTTGTTTTTTTTATTTTTATTTGTGGCGGACGTAATTATTTCGTGGCGGGCCGCCACAAATAAATGAATGTGTGGGAAACACTGGATACCTAGGTGCCTATCCCGGGGCCGTCAGAGGAGTAGCCCTGTTCTATGAGGAATCAGAGTATAGTTGACAAACGAATTACTTCAACAGACGGAAGGAGACTGATGTGTCCGAGGTGACATGCAGACCGAGTGTAAAATGGACAGTCAAGAGACTGACAACATCAATGAGCAAGCGATTGTAAAAATTGCCGTCCATCGACTTACAGCAATGCCCGTGCTCTTAAGCAAACATATGCTACTTACTAAGCAGCAACACTAAATGGGTGATCAGGGATTGGCTGTATTGATTGTTGTTTAAAACATGTTTGCTGACAGTATCCCCAGGTAAACACATAAAAGCCGGTAGATCCACAGTGCTGAAGCGTAAGAGGGACGCAAAGGCCCGATGATCAGCTGTGATGAAACCTCATGTTTGAAAAGGCATATTAACAGCTGTCTCGAATGACAGGCTTGTGGGTTGAGATGATAGTCAATCAATACAAAATGTGCTCAAAACTGGTCCGCTTGAGCGTAAAACCAAAAAAAAATCAGTGTGCCCAGTCACGTTGTCTACCGTAATTACAAAGTATCGAGCATGCAGCCTCTCTTGAGGAAATCCTTTCACATAAACAGCACAGAGTGGTGGCAGACAGAGGCAGTAGACAGGAGACACCTCTAAAGATGCTACAGAGTTCCTGCTCATTTTGCTCAAATGATTTGAAAAAGTCTCCCAAGCACAGGCCCCAAATTCACTGAAGAGGATTATTTGTACAAAAAATTGTGCACCAATGAATGGCAACTAAAGTCTTGTTCCTCTGGCTAAATAAGTACTTCAAACTAATAGCCAGTAGGGCTGCAAAACATATCGAAATACTCAAAATGTTTTAAAATAATTTTACTTAATCTGCATGATAAACGTTGCCATTTTAGTCAAAGAGCTAAACTGCACTGTTCGCATGACGGCCGACAATTCTCACTCTCCTAGTACCCCAGCAATATCATTCAACAAGTTTGAAGGAGAAGCATCACATGCATAAATGTATTGTGGAATGAGCGAGCGAGCCATTATTTTTGACATAATGGATTGTTCCCAGTCTTTCTCGTTGTTTCCATTTAAATCTCCCGTCAAGTGTTCTTCCAGGAACTTTCCACAAAAGGCAGAGAAACCATTGGGAGTTCCTCTAAAAGCAGACACTTAAAAGTAGGGCAACTCAAAAACATTTTTATTTATTCAGATTCTAAATAGATTCATAAATTTGGAGAATCAATTTAAAAAAATTATATATTTTTTGGCAAATGTTATTTTATTTTTTGAATCGGAATGCTTACATTTACTTACATCTCCTCGTCCTTTTTTTTGGATAGATAATAAAAAATATTAAAAAAAGATTGATATTGCCTGATATAACACACTTAGCTATAGCAAACAGCCCTAAATATTAGGCTATTTTTTAAGTTAATTTAAATAATGCAAGCCTTGATTAATCATGATTAATCCAAATTCCAAAAGTAGGAATAACTTGATTTAAAAAATATTCTAGTATTTTCGCAATGTGCCGCAGGCCAGTAATACATTAGCAGTGGGCCACTGTATACATTACAAATTGTCCAAGGAAAATGCATATATTTACTGTGTATGAAAATTCATTTATGCAGGGAAATATTCTATATTTTTATTCATGGCCCTCGGCCTATTTTCATATTGTACTCTCGGCAACTTGTATGAATAAATAAACACAATAAACAACAAAATGGGGGAAAATAGAGCAAAGAGATACAATGCAAAGAGAAACTTACAGGATGTTGATACTAATTAAAAAGCAGGGGTGTCAAACTCGTTTTGAGGGAGGTCCACATGCCAGTTATGGCTGCCATCAGAGGGTCGCTTCTAACAGCCAATAATAGATGAATTTGCCTCTGCATTTGATGGTCATTTATATTTTTTGCGTACACTGTGAAAAAACAATCTGTGGATTTTACAGTAGAAAACTGGCAACTGAGTCATCAGAATTTTACTGTAAAATATACAGTGTTTTTTTAAACAACATATTACAGTAAATGGAAAAACAACATCACTGATTTGTACGGAAAAAGCTGCCAGCTTAGTCGTCAGAATTTTACTGTAAACTTTTTGTGGCTTATACAAAATATGATTGTAAAAACAGTAAGACTGTTTTCTAAAAATTCTGACAACTGAGCTACCAGTTTTTACCGTAAAAATGTAGTCCAGTTTTCCCCACTTACAGTAACACACCTTAAAAACAAAAATCATAGATTTCACGGTAAAAAAACTGGTAGGTTAGTCGACAGAATTTTACCGTAAAAAAAACAGTTGTAGTTTTTTCAATGTACAGTATTATTCTGCACAAAAAACGTAAATTTGACCATAAATTATATTGTCATTGTTACAGTGTACAACTGATGTATAACTTCCTTTAAATAGTAAATGGGTTATACTTGTGTACCGCTTTTTTACCTTCAAGGTACTCAAAGCGCTTTGACACCATTTCCACATTCACACACACATACACTGATGGCCGGAGCTGCCATGCAAGGCACTAACCACGACCCATCAGGAGCAAGGGTGAAGTGTCTTGATTCCCGGGCGTAGCCACCGCTGCTGCCCACTGCTACCCTCACCTCCCAGGGGGTGAACAAGGGGATGGGTCGGATGCAGAGGACACATTTCACCACACCTAGCATGTGTGTGACAATCATTGGTACTTTAATTTAATTACAATTTTAATTTTACATTGAGCAAACAACATCAAAGTGTTACAGTGTATTAAAAAAAAAAAAAAAGATAATAAAAATAAATCCATCCATCCATCCATTTTCTACCGCTTGTCCCGTTCGGGGTCGCGGGGGTGCTGGAGCCTATCTCAGCTGCATTCGGGCGGAAGGCGGGATACACCCTGGACAAGTCGCCACATCATCACAGGGCCAACACAGATAGACAGACAACATTCACACACTAGGCCCAATTTAGTGTTGCCAATCAACCTATCCCCAGGTGCATGTCTTTGGAGGTGGGAAGAAGCCGGAGTACCCGTAGGGAACCCACGCCGTCACGGGGAGAACATGCAAACTCCGCACAAAAAGATTCCGAGCGCAGGATCGAACCCAGGACTACTCAGGACCTTCGTATTGTGAGAAACATGCACTAACCCCTTTATCACCGTGCTGCCCATAAAAATAAATACAAATAAAAACTAGAACTAGCACGCATGTATCTAAAAAAAGGCTTTTTTAAAAAGAAGGGTTTTTAAGCCTTTATTAAAAGCATCCACAGTCTGTGGTGCCCTCAGGTGGTCAGGGAGAGCGTTCCACAAACTGGGAGCGGCGGAGCAGAAAGCCCGGTCTCCCATTGTTCGTAGCTTTGTCCTCGGAGGTTGGAGGAGGTTAGCCTGTCCGGAACGGAGTAGGTCCATACTTGCCAACCCTCCCGATTTTTCCGGGAGACTCCCGAATTTCAGTGCCCCTCCCAATAATCTCCCGGGGCAACCATTCTCCCGGACAACAATATTGAGGGAGTGCCATCACGGCACTGCCTTTAGCGTCCGCTTTTTCTCCATACAAACAGCGTGCCGGCCCAGTCACATGTAGTATGCTGCCTCTACACACACACGTAAGTGACTGCAAGACATACTTGGTCAACAGTCGTACAGGTCACACTGAGGGTGACCGTATAAACAACTTTAACACTGTTACAAATATGCGCCACACTGTGAACCCACACCAAACAAGAATGACAAACACATTTCGGGAGAACATCCGCACCGTGACACAACATAAACACAACAGAACAAATACCCAGAATCCCTTGCAGCCCTAACTCTTCCGGGCTACAATATACACCCCCCGCTATCACCAAACCCTGCCCCCCCCCCCCAACCCTTCCCCCTCACACCTCAACACCACCCTCCCCCCCACCCCCATCTCCTGAATTCGGAGGTCTCAAGGTTGGCAAGTATGAGTAGGTCAGACCACTGAGTATTATTATTTATCCCGCGGGCTGGATAAATCCTGTTCGCGGGCCTGAGCCGTACAAAATTTCTCTACAGAATCTCCTCTCTGGTCAATAAAAGCACCTTGAAGATTCTAGCGGGAACTCTCGTTCAACCCTTTTTCGACTACGCATGCACCTCCTGGTACCCCAGCACCTCCAAAACCCTCAAATCTAGACTCCAAACATCCCAGAACAAGCTAGTCAGATTACTTCTAGACCTCCACCCCAGATCACACCTCACTCCAACCCACTTCTACAAAGTGGGTTGGAGTGGAGGAGGACAGAGTAAAACAACTTGCACTGAGCCTAGTGTATAAAATCCGCTACACCTCCCTGATACCGAAGTACATGTCAAACTACTTCCTTAACGTAAGAAGGACAGCTCCAGACTGGAGAAACTGATCAGGCGGGCCGGTTCTACGATCGGAATAAAACTGGACTCACTGGTGACGGTGGCAGAGAAGAGGACTGTGGAAAAACTAGTGAGCATCCTGGATGATGCCAGTCACCCTCTGCATACCGTTATCAGTAGCCAGAGGAGCATATATGTAATATTTTTCTATTTTGTCTCCATTTATACCCCCATTATTTACTTTTTACAATTTTGTACACTGCTGCTGGAATTTAAATTTTCCTGAGGGAACTCTCCTGAAGGAATCAATAAAGTACTATCTATCTATCTATCTAAATGACCGCCATAACCACAACACCAGGGGGAGCTCCACTAACCACGTTAAACCCAGATTCCGATCTAACAAAAGGTCGTAACTCATTCTCCTTCTATGCCACATCAATGTGGAATGCACTCCCAACAGGTGTAAAAGAAAGAGCATCTCTATCCTCCTTCAAAACCGCACTAAGACAACACCTCCAGGCAACCTCAACCCTAGACTAACACCCTCCCCCTTCCACATCCCACCTCCCCGGATTGTAAATAACCAAATGTAAATAATCAAATGTATGTACTTGTTCTTATGCTTTCTGAACTCACTATGTTCACTGCTCGCTATACATATCCTACCAAGTCAGACTTACACTGCTACAATGTCCATTTCTCTGATGATGCAATTGTTGATGACTGAAGTGCTGATATCAACCAAACCCTCCTCATCCCACCCCCCGGATTGTAAATATTGTCAATAATTCAATGTATATACTCTGATGATTAACTTGTGTGATGACTGTATTATGATGATAGTATATATTTGTACCATGAATTGATTAACGTGGACCCCGACTTAACCCTGTAACACCCCTTGTTGTAAAATTACAACGTTACCTTTAACCATCCTAAAAAACAATCCGTTATATTTTATTATTTTTTTTTAATCACATTTACATAGTCATTGGGTCCTATTTTCCAGTCTCACATTTGTTTATAAGTCACGCCTTCTGGCCATGAACTCACACGACCTCTCAAGGTTTCCTTCAAACAACATCGATTTGTTTAATTGGACTGGATTCATCAGATTCAAGTAAGTAAAATGTATTGTATATATTTTTTGGTTATTACAATGTCTAGAACATGTACATATGTAGTTATTGTGGAACAGATGCATCCAATTTCATTTAGAGCTTGTTATATAATTGTTGCAATTATACGACACTGGGTGAATGTGGCAGTCAAAATGCAGTGGGCTCAAGCAGGTTGTATTGTAAATTAACCCTTAGTTGTTCAGACAATGTGAGTACAAATACAGAAATTCTGCTCCCATCAAAAAGCCCAATGTTGCAATATTACAACATTTCTCTAAAAACATACATAAACATTTTTTTTAAACTATTCAATTTCTGCATCAAATGCCTTCTACAACATCTAAAAGATCAATTTTTTAAAATTTTTTTTAGGTTTTTCTATATTTGGGTCTTACAGGGTTAAACAAGTTGAAAAACTTATTGGGGTGTTACCATTTAGTGGTCAATTGTATGGAATATGTACTGTACTGTGCAATCTACTAATAAAAGTTCCAATCAATCAATCAATACGTTTGACACCCCTGGACTACACCTTATAATCACATCCTCAAGCTTGAGTTCTGCCACTTGTTTGACTGGCCGGCAAGTTGCTAGCCATTACAAAACATGCACGCCGACAGCTTTGTGGCAACTTAAAAAGTGAAAAGGAAGACATTTCAGAGTGCGGTTATTAAGGGCGTGTGGTCGGTGCTGCTCGCCGCCCAAACAAGACGAGAGCCCGCTCACCTGCTGGGAAGTGCGACGGTGGAAGTCACTCATTATCCGAACATGACTTTATTCTGCGGCCAGCTAACTGCAGCGCCAATATATCCCAAGATCATGGTATTAGCGGTGTAATCCCGGGTGCTGGGCCACTTATAGCGTCCTGGCAACACCGTGACTGAGCGGCGTCCTTCCGCTGCCATGACAGGCGCTATGCGCTATGTGCTATGTGCTATGTGCTAGGTGCTGTGTTTACCTGCGCGGCTAACGCCTAGCTAGCACTTAGCACACACACAAGCCCGGACAAAAAGTCTCCAGCACACGTCGGTCGTCGCTTACCTCGGCGAACATCGTTCCGAAGGCCCCCCGGTCAACCCCGCCGCATGGTACCGGGCGAACGGGTGTGCTTCCCTGGCGGTTTTAAAAGCGGCGGTATATCCAATCTCCGTAGCTGCTATCGAGCGTCGCCATGTTGGCGAGGTTTACGTCTCCAGAGCCCCGTTAGTGGACCGCGCCACCTGATTGGTGGAGACGTGATGACGTAGAGACACACACGTGACTGACTGACTGACATGCAGAAATGTGTTGTTTTTTAACTGTATACTATACTGTACTATGTCTCTATGTTCATTTCAACTTTTTATCCCACAATTAGGGCTTTTATCTCATAATTTGGACTTCCTTAACTCATAATATCGACTTTGTAGAATAAAATGGAATAGAGTTTTATTGTCATTATTACAGTGAACAGGTTAAAAAAACAACGAAATTGGAGCAGATCCCCTAAGGTGCATACACAATATAGTAATATAAATAGTAAAAAAGATTTTAAAAAAGAAGATATATATATATATATATATATATATATATATATATATATATATATATATATATATATATATATATATATATATATATATATATATATATATATATATATATATATACTACCGTTCAAAAGTTTGGGGTCACCCAAACAATTTTGTGGAATAGCCTTCATTTCTAAGAACAAGAATAGACTGTCGAGTTTCAGATGAAAGTTCTCTTTTTCTGGCCATTTTGAGCGTTTAATTGACCCCACAGATGTGATGCTCCAGAAACTCAATCTGCTCAAAGGAAGGTCAGTTTTGTAGCTTCTGTAACGAGCTAAACTGTTTTCAGATGTGTGAACATGATTGCACAAGGGTTTTCTAATCATCAATTAGCCTTCTGAGCCAATGAGCAAACACATTGTACCATTAGAACACTGGAGTGATAGTTGCTGGAAATGGGCCTCTATACACCTATGTAGATATTGCACCAAAAAGCAGACATTTACAGCTAGAATAGTCATTTACCACATTAGCAATGTATAGAGTGTATTTCTTTAAAGTTAAGACTAGTTTAAAGTTATCTTCATTGAAAATAAGGACATTTCAATGTGACCCCAAACTTTTGAACGGTAGTATATATATATATATATATATATATATATATATATATATATATATATATATATATATATATATATATATATATATATATATATATATATATATATACACACACACATGTATATATATACATATAAACATACATATACATATATACACATATATATACATATATACATATACACATGGCGTGGCGAAGTTGGTAGAGTGGCCGTGCCAGCAATCGGAGAGTTGCTGGTTACTGGGGTTCAATCCCCACCTTCTACCATCCTAGTCACGTCCGTTGTGTCCTTGGGCAAGACACTTCACCCTTGCTCCTGATGGGTGCTGGTAGCACCTTGCATGGCAGCTCCCTCTATCAGTGTGTGAATGGGTGAATGTGGAAATACTGTCAAAGCGCTTTGAGTACCTTGAAGGTAGAAAAGCGCTATACAAGTATAACCCATTTATCATTTATTTACATATATATATATATATATATATATATATATATATATATATATATATATATATATATATATATATATATATATATATATATATACATATTGATTGGCAACACTAAATTGGCCGTAGTGTGTAAATGTTGTCTGTCTATCTGTGTTGGCCCTGTGATGAGGTGGTGACTTGTCCAGGGTGTACCCCGCCTTCCGCCCGAATGCAGCTGAGATAGGCTCCAGCGCGACCCTGAAAGGGACAAGCGGTAGAAAATGGATGGATATATATATATATATATATATAAAGTGACAGAGGTGTAAGGTGACAGGTTATTGCACATTATTCTGTTTCACAGTCCAGTATTATTGCACTTATCAAGAGGCCATTTGGGATGTATTGCACAGTCCAACATTATTGCACATTATAGTCCGAATAATTGTACCTTATAATTATGACTTTTTATCGCATAAATATGACTTATCTCATAATTATGACTTTTAACTCATAATTTTGACTATATTATTTCATAATTTCGACTTTTATTCTACAATTATGACTGTTTATGTCATAATTTTGACTTTTTATTTCATAGCTATGACTTTTTATTTCATAATTTCTGCTTTCTTATCTCATAATTTCTACTTTTTATGTCATAATTATGACTTTTTATATCATAGCTTCGACTTTTTTATGTTATATTTTCGACTTTTTATCTAATTATTATGACTTTTTATCTCAACTTTTGACTTCTAAATCACACTTTTGACTATATTATCTCATAATAACTTTTTATCTCATAATATTGACTTTCTTATGTCATGATTATGACTTTCTATCTAGTAACTTTGACTTTCTTATCTTAAAATTATGAATTTTTATCTCATAATTTCAACTCTTTTATCTCTTAATTTCGACTTTATATCTCATAATTTGGACTTTTGTATCATAATTTCGATTTTCTTAACTGGTAATTTCGATTTTTAAAAAAATCTCTTAATCATGATAAATTGTTCTCATTATTTCAACATTCTTATCTTATAATTTCAACATTCTTATCTAATGATTTTGACTTTTTAAACCCCAAATTATGACTTTTATCTCATAAATGTGACTTTCCTATCGCATAATTTGGATTTTTTTAAACCCCAAATTATGACTTTTTATCTCATAAATTTAACTTTCTTATCGCATAATTTGGACTTTTTATTTCATAATTTCCACTTTATCTCATTATCAAGACTTACTATTGTTTAGTGGCGGAAATGGGCTTCCTTAATTACAACTGTATCATTCAAATAATCATAATTAGATATTCATTTTAAAAAATGCATAAAAGGAGCGGTATGTAGTTTTTAACTCTGTATTATACTAAGAGGTGTTTACACAGGTGCGTCACAGCAAATCATTAAATTTTCATTAAATTATCTTATTTCGAACACAACAATTAATTATCATTAAAATAATCTCCATCAGGATAATTTCAAACAAATTAGATAAAATAATAAACAGAACAGAAAAAAGTGTCTGAAAAGAAGCAGGAAGAAGCAAAATCTAAAACATAAATTTATTTCAATAATTATGGGTTAGGGGTAACAATTAGTGCTAAATGAGACAAAATAAATACATACATCTTTAAATAATTACTTAAATGTGTATTTAATTAAATAATTACCACAACTAAATATTAATACAGCTTTAAATAGTAATTAAATAACTAACACAATTAAATACATATTTAAATAATAACCTCAATTAAATAAATCATTAAATAATGAAATCAATAATTAATTAAATCATGAAATAATTAGATCAATGACTAAATAAATCATTAAGTAATTAAATGTAATTTTACATTGAATTAGTGAGACATTTAATAACACATTTAAGTATTCAATTATAATTATTTATTGACACATTTAAGTTGTTATTTACATATTTAAATAATAACCTCAATTAAATAAATAATTAAATAATTAAATCAATAATTAATTAAATCATGAAAAAATTAGATAAATGACTAAATAAATCATTAAGTAATTAAATGTAATTTTACATTAAATTAGTGACACATTTAAGTTGTTATTTAAGATTAAAAATTTCCCCATTTGGCCCTCCATAAGGAATGACTTAACTACTTCACAGCACAATAATCAACTTATAAATGTCATTCCTGTTTGGAAGACTGTCGACCAAAGGACAACAGAATGCAATCTTATTACATGTTGGCACCAACCAGGGATAATATTACCTCTTTCAATGAGGCAGCATGCTTGCAGAGCTCTCCATGGGGTTGGGAGGTTTTATGGAGGAAGAACTGAAAGAAAGAAAAACATGTTTGAAAGAACTGAATGATATTACAATGTAATATTGGAGTTTTGAGAATCGCTTTGACTATCAATATTTGTATAAAAAGGAATTCCATGTATTGAAAAAAATCAATCCGACTTGCTCAAAAAATGTTGGATTACTAGTGAAACAACATCATCACTGTGATTCAATTGCTTAATTAAAAAATACATAAATAACAAAGAAAAAAATAGATTGAAAAAAATCAATCCGACTTGCTCAAAACATTTTGGATTACTAGTGAAACAACATCATCACTGTGATTCAATTGCTTAATTAAAAAATACATAAATAACAAAGAAAAAAAAATAAAAAACAAGTAAATTAAATAAAAAAAATACTGTGTTTCAATTGTTTAAATAATAATGATAAAACAAAAACAAATGGAGATAAAAAATAAATAAACATTATCACTGTGTTGCAGTTTACGAGCTTGAACACTAGAGGTCACTGTCAATCCACCCTGGAATCTACAAAAAGGTCGAATGGTCAAAGAAAAAATATATCTGGAACGTTTTAAGATAAAATAGTGCATGCAGCAGCTCCAAGCTGTGAAACTGTAAACCCTAAAATGCATGCATAATACGCACTTTTTCACTTTTTTTTATACATATTTTTCATCTCTTACACATCTAATTCCGTTTTTTGACACTGGTGACAAACTCCAGTGGTTTTACTGACCCCCACTGTTTGACACATGACTATGTATCATAAACCACTTTTTATTACGGTGTCATTTAATATATATATATATATATATATATATATATATATATATATATATATATATATATATATATATATATATATATATATATATATATATATATATATATATATATATATATATATATATATAGTACAGGCCAAAAGTTTAGACACACCTTTTCATTTCAATGCATTTTCTTTGTTTCCATGACTATTTACATTGTAGATTGTCACTGAAGGCATCAAAACTATGACACCTGTGAAGTGAAAACCATTTCAGGCGACGTACCTTAAAGCCCATGGAGAGAATGCCAAGAGTGTGCAAAGCAGTAATCACAGCAAAGGGTGGTGATTTTGAAGAAACTAGAATATAAAACATGTTTTCAGTTACTTCACCTTTTTTTTTGTTAAGTACATAACTCCACATGTGTTCATTCATAGTTTTGATGTGACAATCTACAATGTAAATAGTCATGAAAATAAAGAAAACGCATTGAGTGAGGAGGTGTGTCCAAACTTTTGGCCTGTACTGTGTATATATTGTTTTCTGTTGTAATAGAAAGAGCCTCTTGTAACTTTACATGATTCATTGTTGTATTCATCTGCCAAGTGCAGAAATACATATCATACATTTCTATTCCATAGGATTCATTTCCCTCGAAGGGTTTGTTCCCAGGCCTGGCCCTAACCAATCTGGCGCCCTAGGCAAGCTTTTAGGTGGCGCCCCCCCACATCGGCAGTGAAGTGTATATACTCACAAGAAACCGAATAGCTTTGTCTTTGACTTTTTTTTTTTACTTAAAGAAAGCAAATTAACATATTATATGAGAATGTTATGTTATGATTATCTTTAACCGAATCACAGCAGTGCTCAAATTTAAAAAACAGCATTCCCTCTCATGTGATATTGCTTAATTAACATTAATGATGTGCACTTTAACAACTAGGCTTACAACTATACCTAATATATAAAGGGGTGGAAAAGTGACTATTACCTGCAGGGCAAAAATTAGCTAACCAGAAGGCAATAACAATGTAAACAAAAAACATCTGCTTAAAAGATCTAATACAAATGTCCCTGAGGAATGTAAGGTGGGAGTACTGTAATTACCTAACGTTACATTATTATTTTCCATAACAATTTAGCCCCCTCCACAATATTAACCCGACGTGAAAACAGAACTAGCTATTTATTGATTAGCAATTGCCGAATCATGTAACATTAGCTTAATGCTAAAAAGCCAGGTTACTATCACATTCTGTAACAGACAAATAATTTCATGTAGGCTAACGTTACCAACCTGCTACCTCTGTCTTTTTCTCGTTTCTCCTCCTCTTTTCTTTTTTTTCTTCCCTGACAGTTTTGGCCGTTTTGACATCTTGTGTTCATTTTTTGATGTGGTGACGTCCAAAAAGAGTCATGATACGGGAAGGGAGGGGGCGCACCGTGCGGGGGTAAGGGGGGCGGGGTGTAATGTTGTAACAAATTATACTTCTATTAAATAGGCTTTACTTTGCATTTTAATTAACGTGGAATTATTTTTTGTATTTAGAAATAATAGTACCAACTTTTTTTCTTTTTTTTTTTTTTCTCCAACATTTGTGGCCCTGGCGTGGCGCCCCTTGATGGACGGCGCCCTTAGCATTTGCCTATACGGCCTATGCCACGGGCCGGCCCTGTTTGTTCCACAGGGGTGACGGTATCGCCAAGTAAGTCAATAAGTG
>NC_084750.1:16664355-16686855 GCF_033978785.1 Entelurus aequoreus | reverse complement strand
CTCATTTGGAACATGTTTCAAAAAAGCTGGCACAAATGGCAAAAAATACTGAGAAAGTTGAGGAATGCTCACCAAACACTTACAGTATTTGGAACATCCCACAGGTGAACGGGCTAATTGGGAACAGGTGGGTGCCATGATTGGGTATAAAAGCAGCTTCCATGAAATGCTCAGTCATTCACAAACAACGATGGGGCGAGGGTCACCACTTTGTCAACAAATGCGTGAGCAAATTGTTTAAGAACAACATTTCTCAACCAGCTACTGCAAGGAATTTAAAGATTTCACCATCTATGGGCCGTAATATCATCAAAAGGTTCAGAGAATCTGGAGAAATCACTGCACGTAAGCGATGATATTACGGACCTTCGATCCCTCGGGCGGTACTGCATCAAAAAGCGACATCAGTGTGTAAAGGATATCACCACATGGGCTCAGGAACACTTCAGAAAACCAATGTCAGTAACTACAGTTGGTCGCTGCATCTGTAAGTGCAAGTTAAAACTCTACAATGCAAAGCCAAAGCCATTTATCAACAACACCCAGAAGCGCCGCCGCCGTAATATCATCAAAAGGTTCAGAGAATCTGGAGAAATCACTGCACGTAAGCGATGATGTTACGGACGTTCATTCCCTTGAGGCGGTACTGCATCAAAAAGCGACATCATTGTGTAAAGGATATCACCACATGGGCTCAGGAACACTTCAGAAAACCACTGTCAGTAACTACAGTTGGTCGCTGCATCTGTAAGTGCAAGTTAAAACTCTACAATGCAAAGCCAAAGCCATTTATCAACAACACCCAGAAGCGCCGCCGCCGTAATATCATCAAAAGGTTCAGAGAATCTGGAGAAATCACTGCACGTAAGCGATGATATTACGGACCTCCGATCCCTCGGGCGGTACTGCATCAAAAAGCGACATCAGTGTGTAAAGGATATCACCACATGGGCTCAGGAACACTTCAGAAAACCACTGTCAGTAACTACAGTTGGTCGCTGCATCTGTAAGTGCAAGTTAAAACTCTACAATGCAAAGCCAAAGCCATTTATCAACAACACCCAGAAGCGCCGCCGCCGTAATATCATCAAAAGGTTCAGAGAATCTGGAGAAATCACTGCACGTAAGCGATGATATTACGCACCTTCGATCCCTCGGGCGGTACTGCATCAAAAAGCGACATCAGTGTGTAAAGGATATCACCACATGGGCTCAGGAACACTTCAGAAACCCACTGTCAGTAACTACAGTTCGTCCCTACACCTGTAAGTGCCAGTTAAAACTCTACTATGCAAAGCCAAAGCCATTTATCAACAACACCCAGAAACGCCGTCGGCTTTGCTGGGCCCGAGCTCATCTAAGATGGACTGATGCAAAGTGGAAAAGTGTTCTGTGGTCTGACGAGTCCACATTTCAAATTTTTTTAGAAACTGTGGACGTCGTGTCCTCGGGACCAAAGAGGAAAATAACCATCTGGATTGTTCTAGGCACAAAGTGTAAAAGGCAGCATGTGTGATGGTATGGGCGTGTATTAGTGCCCAAGACATGGGTAACTTACACATCTGTGAAGGCACCATTAATGCTGAAAGGTACATACAGCTTTTGGAGCAACATATGTTGCCATCCAAGCAATGTCATCATGGACGCCCCTGCTTATTTCAGCGAGACATTGCCAAACCACGTGTTACAACAGCGTGGCTTCGTAGTAAAAGAGTGCGGGTACTAGACTGGCCTGCCTGTAGTCCAGACCTGTCGTAATATGAAGCCTAAAATACCACAACTGTTGAACAACTTAAGCTGTACATCAAGCAAGAATGGGAAAGAATTCCACTTCAAAAATGTGTCTCCTCAGTTCCCAAACCTTTACTGAGTGTTGTTAAAAGGAAAGGCCATGTAACACAGTGGTAAAAATGCCCCTGTGACAACTTTTTGGCAATGTGTTGCTGCCATTAAATTTTAGGTTAATGATTATTTGTAGAGATTTATCGGCCGATAAATGCTTTAATATGTAATATTGGAAATTATCGGAATGTTTTTTTTTATTATCGGTATCGTTATTTTTTATTTTATTTTATTTAATTAAATCCACATAAAAAACACAAGATACACTTACAATTAGTGCACCAACCCAAAAAACCTCCCTCCCCCATTTACACTCATTCACACAAAAGGGTTGTTTCTTTCTGTTATTCATATTCTGGTTCCTAGATTATATATCAATTATATATCAGTATCGGTTTTTTTGTTATCTGTATCGTTTTTTTTTATTTTTTTTAATATATATATATTTTTATTATTAAATCCACATAAAAAACACAAGATACACTTACAATTAGTGCACCAACCCAAAAAACCTCCCTCCCCCCATTTCTTTCTGTTATCAATATTCTGGTTCCTACATTATATATCAATATATATCAATACAGTCTGCAAGGGATACAGTCCGTAAGCACACATGATTGTGCGTGCTGCTGCTCCACTAATAGTACTAACCTTTAACAGTTAATTTTACTCATTTTCATTAATTACTAGTTTCTATGTAACAGTTTTTATATTGTTTTACTTTATTTTTTATTCAAGAAAATGTTTTTAATTTAGTTATCTTATTTTTTTTATTTTTTTTTAAAAGTACCTTATCTTCACCATACCTGGTTGTCCAAATTAGGCATAATAATGTGTTAATTCCACGACTGTATACATCGGTATCGGTTGATATCGGTATCGGTAATAAAGAGTTGGACAATATCGGAATATCGGATATCGGCAAAAAAGCCATTATCGGACATCCCTAATATCAATATATATCAATACAGTCTGCAAGGGATACAGTCCGTAAGCACACATGATTGTGCGTGCTGCTGGTCCACTAATAATACTAACCTTTAACAGTTAATTTTACTAATTTACATTCATTACTAGTTTCTATGTAACTGTTTTTATATTGTTGTACTTTCTTTTTTATTCAAGAAAATGTTTTTAATTTATTTATCTTATTTTATTTTTATTAATTTTAAAAAAAAGGACCTTATCTTCACCATACCTGGTTGTCCAAATTAGGCATAATAATGTGTTAATTCTACGACTGTATATATCGGTATCGGTTGATATCGGTATCGGTAATTTAGAGTTGGACAATATCGGAATATCGGATATCGGCAAAAAAGCCATTATCGGATATCCCTAATTATTTGCACAAAAAAAAGGAAGTTTCTCAGTGTGAACATGAAATATCTTGTCTTTGCAGTCTATTCAATTGAATATAAGTTGAAAAGGATTTACAAATCATTGTTTTTATTGACCATTTACACAAGGTGACAACTTCACTGCTTTTGGGTTTTGTAAATAACATGAACAAAATCTTTAGTACCGGTATATATCTGGGGTTTACAGTCTGGTGCGGCTAATAAATGTAACATTTGGTGGGTGTGGCTTAAATACAGGTGCGCTCTATAGCCTGGAAAACACAGTATGTTGTGTTTAAGTGGGCGCTTTTATTTTGAGAAGCCGCACGATACACTGCAAAAACTGAAATCTAAGTAAGATGAAATATCTCAAATAAGGGTGATATTTGCTTATTTTCTGTCTGATAAGATAATTCTTCTCACTAAGCAGATTTTATGTTAGAGTGTTTTACTTGTTTTAAGGGTTTTGGTCCTAAATGATCTCAGTAAGATATTACAGCTTGTTGCTGAGATTTGATGATCTATATTGAGTCAAACATGCTTGAAACTAGAATATCAACTGTTGCAAAGCTGTGTCATCAACACTCACAAGTATAAAACTACTTTTTGAAAGAAAACATTTCTTATTTCAAGCATGAAATAATAAATCATGACTTTGACACAATTGTGTCTCATAATTAAAACAGATGACAGCCAAATGGACTTTGCTGTTTTATTTCCAATGAAACAATAGAAAATGCGTACTCATATAGTAGTACAGTTGGCACAGTACAGTAAACTGACAGTTAATATTTAAACATTTAACTAGAGATGTCCGATAATATCGGCCGATAAATGCTTTAAAATGTAATATCGGAAATTATCGGTATCGTTTTTTTTTATTATCGGTATCGTTTTTTTTGTTGGTTTTTTTTGTTTTGTTTTGTTTTTTTAATTAAATCAACATAAAAAACACAAGATACACTTACAATTAGTGCACCAACCCAAAAAACCTCCCCCATTTACACTCATTCACACAAAAGGGTTGTTTCCTTCTGTTATTAATATTCTGGTTCCTACATTATATATCAATATATATCAATACAGTCTGCAAGGGATACAGTCCGTAAGCACACATGGCTGGTCCACTAATAGTACTAACCTTTAACAGTTAATTTTACTCATTTTCATTAATTACTAGTTTCTATGTAACTGATTTTATATTGTTTTACTTTCTTTTTTATTCAAGAAAATGTTTTTAATTTATTTATCTTATTTTATTTTATTAATTTAAAAAAAAAAGGACCTTATCTTCACCATACCTGGTTGTCCAAATTAGGCATAATAATGTGTTAATTCCACAACTGTATATATCAGTATCGGTATCGGTTGATATCGGTATCGGTAATTAAAGAGTTGGACAATATCGGAATATCGGATATCGGCAAAAAGCCATTATCGGACATCCCTACATTTAACATTTCTAACAATTTTGAACAGAAATAGTTCATGCACATTCAGATGGATTCTTCAAAATTACAATTAAAACATTTTTGGCCTGGCGGCGCACTAATTGACTGAAAGAGCACGCACTTGGCGCGATGATGTCATGTTACCCATGGAAAAATGCATTTTTAGACAATATGATTTGCCTGAGCGGCTAGGAGACCCCGAGAGTAACAAGATGTTGCCTTGTTGCCTTTCCATTAAAGGCCTACTGAAATGAATTTTTTTTTAATTTAAATGGGAATAGCAGATCCATTCTATGTGTCATACTTGATCATTTCGCGATATTGCCATATTTTTGCTGAAAGGATTTAGTAGAGAACAACGTCGATAAAGTTCGCAACTTTTGGTCTCTGATAAAAAAAAAAGCCTTGCCCCTACCGGAAGTAGCGTGACGTTGTCAGTTGTTCACTCCCTCATATTTTCCTATTGTTTTCAACGCAGCTAGAGCGATTCGGACCATTACCCCATTAATTTGAGCGAGGATGAAAGATTCGTGGATGGGGAACGTTAGAGTGACGGACTAGAATGCAGTGAAATACATATTTTTTTTCGCTCTGACCGTAACTTAGGTACAAGCTGACTCATTGGATTCCACACTCTCTCCTTTTTCTATTGTGGATCACATATTTGTATTTTAAACCACCTGGGATACTATATCCTCTTGAAAATGAGAGTCGAGAACGCGAAATGGACATTCAGTGCCTTTTATCTCCACGACAATACATCGGCGAAACGCTTTAGCTACGAGCTAACGTGATAGCATCGTGCTTTAACTGCATATAGAAACAAAAAAAATAAACCCCTGACTGGAAGGATGGATAGAAAATCAACAATACTATTAAACCGTGGACATGTAAATACATGGTTAATGCTTTCCAGGCTGGCGAAGGTTAACAATGCTGTGCTAACGACGCCATTGAAGCTAACTTAGCAACTTAGCAACCGGACCGCACAGAGCTATGCTAAAAACATTAGCTCTCCACCTACGCCAGCCACCCCTCATCTGCTCATCAACACCCGTGCTCACCTGCGATCCAGCGATCGGCGGAAGGACGAAGGACTTCACCCGATGCGTTTGGCGGCCCGGAGACGTAGGAAGTCAAGGTGAGGTCGCCGGCTAGCGCGTCTGCTCTCCAACAAAGTCCTCCTGGTTGTGTTGCTGTAGTCCGCTGCTAATACACCGATCCCACCTACAACTGTCTTCTTTGCAGCCTTCATTGTTCATTAAACAAATTGCAAAAGATGTCCAGAATACTGTGGAATTATGAAACGAAAACAGAGCTTTTTGTATAGGATTCTACGAGGTACCATAACTTCCGTTAAACTGACTTCGTCACATGCATACGTCATCATACCGCGACGTTTCAGCTGGATATTTCCCGGGAGATTTTAAATGTCACTTTATAAGTTAACCCGGCCGTATTGGCATGTGTTGCAATGTTAAGATTTCATCATTGATATATAAACTATCAGACTGCGTGGTCGGTAGTAGTGGCTTTCAGTAGGCCTTTAAGAACAATAAATTAGTTTTTAGTGTAAGTTTGCTGGTGTTAAGAAATGTAATGCCGAGCGCATATCATTATGTCAAGATAATGGCACTAGCATTTACTTCATTTAAGAGTATTTTTCAACATATTGAGCAAAAAGGTCTCTTTTTTTTTTCTACCAAGAAAAGTGCACTTGTTATTAGTGAGAATATACTTATTTTAAGGTATTTTTGGGTTCATTGAGGTTAGCTAATTTGACTTGTTTTGGAAAGTCTTGACAAGCCAAATTTTCTTTGCTCTATTGGCAGATAATTTTGCTTAGTTCAAATAAAATACCCATATTTTTTTTCTTGTTTTTGAACACTGACTTTTTTGCAGCGCACACCTCATTTATTTCCCCTCCCGCACCGTTTTCACCGTTGCGTTTGCGCAGTAAAACAACGATAAGGAAGACCAATGTTGCACTCTTCAAAACCGTTCAAATAAACCTCCTTTTCGGAAATTCCACCTAGAAGCATGAGGAGATAATGTGCAGGGCTGCGGGACGACCACACCGCAAGTCTGCAGGGAACGGTGCAAGAAAAATATTTCCTGGAATTTGGGGGCTTACTCAACCCTCGCCAGCCCCAGCTTTTATTTTTTTGTGTGTTTTGGTTTGAACTCTTCTTAAGGAAAGACAGTTCTTTTTTCTTTTTTTTTTTCTTTGAGTTTGGTGACGGTTTCTCTCTGGAGGAGATGGAAGGAAAACAATAAATGGAGAGAGAGATGACAAGGGCGGAGTGGGGAGGGGAGAGAAAATATAGAGGGGTACTTTTCAAACGGTGAGTTATTTGTCCGCTGTGACGTGATGATGCACACGGCCACTTCCTGTGGGCTCGGGTTTCAGTGTAGGTTGTGCCACGGGGGAGAGAGACCCTCTCACTGCACCGACTCCATGATGAAGGGCCCTCGGATTTGTAGTAAAGAAGGCAGAACCTTTTAAATGTAAAGGTAGTATTATGGTTGTATACTAGTATAGTATCGCGGTACTACCCATCCATCCATTTTCTACCCCGAAAGGGACAAGCGGTAGAAAATGGATGGATGGATCGCGGTACTAATGAATCAAAAACGGTACTATACTCTGTTTGAAAAGTACCGGTTCCCGGGCGTGACATTGCTGGTTTTACGAGCAGAGGAGCATGTTCGGCAGCGCGCACACACCCTCATTTTGATAGATGTCACCAGCAGGGGGTGCAAATGAGACATTCTCTATTATTGGGACCGTGATTTATGTCATCACTTGTTCACACCTCCTCATATGGAAGATACTTTTCCTTGTTCACGTCTCAAGAAGGCTAGAAATACAAGAACACACACACACACACACACACGCACACACACACACACACACACACACACACACACACTCTGCCTCAGGATTGACTTAATAGGGAGTGAATAAGCCCTGAAAAACAAAGACAAACTACACCAGACATAGTAAAACATGCCGCAACTCTAAGAAAACAACTTGCTGATCTAGCCTTTTACATTTTTTTGTTTTGTGTTTTATTGTGAAAGCCAGGCCTTTGCCAACTTTCCAGCATCTTCCCCGCAGGCATAAACACTCTGGGCCTGAGCCACTGCATTTTTGCGTGTATTAGAGCAGAGTGTTTTTGTTGGGGCCATCAGAAAATGTCTGTTTCTCACAGTTGTGAGACACTTTTCCACCACTGGTGGCAAGTAATGATAATGTCAAACAAACTAAGTATAGTCAAAGAGAAGTTTCTTAAGCGCAAAAATTATGACTAAAGTGGCGAAGCTTTATTTTTATTTGCACTTTATTTTCATTGAAAGTTAAGAAACATTCATTAGTCACTAGGTTAGTTTGTTTCAGCACAACATAATTGTATTTCAATGTATTTATTATTATTAATATTATATTATTTATATATATATTTTTTATTATACAATTATTTAGTCCTTTCTTATGCAGTATATTTGGTTAGTACTAGGGATGTCCGATAATATCGGCCTGCCGATATTATCGGCCGATAAATGCGTTAAAATGTAATATTGGAAATTATCGGTATCGGTTTTTTTATTATCTGTATCGTTTTTTTTATTTTAATTTGTTTTATTTTTTTATTTTTTTTATTAAATCAACATAAAAAACACAAGATACACTCACAATTAGTGCACCAACCCAAAAAACCTCCCTCCCCCCCATTTCTTTCTGTTATCAATATTCTGGTTCCTACATTATATATCAATATATATCAATACAGTCTGCAAGGGATACAGTCCGTAAGCACACATGATTGTGCGTGCTGCTGCTCCACTAATAGTACTAACCTTTAACAGTTCATTTTACTCATTTTCATTAATTACTAGTTTCTATGTAACTGTTTTTATATTGTTTTACTTTCTTTTTTATTCAAGAAAATGTTTTTAATTTAGTTATCTTATTTTATTATTATTTTTAAAAAGTACCTTATCTTCACCATACCTGGTTGTCCAAATTAGGCATAATAATGTGTTAATTCCACGACTGCATACATCGGTTGATATCGGTATCGGTTGATATCGGTATCGGTAATTAAAGAGTTGGACAATATCGGAATATCGGATATCGGCAAAAAGCCATTATCGGACATCCCTAGTTAGTACTTATTTTTGTAATCAGCCTGACCAAAGCCTAAGGTTTATGTGTTAAATAAATAATATTTGCACTTTAATTTTATTGAAAGTTAAGAAACATTCATTATACATTAGATTAGTTTATTTAAGCACAACATAATTATATTGGAATGTATTTATTATTTATTTATTTATTATTATTTATTATTATTATATTGTATATTATATATATTTTTTTATTATTATAATACAATTATTTAGTCCTTTCTTATGCAGTATATTTGGTTACTGACTTTTATCACAATAGTGCCCATTTTTGTTGTTGTTCTTGTAAAACAGTGACATTTTTGGAGTAAAATTGTGACCTCTGTCATCATTTTGCCAAGTAAAATTCCGATTATTATTAAAATATTGCCCAAATTTTTAAGTTTTTCTTATAAAATTGTGACTTTTGTCGGGTAAAATTACGACTCTTTTCATACAATTGCCAACATTTTGAGCTTTTTCTTGTAAAATTGCGACTGTTATTGAGTAAAATTCAAATTTTTATCATGATATTGCACAAATGTTGCGTTTTTTTGTAAAATTTTGACTTGTATGAGTAAAATTACGACATTTATTATAATACTGCCAAAATTCAAACTTTTTCGTGTGAAAATTGTGACCTTTTTCTTGAGAAATTCCAAATCATTTTTCACAAGAAGCTTTTTTATATTTGCATAGTATGTATATATTATTAATGTTGTAAATACACTTCTTTATATATCTAGAAAGGCTGGTCCTATAGACGTAGGCATTTTTCTCAGGTCTCAAGAAGGTAACAAATACAAGAATATGCGTGTGTGTGTGTTTTCTTGTATTTCTACCCTTCTTGAGACGTGAAGAAGGAAAAGTATCTTCCATATGAGGAGGTGTGAACAAGTGATGACATAAATCATGGTCCCAATAACATTGCATCTAATAGAGAATGTCTCATTTGCACCCCCTGCTGGTGACATCTATCAAAATGAGGGTGGTCCCAAAAAGGAGGGATTTTTCTAATTGACTGTGTGTCGCTTTTAAAAGTGCTCCCCCTCTGGTCAACATATGAAATAACAAGTGTGTGTAAGAAATTGAAATGCGCCCCCTTTGGCCAAAATTAATTTAAAAATAAATAAATAAATATGTATATAGAGACATACTGTAATAACTTCAAGAAAATAATGAAGATTAAAAAACAATTACCAACAAAAAAATATATATATATATTTTATTTTTTTTACTAAAAGCAGTCTTTTTCACACAATGTGTCGACTTTTTTCTTTAAAAAAATGGGAACAATTTCTCATATTCTTTCTGTTTCTGTAATATTGCAATATTTTCTTGTAAAATTATTACTTTTTAATGCAAAATGGCGACATTTGTCATATGAAATTCAGACTTGTATCACAATAGTGCCCATTTTTTGTTGTTGTTCTTGTAAAACAGTGACATTTTTGGAGTAAAATCGTGACCTTTGTCATCATTTTGCCAAGTAAAATTCCGATTATTATCAAAATATCGCCCGAATTTTTAAGTTTTTCTTATAAAATTGTGACTTTTGTCGGGTAAAAATTACGACTCTTTTCATAGAATTGCCAACATTTTCAGCTTTTTGTTGTAAAATTGCGACTGTTATTGAGTCAAATTCCAACTTTTATCATAACATTGCACAAATGTTCAATTTTTCTTGTGAAATTTTGACTTGCGTTGAGTAAAATTACAACTTTTATTACAACCCTGGCGAAATTCTAACTTTTTCGTGTGAAATTGTGACCTTTTTCTTGTGAAATTCCAACTCATTTTTTCCCAACAAGCTTTTTTTATATTTGCATAGTATGTATATATTATTAATGTTGTAAATACACATCTTTATATATCTAGAAAGGCTGGTCCTATAGACGTAGGCATTTTTCTCAGGTCTCAAGAAGGTAACAAATACAAGAATATGTGTGTGGGTGTGTTTTCTTGTATTTCTACCCTTCTTGAGATGTGAAGAAGGAAAAGTATCTTCCATATGAGGAGGTGTGAACAAGTGATGACATAAATCATGGTCCCAATAACATTGCATCTAATAGAGAATGTCTCATTTGCACCCCCTGCTGGTGACATCTATTAAAATGAGGGTGGTCCCAAAAAGGAGGGATTTTTCTAATTGACTGTGTGTCGCTTTTAAAAGTGCTCCCCCTCTGGTCAACATATGAAATAACAAGTGTGTGTAAGAAATTGAAATGCGCCCCCTTTGGCCAAAATTAATTTAAAAATAAATAAATAAATATGTATATAGAGACATACTGTAATAACTTGAAGAAAATAATGAAGATTAAAAACCAATTACCAACAAAAAAATATATATATATAATTTTTTTTTACTAAAAGCAGTCTTTTTCACACAATGTGTCGACTTTTTTCTTATAAAATTGGGAACAATTTCTCATATTCTTTCTGTTTCTGTAATATTGCAAAATTTTCTCGTAAAATGATGACTTTTTAATGCAAAATGGCGTCATTTGTCATATGAAATTCAGACTTTTATCACAATATTGCCCTTTTTTTTGTTGTTGTTCTTGTAAAACAGTGACATTTTTGGAGTAAAACTGCGACCTTTGTCATCATTGTGCCAAGTAAAATTCCGATTATTATTAAAATATTGCCCAAATTTTTAAGTTTTTCTTATAAAATGGTGACTTTTGTCGGGTAAAATTACGACTCTTTTCGTGGAATTGCCAACATTTTGAGCTTTTTCTTGTAAAATTGCGACTGTTATTGAGGCAAATTCCAACTTTTATCATAACATTGCACAAATGTTCAATTTTTCTTGTGAAATTTTGACTTGCGTTGAGTAAAATTACAACTTTTATTACAACCCTGGCGAAACTCTAACTTTTTCGTGTGAAATTTTGACCTTTTTCTTGTGAAATTCCAACTCATTTTTTCACAACAAGCTTTTTTTTATATTTGCATAGTATGTATATATTATTAATGTTGTAAATACACTTCTTTATATATCTAGAAAGGCTGGTCCTAAGGAGGTAGGCATTTTTCTCAGGTCTCAAGAAGGTACGAACTACAAGAGTGTGTGCGGGTGTGTGTGTGTGTGTGTGTGTGTGTGTGTGTGTGTGTGTGTGTGCGTGTGTGTGTGTGTGTGTGTGTGTGTGTGCAGAGGTGAACATGAAGGAGGAAATGAGAGGAGAAAGGAGCGAGGGAGATTATATATCTCCAGTATGTGAGTGAGAGAAGGGGATTTAAAGAAGATGGCAACACATTAAAGAGGGTTTAGGTAAAGAGTGTGGTGAAGGAGAGGGAGAGACCACCTCCAGTGAGGACCACCATTGCCAAGTCATCTCTCCCTCACTCCTCCAATGTGTACTGTGAAAGAGGCCCTCGCAACGCCAGCAAAAACTCGTAAAGTGTTATTGGACTGTTATTGGAGAAAAGCCCCCAAAACTTTACATAACAGCAGATGATGCAAGTGGAAACTTCTTTTTCTCCCACTCTGGAGAACACTTTCAGCCTGAATGCCACAATGTAGGGTTGTCACGGTACCAATATTTTGGTACCGGTACCAAAATGTATTTCGATACTTTTCGGTACTTTTCTAAATAAAGGGAACCACAAAAAATGTCATTGTTGGCTTTATTCAAACAAAAAAATCTTAGTGTACATGAAACATATGTTTATTATTGTAATTTAGTGCTTAAATAAAATAGTGAACATACTAGACAACTTGTCTTTTAGTAGTAAGTAAACAAACAAAGACTCCTAATTAGTCTGCTGACGTATGCAGTAACATATTGTGTCATTTATACACCTATTATTTTGTACACATTATAAAGGACAAGCTGTAAAAAAGTATTAATCCACTTGTTCATTTACTGTTAATTTTCTGTTTCAACATGTTCTATCTACACTTCTGTTCAAATGTAATAATCACTCATTCTCCTGTTGTTTGGATACTTTACATTAGTTTTGGATGATACCACTAATTTAGGTGTCGATCCGATACCAAGTAGTTACAGGATCATACATTGGTCATATTCAAAGTCCTCATGTGTCTAGGGACTTATTTCCTGAGTTTATAAACATAATAGGAATTTTTTAATAAGGAAAAAATATTTGTGACACTTTCTGCTCCGCCGCTCCCAGTCTGTGGAGTGCTCTCCCTGACCACCTGAGGGCACCACAGACTGTGGATGCTTTTTAAAAAGGCTTAAAACCCCTTCTTTTTAAAAAAGCCTTTTTTATATATATAGATTTATGAATATTAGTTTTAGCTATTTGGCTGTTCTAGTTTTTATTTATTTATTTATTTTTATTATTATTTTTTTAATACACTGTAACACTTTGAGGTTGTTTACTCAATGTAAAGTGCTTTTTTACAAATAAAATCTATTATTATTATTATCAAAAATATCGATGTAATCATTGTAGTATCAACTAGATACGCTCTTGTACTTGGTATCATTACCGTGATGTCACACCCATGGCGTTTGTTTACAATGTGACGCCGGTGAGCTATTGTATCCTCCCACGGTGTGTAGTGAAGCATGTTTAGCTATTCCTCGTCCTCCAGTGATAATGCTACTTGTAAGAAACGTACTTTGTCGCCACGGAGGCGAGGATTAGTGATTTAGAAGCAGACAAAACACTGTGGATGGATGTTAGCCACTAACTAGCTAGCCATGTCTTAAAGCACCTCTTCCTGAGGGTGTTTCAGTGTTATAACCTCACCTTTATCTTTACTTTTTAGGCCAAAATGCGTCCATTCTCCCTTTTCTGTCTACACACTGTGTCTGCTTGTAAGTACTCTGTGTGTGCGCGCTGCTGAACATGCTTGTAAAACCCAGCAATGTCATGACGTCATGCCTGTTAAAAAAAAAAAAAAAAAAAGGGGGTGGGGGTACCGGTACTTTTTAGAGGAGGTATAGTACCGAATATGATTCATTAGTATCGCGGTACTATACTAGTACCGGTACTAGTACCGTACAACCCTACTGTGTGCTTACCTAAGGTAAACAAGGAAATACACCCCCCAAAATCCCCCATTTTCAGGCAGAATGAGACTTAACCCAATAAAGGGTGGATGGAGTTAGGAGAAGGAGTCTTGTTAAAGAGCCGTGCTGGTCTTTGATGCAGCTGCTGTGTTTATGTTCCTAAAGTGATATCGTCTGGTATGTGCAGGCCCGTGTTGGACCGCATCTGCAAGATAAACAGCCCCGAGCGCGGCAACCGAGACGCATCGTTCCCTTTATTCCCCCCCCCCCCCCCCCCGCCCTCGCCATCTATCTCCTCGCCTCCGTCCCTGCCCGCTGAATGGCCGCATTGTGGAGGAAGACGGCCGTCACTCGGTGTGGGCGACAGGGTTCGTTAAGAGGGGTCGCGGGTCAGCAAATGACGGGGCGCCCCCGGGGGGACCGCGTGCGTGAGTTTTCATCATGATGGTGGCGGGCTAATTGGGAATGTGTGTCACTTCCTTGTTCCCTTTGGCCCCCCCCGTCTGTTTGGTAAAGACCCCCCGCCCCCGCCCATGCTATCACGTCAGACCCCCTTCGGAGCCCCATTCTGCGTGAGTAAGCGCATGTAAAATAACAATTAATAAATGACAGGGCGCTTTAATGTGAAACTCTACCACTTTCTGCTCCGCCGCTCCCAGTCTGTGGAGCGCTCTCCCTGACCACCTGAGGGCACCACAGACTGTGGATGCTTTTAAAAAAGGCTTAAAAACCCTTCTTTTTAAAAAAGGCTTTTTTTTAAATAGATATATGCATACTAGTTTTAGCTATTTGGCAGTTCTAGTTTTTATTTTTTTTTATTTTTTTATTATTATTATTATTATTTTTTTTTTTTTAATACACTGTAGCACTTTGAGGTTGTTTACTCAATGTAAAGTGCTTTTTACAAATAAAATCTCTTATTATTATTATAAAAAATATCGATGTAATCATTGTAGTATCAACTAGATACGCTCAAATTTTTTTTTTTTTTTTTAGATATATGCATCGTAGATTTAGCTATTTTTTTTTTTTTAATATCTTTTTATTAGGGTCCGCATGTACCCTGTATAAAGGACTCCCACAGGGAACCTATTGAAATTGTAAGGTTGATTATTATTCCGCAGCTTTGCGCACTACTTTGCCCCCCCCTAACATGCTTCAAAACTCACCAAATTTTATACACACATAGAAAAACTGGGACAGCACACTTTAGTAAAAAAAAAAAAAAACCCCAAAAATAAAAATCGCGCTCTAGCGCCCCCTAGGAAAAAAAACAAAAACAAACTGCCTGTAACTCCCACTAGGAACGTTATAGAGACATGAAACAAAAACCTCTATGTAGGCCTCACTTAGACCTACAATTCATAATTTCACATCCTCGGGCAAAAACCAACAGGAAGTTGGCAATTTCCCCTTCAACACAAAAAATGACTAAAAACACAAATTTTTGCCTCTTTGAGCTGTAATTTGACCCCTTTAAAATACTTCAAAACACACCAAAAATTTTACACACATTGGGACTGGTGGAAATTGCGATCTAAAAAAAAACCGAACCCCAAAACTCAAAATTGCGCTCTAACGCAATTTTTGAATAAAACAGAGACAAAACTGCTTCTCAGAGGAAAACTCAGACAAAACTGCTTGTAACTTCCGGTAGGAATGTCATAGAGACATGAAACAAAAACCTCTGTGTAGGTCTCACTTAGACCTACAATTCATAATTTCACATCCTCGGGCAAAAACCAACAGGAAGTTGGCAATTTCCCCTTCAACACAAAAAATGACTAAAAACACAAATTTTTGCCTCTTTGAGCTGTAATTTGACCCCCTTAAAATACTTCAAAACACACCAAAATTTTTACACACATTGGGAATGGTGGAAATTGCGATCTAAAAAAAACCGAACCCCAAAACTCAAAATTGCGCTCTAGCGCAATTTTTGAATAGAACAGAGACAAAACTGCTTCTCAGAGGAAAACTCAGACAAAACTGCTTGTAACTTCCGATAGGAACGTTTTAGAGACATGAAACAAAAAGGTCTACGTAGGTCTCACTTAGATCTACATTTCATAGATTGAAGTCCTTCAGCAAAAATCAACAGGAAGTTTGATATCCCCACTTCAAAACACATTTTTTTTAAAAAGCGGTCACCAAACATCAAACATTATCTCCTCTGAGCGCGTTTGTCGGTCTGGCTTCAAACTACTACAGGAGAGAGATTGAACCCTTCTGATTAAAAGTTGACGAAAGCGTTTTAATAAGTGCTACGGTTTTGATTTTACGAGCCTTCAAAGAAAACAACCACTGTGCCGCAGCACCTAGGAAAAAAACACAGATACAACTTCCTCTAACTGCCAGTACGAATATCGTAGAGACATGCAACAAAAACCTCTATGTAGGTCTCACTCAGGACTACCACTGGACAAAAGTATTGGGACACCTAGGACTAGCACCTGCCAAAATGCGGACCCGATCAGCGCTGCTTGCAGCTTTAATTATTATTTGTATTTTATTTCTTAATACACTGTAGCACTTTGAGGTTGTTTACTCAATGTAAAGTGCTTTTTACAAATAAAATCTATTATCATTATTATCATTACTACTAATGTATGTCTAGCCACTTCCTGCTCCGCCACTGGTAAGAATATACCGTAAATTGCGGCTTATAAAACGGTGCAGCTAGATTCACTAACGGTCGTAATGTTTTGTGTGTTCATTAAACACAAGCATCCATCCATCCATCCATTTTCTTCCGCTTATCCGAGGTCGGGTCGCGGGGGCAGCAGCCGAAGCAGAGAAGCCCAGACTTCCCTCTCCCCAGAAACAAGCGGAAACACTGAAAAGGTGTGTTATCGTTTGTGCTTTGGCGCCATCTTTTGGACGAGTTCACTCACTGTATGACACAGGTGTCAAAGTCAAGGCCAGATCTGGCCCGTGACATCATTTTACACCTGGAAATGATATGTGTCAATAAAGTACTTCATATTTTCTCACTAAATGTCATTGATTTTTTTTTTCATTTTGACGGAAAAAATATGTGTCCTGCTTGAAATGACATACACTACCGTTCAAAAGTTTGGGGTCACATTGAAATGTCCTTATTTTTGAAGGAAAAGCACTGTACTTTTCAATGAAGATAACTTTAAACTAGTCTTAACTTGAAAGAAATACACTCTATACATTGCTAATGTGGTAAATGACTATTCTAGCTGCAAATGTCTGCTTTTTGGTGCAATATCTACATAGGTGTATAGAGGCCCATTTCCAGCAACTATCACTCCAGTGTTCTAATGGTACAATGTGTTTGCTCATTGGCTCAGAAGGCTAATTGATGATTAGAAAAGCCTTGTGCAATCATGTTCACACATCTGAAAACACTTTAGCTCGTTACAGAAGCTACAAAACTGACCTTCCTTTGAGCAGATTGAGTTTCTGGAGCATCACATTTGTGGGGTCAATTAAACGCTCAAAATGGCCAGAAAAAGAGAACTTTCATCTGAAACTCGACAGTCTATTCTTGTTCTTAGAAATGAAGGCTGTTCCACTAAATTGTTTGGGTGACCCCAAACTTTTGAACGGTAGTGTATGTATTATTAATGTTGTAAATAGAAATTGTTATTAGAGATGTCCGATAATATCGGTCTGCCGATATTATCGGCCGATAAATGCGTTAAAATGTAATATCTGAAATTATCGGTATCGTTTTTTTTATTATCAGTATCGTTTTTTTTATTTTTTTAAATTTTTTTTTATTAAATCCACATAAAAAACACAAGATACACTTACAATTAGTGCACCAACCCACCCCATTTACACTCATTCACACAAAAGGGTTGTTTCTTTCTGTTATTAATATTCTGGTTCCTACATTATATATCAATATATATCAATACAGTCTGCAAGGGATACAGTCCGTAAGCACACATGATTGTGCGTGCTGCTGGTCCACTAATAGTACTAACCTTTAACAGTTAATTTTACTCATTTTCATTCATTACTAGTTTCTATGTAACTGTTTTTATATTGTTTTACTTTCTTTTTTATTCAAGAAAATGTTTTTAATTTATTTATCTTATTTTATTTGATTCATTTTTTTAAAAAAGTACCTTATCTTCACCATACCTGGTTGTCCAAATTAGGCATAATAATGTGTTAATTCCACGACTGCATATATCGGTTGATATCGGTATCGGTTGATATCGGTAACGGTAATTAAAGAGTTGGACAATATCGGCATATCGGATATCGGCAAAAAGCCATTATCGGACATCCCTAATTGTTACATATCTAGAAAGGGTGGTCCTCAAGAGGTAGGCATTTTTCGGAGGTCTCCAGAAGGTAAGAAATACAAGAGTGTGTGTAATGTGAACCAGGGTGTGTGTGTTAGTGTGTTATGGCAAACTTCCCCCCCCCAAAAAAGGAGGCGGAAGCGAGGAAGACCACAGGGAGGAAGTGGGAGATAAGACAAGGTAAGCTGCAGAAATCCCATTTCTGCCGAGATTCACCGCTTGTCATTTGAAAACGCAAGCTCAGCGCCGCACCTTTGACTTTCCGATCCGCTTAAGGACGGCAAATCCGAAGCAGACCGATAGAAATGGTGATTGATGGCGGGGAGAGAGAGTGCCATCAAAGGGCTAATAAATCACGGCAGATAGCCAGATGCCTTCACGCTGATAACAACCTCTCTCTCTTTCTGCTAAGGCGTGAGAAATCTCCTGTTTGTGTGTGTGTGTGCCCAACCTATATTATGTGTGTGTATCCTCAGAGGTGACATTCCTGTATGTCAGAGCAACAGCCTCAAGTTTAAGATAACACGGCCACGCTGATCTAAGGGTGGGAATTGATTCCCCCCGGTGGCTGGCAAAGGGCTCCAGGTCAGAGCTGATGGCTTTACCTTCTGCACGCAATAACCCTCCATGCAACAACACACAACCTAACCATGCTGACACTACCCTGGAAGCAGCGTGTGTGTGTGTGTGTGTGTGTGTGTGTGTTGTTTACATCCATAGTTTTAGTCTTGCAACCTACGTCAGTCAGTACCTTTACATGCACTAAATCAGGGTTCCCCAACCTTTTTTCCACGAGGGACCGGTTTAATGTATGCATTTAGGGGTGTGACGGTACGTGTATTCGTATTGAACCGTTTCGGGACGGGGGTTTCGGTTCGGTTCGGAGGTGTACCTAGGGATGATGTTTGATAAGGAATTATCGAGTTCGAGCCTATTATCGAATCCTCTTATCGAACCGATTCCTTATCGATTCTCTTATGGAGTCCAGATAGGTTGTTGTATATGGAAAAAAACACACAATATTTGATTTAACAAAAGCTCACTTTTATTATATAATTTTTAAAAAAAAATCTAATAAATAAATAAATATTGACTGTTACCCACCTAAAAAAAAAAAAAAAAAAAAAAAATATTGACTGTTGTTACCCAAAGTATATTAAGTGGTATTTTTCAGAAAAACAAATATATACAGTAACACAAAAACAAGCTGTCTCTGTGATCACTATAGGTGTATAAATAATAATATAGTGTTAAATAAAATCAGTCCCTTGGGCACAAAACTGAAAATAATACAGCTCTCCAAAAAGTGCACTTCTGCTGCTATTGAAACATAACTGTTTGTTATGATGCTTTGACATTTTTGCACTTTATTTCTTTATTGAAAGAAACTTCTATGAAGAGAAAAGTTATTTGCAAATGTGGTTACAATGCTAAAAAATGAAAAGTTAAAGCTAAAAAAAGAAATACACTTTATTGAGTTAACATTATTTCTTTATGGGGGAAAAATGTTATGAGCTAGGGAATATAACAACTACACTACCCAGCATGCAACGGGAGTGACGAGCATGCGCGGTAGCCCCGAAAAGTGTTGCATGTTGCCACGCTGTGAAAGTAAACGTCAAGAACTCAGCCAACACGCCTCGTCTGCATTATTTATAATTAGACAGACAACACATCTACAGTGTGAAAAACAAAAGTTCAAAAAGGGAGATATGTTGTATATATATGTATGTGCTGCAGTGTTGTATATATATGTATGTGCTGCGGTTGCTTTAAGAACGTTGCGACAGCTGCCGTAAAGGAGGTGCGTTGCTAGCCTGGTTGCTATGTTTCCGGTTGGTGGTAAAAGTGTTGGTCATGTGTTTTACCCTGCTCAAATCTCTCAGTAAAGTTATTCGATGGATTATAGCTTTTGTTTTGAACTTTATTACACCTTGGAGCGCTTTTTCCCGTCCATTGTTTTCCTGCTTTCGCTATCTGCGCCTAATGACTGAGCTACGTGACGTCAATTCTTGTGATGTCCCACGGAGCATTTCTGGTCGGGACGGGATTCGAATAAAGAATCAACTCTTTTCCTTTACTATAGTGGTCTCGATAACGGGTACCGGTTCTCAAAAAAGGGATTCGAGTCCGAGGACTCGGTTCTTTTCTTATCAAACAACCGGGAAAACCGGTTTCGAGTAGCATCCCTAGGTGTACCGAACGAGTTTCCACACGGACATATTAAGTAGCCGCCTCCGCTTCCTTCTGCCTCTGTCAGTCGTCTCCACAGCACCCAGCATTGTCGCACCCACACAACCATCTGATTGGTCACACACGGAGCGTTTAAAGGCCTACTGAAATGACATTTTTTTTATTTAAATGGGGATAGCAGATCCATTCTATGTGTCATACTTCATCATTTCGCGATATTGCCATATTTTTGCTGAAAGGATTTAGTAGAGAACATCGACGATAAAGTTCGCAACTTTTGGTCGCTGATAAAAAAAGAAGCCTTGCCTGTACCGGAAGTAGCGTGACGTCACAGGTTGAAAGGCTCCTCACATTTCTCCATTATTTACACCAGCAGCGAGAGAGATTCGGACCGAGAAAGCGACGATTACCCCATTGATTTGAGCGAGGATGAAAGATTTGTGGATGAGGAACGTGAGAGTGAAGGACTAGAGTGCAGTGCAGGACGTATCTTTTTTCGCTCTGACCGTAACTTAGGTACAAGCTGGCTCATTGGATTCCACACTTTCTCCTTTTTCTATTGTGGATCCCGGATTTGTATTTTAAACCACCTCGGATACTATATCCTCTTGAAAATGAGAGTCGAGAACGCGAAATGGACATTCACAGTGACTTTTACCTCCACGACAATACATCGGCGAAGCACTTTAGCTACGGAGCTAACGTGATAGCATCGGGCTTAACTGCATATAGAAACGAAAGAAATAAACCCCTGACTGGAAGGATAGACAGAAAATCAACAATACTATTAAACCGTGGACATGTAAATACACGATTAATGCTTTCCAGCCTGGCGAAGCTTAACAATGCTGTTGCTAACGACGCCATTAAAGCTAACTTAGCAACGGGACCTCACAGAGCTATGCTAAAAACATTAGCTATCCACCTACGCCAGCCAGCCCTCATCTGCTCATCAACACCCGTGCTCACCTGCGTTCCAGCGATCGACGGAGTGACGAAGGACTTCACCCGATCATCCGTGCGGTCGGCGGCTAGCGTCGGATAGCGCATCTGCTATCCAAGTCAAAGTCCTCCTGGTTGTGTTGCTGCAGCCATCCGCTAATACACCGATCCCACCTACAGCTTTCTTCTTTGCAGTCTCCAATGTTCATTAAACAAATTGCAAAAGATTCACCAACACAGATGTCCAGAATACTGTGGAATTTTGAGATGAAAACAGAGCTTTTTGTATTGGATTCAATGTGTCCGAATACTTCCGTTTCAACCATCGACGTCACGCGCAAACGTCATCATACATAGACGTTTTCAACCGGAAGTTTCGCGGGAAATTTAAAATGTCACTTTATAAGTTAACCCGGTCGTATTGGCATGTGTTGCAATGTTAAGATTTCATCATTGATATATAAACTATCAGACTGCGTGGTCGCTAGTAGTGGCTTTCAGTAGGCCTTTAACAGCCAATCAGCAGTGCGTATTCAGAGCGCATGTAGTCAGTGCTGCAGGTAATCATCAGGCTGCGGACTCTCCCCAAATGATAATAAACACCTCCCAGTCAACTACTAGTAACATCACTATGAGCCCGTTGACCTTCTAGAAATATAAACTGCAGCTCAGCTCGCTCGCAGTCCTGGCTTGAGGTGAAGGCTAATTCGCTTTTAGCGTAACGTTAACTCATTTTGCGGTGCGTGTGTGTGTTACGGACAGCAAAGCCCTGTCTGTCAGTTATTTCACTTGACCTTTTTCTGTGTTGAAGCAGCAAAAAAGGACATTATGTTAAATGAAGAGTTTCTGTCTCTGATAGTTGATATAATAATGTAAGTGCATCATTAAGCCTACATGAACTCCATGGTGTTCAGGGATGAATAGTCTCTCCTATTGCTATTGTACTATTTTTTCAGCTATAGTTACATTAATCATTAGTAATGTAGCAGCCTAGTTTTGAATGGCAGGGTCCCTGCTATCACATGTTGATACAAATATAACATTTACATAATAAAACTCAACTACAGGCTTCCCAAATGCTGTAATAAAATAAGCATGATGAGTTGACTTGAAACTGTTTGATGTTGCACTTTTTATATGTAGAAGAAAAGTTTTGTCATTTTATTTAATCTGAGCAACAACTTGAGGCAGTTTAATGTTGATTAACGTGAGCAGAATTATTATAGTGTTCCCAATGTTAAAAGGTGAAGCCATTGTTTACATATTTGGTAAATAAATAACCAAAAAA
>NC_084750.1:16641855-16659355 GCF_033978785.1 Entelurus aequoreus | reverse complement strand
TTCAAAAAAGCTGGCACAAGTGGCAAAAAAGACTGATAAAGTTGAGGAATGCTCATCAAACACTTATTTGGAACACGCCACAGGTGAACGGGCTAATTGGGAACAGGTGGGTGCCATGATTGGGTATAAGAGCAGCTGCCATGCAATGCTCAGTCGTTCACAAACAAGGACGGGGGCGAGGGTCACCACTTTGTCAACAAATGCGTGAGCAAATTGTTTAAGAACAACATTTCTCAAGCAGCTATTGCAAGGAATTTAGGGATTTCACCATCAACGCTCCGTAATATCATCAAAAGGTTCAGAGAATCTGGAGAAATCACTGCACGTATGGACCTTCAACCCCTCAGGCGGTACTGCATCAAAAAGCGACATCAGTGTGTAAAGGATATCACCACATGGGCTCAGGAACACTTCAGAAAACCACTGTCAGTAACTACTTACTCTGTAAGTGCAAGTTAAAACTCTACCATGCAAAGCGAAATACATTTATCAACAACACCCAGAAACGCCGCCGGTTTCGCTGGGCCCGAGCTCAACTAAGATGGACTGAGGCAAAGTGGAAAAGTGTTCTGTGGTCTGACGAGTCCACATTTCAAATTGTTTTTGGAAACTGTGGACGTTGTGTCCTCCGGACCAAAGAGGAAAATAACTATTTGGATTGTTCTAGACGCAAAGTGTAAAAGGCAGCATGTGTGATGGTATGGGGGTGTATTAGTGCCCAAGACATGGGTAACTTACACATCTGTGAAGGCACCATTAATGCTGAAAGGTACATACAGGTTTTGGAGCAACATATGTTGCCATCCAAGCAACGTCATCATGGACGCCCCTGCTTATTTCAGCGAGCCACGTGTTACAACAGCGTGGCTTCGTAGTTGGGGACGGCGTGGTGAAGTTGGGAGAGTGGCCGTGCCAGCAATCTGAGGGTTACTGGTTCAATCCCCACCTTCTACCATCCTAGTCACGTCCGTTGTGTCCTTGAGCAAGACACTTCACCCTTGCTCCTGATGGGTGGTGGTTAGCGCCTTGCATGGCAGCTCCCGCCATCAGTGTGTGAATGTGTGTGTGAATGGGTGAATGTGGAAATAGTGTCAAAGCGCTTAGAGTTCCTTAAAAAAGGTAGACAAGCGCTATACAAGTATGACCCATTTACCATTTAAAAGAGTGCGGGTACTAGACTGGCCTGCCTGTAGTCCAGACCTGTCTCCCATTGAAAATGTGTGGCGCATTATGAAGCCTAAAATAGCACAAGGGAGACCCCCGGACTGTTGAACAACTTAAGCTGTACATCAAGCAAGAATGGGAAAGAATTCCACTTCAAAAATGTGTCTCCTCAGTTCCCGAACCTTTACTGAGTGTTGTTAAAAGGAAAGGCCATGTAACACAGTGGTAAAAAGTAGAGATGTCCGATAATATCGGTCTGCCGATATTATCGGCCGATAAATGCGTTAAAATGTAATATCGGAACTTATCGGTATCGTTTTTTTTATTATCAGTATCGTTTTTTTTTTTTTTTTTTTTTTTTATTAAATCCACATAAAAAACACAAGATACACTTACAATTAGTGCACCAACCCAAAAAACCTCCCTCCCCCCATTTCTTTCTGTTATCAATATTCTGGTTCCTACATTATATATCAATATATATCAATACAGTCTGCAAGGGATACAGTCCGTAAGCACACATGATTGTGCGTGCTGCTGCTCCACTAATAGTACTAACCTTTAACAGTTAATTTTACAAATTTTCATTAATTACTAGTTTCTATGTAACTGTTTTTATATTGTTTTACTTTCTTTTTTATTCAAGAAAATGTTTTTAATTTATTTATCTTATTTTATTTGATTCATTTTTTTAAAAAGTACCTTATCTTCACCATACCTGGTTGTCCAAATTAGGCATAATAATGTGTTAATTCCACGACTGTATATATCGGTTGATATCGGTATCGGTAATTAAAGAGTTGGACAATATCGGCATATCGGCAAAAAGCCATTATCGGACATCCCTAGTAAAAAGGCCTTTTTTGCAATGTGTTGCTGCCATTAAATTCTAAGTTAATGATTATTTGCACAAAAAAATGAAGTTTCTCAGTGTGAACGTTAAATACCGTATTTCCTTGAATAGCCGCCGGGGCGCTAATTAATTTAAAACCTCCTCTTCTCACTCCTGCGTTTACCAAAAGCATGCGGGATTGGCAAGCACGCGCTAATTATTTTAAAACCTCTTCTCACTCCGGCGCTTACCTTATCATGAAAATCACATTTAATAAAAAAAAAAAACGTTATTATGGTCTTACCTTTAGGTATAAATGAGTCCATGCGCAGCTCCTATAGAAGTCTTCCTTATCTTTTTTCAGTTTTAAAAGTCTCTCTGTCTCGATGGAGATCTTCCTTTAATTATTACCTCCTGCTTCCATTGAAAGTCCAGTTTAGAAAACGGTTTTATTTTAGATATGTAATCCTCCATGGTAAAAGTGCATGCAAACAATGGCTGCTCACTCTTGCTGCTTGTTGTCTTCTTCTGCAGCACCGGTCTTCTGCAGTACCAGCAGTCGCAAGAAGGATCACTAGCGCCCTCTACCACCAGGAGGCGGAAGTCATTTAATGACTCATATTTGACCCGGCGGAAGTGCCAAGCATGCGCTAATTATTTTGCGAAACGAGTTTGACCCGGCTGTAATTCTAGGCAGGCGAGTACTATATTCCCGGCGGCAATTCAAGGAAATAAAGTATCTTGTCTTTGCAGTCTATTCAACTGAATATATTTGAAAATAATTTGCAAAAGTCTTCGTATTATTGACCATTTACACAACGTGACAACTTCACTGGTTTCGGGGTTTGTAGTCTAGAACCAGGTGTACAAATGGCAGTCCAGTTGGCATCCTGACCCGTGTCCAAACCCCTTTTATCCGTGACCGCACCTGCAAGGAGTCTTCTTCTTCTGCTCGACCCGTGACTTACGGGAGGCCACCTGGGACCATCACGCATGCTTCCAAACCGCTCCGCACTTTTCAAACTCCCCGGCAGCTAATTACGGCCTTCCCAGATCCCCGCGTGCAAGAAAACACTGCGGAATTAATCCCAAGGTATGAGCTGTTTTCTTTCGGGTGCACCACAGGGGGGTGCGACAAAAGTCAATAAACTCTCTTGATTAACTTTGTTGCCATGATCATTCCCCAGGAACAATCCAATGAACACTAAAAACCCCCCAAAAAAAGGATACTTTCATTTGTTTATTGTAGCAAATATTTACAAGGCTATCTCGTGATACCCCAAAATAAATAGCTCTTTTGGGTTTGGCACCAGTAGAAAAATAAATAGTCCATTTGCTGTGAAACATTGTCTCCAGGAATGTGAGAGGCATTTTTTGGGGTGTTTTTTCTCCCTCCTCCGAACATTCATAGCGGTCTTTCTTCATATCCGTCTGGTCCTGTAAGTGCTCCCTTGCAAGCGTGAGGGGAAATACGGCACATGTCCTCCCGGCAGCTGCACTTGCTGTCCGACTCTGTGGGACAAATGGCCGTTATTGGGATGGAAATATGCCATAAAAAGTGTTTTTTTACTGTACTTTGAGCAGGGCTTTGCAATTATTTTGAAGGAAGAAGAAAACATTTCGCACATCCCCCCCGCTCCACACTATGAATATTATCAATGGTCTGTAACAGTGTGATAAGTACACCTCCGCATAATAATTACAGAACACAAAACAAAGAAATTTAGATCAATTTGCAACAAAAAATACATTTAACAACATCTTTTTTAGCCTGTAACAGAAAATATTAAAAAAATAAAATAATAATAATAATAAAGCCTTATTTTAACTGAGCGTTTTTGATCGACTGGAACGCCACTTTAAACTATGAAAATGATCAATGGTCTGTAACAGTGTGATAAGTACACCTCCGCATAATAATTACAGAACACAAAAAGAAATATAGATCAAATTACAACAAAAAATACGTTTTTATTAATATTTTAATACATTTATTAACATCGTTAAATAAGTTTTTATTATTATTTTAATACATTTATTAACATCGTTTTTAGTCTGTAACAGAAAATATATATAAAAAAAAATTAATAAATAATAATAAAGCCTTATTTTAACTAAGCATTTTTGATCGACTGGAACTCCACTCTATGAATATTATCAATGGTCTGTAACAGTGTGATAAGTACACCTCCGCATAATAATTACAGAACACAAAACAAATAAATATGGATCAAATTACAACAAAAAATACGTTTTTATTATTATTTTAATACATTTATTAACATCATTAAATACGTTTTTATTATTATTTTAATACATTTATTAACATCGTTTTTAGTCTGTAACAGAAAATATAAAAAAAAATATAAATAAATAATAAAGCCTTATTTTAACTAAGCGTTTTTGATCGACTGGAACTCCACTCCACACTATGAATATTATCAATGGTCTGTAACAGTGTGATAAGTACACCTCCGCATAATAATTACAGAACACAAAAAGAAATATAGATCAAATTACAACAAAAAATATGTTTTTATTAATATTTTAATACATTTATTAACATCATTAAATACGTTTTTATTATTATTTTAATACATTTATTAACATTGTTTTTAGTCTTTAACAGAAAATATTAAAATAATAATAATAATAATAAAGCCTTATTTTAACTAAGCGTTTTTGATCGACTGTAACTCCACTCCACACTATGAATATCATCAATGGTCTGTAACAGTGTGATAAGTACACCTCAGCATAATAATTACAGAACACAAAACAAATAAATATAGATCAAATTACAACAAAAAACACAATAACATGGTTTTTAGTCCGTTACAAGAAATATTTTTAAATTTATTAACATCGTTTTTAGTCTGTAACAAAATATATTTTTAAAAAAAATAAAAATAATAAAGCCTTATTTTAACTAAGCGTTTTTGATCGACTGGAACTCCACTTCAAACTATCAAAATGATCAATGGTCTGTAACAGTGTGATAAGTACACCTCCGCATAATTACAGAACACAAAAAGAAATTTAGATCAATTTACAACAAAAAATACATTTATTAACATCGTTTTTAGTCTGTAACAGAGAATATTATAAAAAATAAAAATAATAAAACCTTATTTTAACTAAGCGTTTTTGATCGACTGGAACTCCACTTCAAACTATCAAAATGATCAATGGTCTGTAACAGTGTGATAAGTACACCTCCGCATAATAATTACAGAACACAAAACAAAGAAATTTAGATCAATTTACAACAAAAAATACATTTATTAACATCGTTTTTAGTCCGTAATAGGAAATATTTAAAAAAATTAAATAATAATAAAGCCTTATTTTAACTAAGCGTTTTTGATCGACTGGAACTCCACTTCAAACTATCAAAATGATCAATGGTCTGTAACAGTGTGATAAGTACACCTCCGCATAATAATTACAGAACACAAAACAAATATAGATCAAATTACAACAAAAAATACGTTTTTATTATTATTTTAATACATTTATTAACATCATTATATACGTTTTTATTATTATTTTAATAAATTTATTAACATCGTTTTTAGTCTGTAACAGAAAATATAAAGAAATATAAATAAATAATAAAGCCTTATTTTAACTAAGCGTTTTTGATCGACTGGAACTCCACTCCACACTATGTATATCATCAATGGTCTGTAACAGTGTGATAAGTACACCTCCGCATAATAATTACAGAACACAAAACAAAAAAATATAGATCAAATTACAACAAAAAATACGTTTTTATTATTATTTTAATACATTTATTAACATCATTATATACGTTTTTATTATTATTTTTAATACATTTATTAACATCGTTTTTAGTCTGTAACAGAAAATATAAAAAAATATAAATAAATAATAAACCCTTATTTTAACTAAGCGTTTTTGATCGACTGGAACTCCACTCCACACTATGAATATTATCAATGGTCTGTAACAGTGTGATAAGTACACCTCTGCATAATAATTACAGAACACAAAAAAAAGAAATATAGATCAAATTACAACAAAAAACACAATAACATGGTTTTTAGTCTGTTACAAGAAATATTTTTAAATTTATTAACATCGTTTTTAGTCTGTAACAGAAAATATTTAATAAAAAAAAAAAAAAATAATAAAGCCTTATTTTAATTAAGCGTTTTTGATCGACTGGAACTCCACTTCAAACTATCAAAATGATCAATGGTCTGTAACAGTGTGATAAGTACACCTCCGCATAATAATTACAGAACACAAAACAAAGAAATTTAGATCAATTTACAACAAAAAATACATTTATTAACATCGTTTTTAGTCCGTAATAGGAAATATTAAAAAAATTTAAATAATAATAAAGCCTTATTTTAACTAAGTGTTTTTGATCGACTGGAACTCCACTTCAAACTATCAAAATGATCAATGGTCTGTAACAGTGTGATAAGTACACCTCCGCATAATAATTACAGAACACAAAACAAATAAATATAGATCAAATTACAACAAAAAATACGTTTTTATTAATATTTTAATACATTTATTAACATCGTTAAATACGTTTTTATTATTATTTTAATACATTTATTAACATCGTTTTTAGTCTGTAACAGAAAATATAAAAAAAGTATAAATAAATAATAAAGCCTTATTTTAACTAAGCGTTTTTGATCGACTGGAACTCCACTCCACACTATGAATATTATCAATGGTCTGTAACAGTGTGATAAGTACACCTCCGCATAATAATTACAGAACACAAAACAAAAAAATATAGATCAAATTACAACAAAAAATACGTTTTTATTATTATTTTAATACATTTATTAACATCATTATATACGTTTTTATTATTATTTTTAATACATTTATTAACATCGTTTTTAGTCTGTAACAGAAAATATAAAAAAATATAAATAAATAATAAACCCTTATTTTAACTAAGCGTTTTTGATCGACTGGAACTCCACTCCACACTATGAATATTATCAATGGTCTGTAACAGTGTGATAAGTACACCTCTGCATAATAATTACAGAACACAAAAAAAAGAAATATAGATCAAATTACAACAAAAAACACAATAACATGGTTTTTAGTCTGTTACAAGAAATATTTTTAAATTTATTAACATCGTTTTTAGTCTGTAACAGAAAATATTTAATAAAAAAAAATAATAATAATAAAGCCTTATTTTAATTAAGCGTTTTTGATCGACTGGAACTCCACTTCAAACTATCAAAATGATCAATGGTCTGTAACAGTGTGATAAGTACACCTCCGCATAATAATTACAGAACACAAAACAAAGAAATTTAGATCAATTTACAACAAAAAATACATTTATTAACATCGTTTTTAGTCCGTAATAGGAAATATTAAAAAAATTTAAATAATAATAAAGCCTTATTTTAACTAAGTGTTTTTGATCGACTGGAACTCCACTTCAAACTATCAAAATGATCAATGGTCTGTAACAGTGTGATAAGTACACCTCCGCATAATAATTACAGAACACAAAACAAATAAATATAGATCAAATTACAACAAAAAATACGTTTTTATTAATATTTTAATACATTTATTAACATCGTTAAATACGTTTTTATTATTATTTTAATACATTTATTAACATCGTTTTTAGTCTGTAACAGAAAATATAAAAAAAGTATAAATAAATAATAAAGCCTTATTTTAACTAAGCGTTTTTGATCGACTGGAACTCCACTCCACACTATGTATATCATCAATGGTCTGTAACAGTGTGATAAGTACACCTCCGCATAATAATTACAGAACACAAAACAAATAAATATGGATCAAATTACAACAAAAAATACGTTTTTATTATTATTTTAATACATTTATTAACATCATTAAATACGTTTTTATTATTATTTTAATACATTCATTAACATCGTTATTAGTCTGTAACAGAAAATATAAAAAAAATATAAATAAATAATAAAGCCTTATTTTAACTAAGCGTTTTTGATCGACTGGAACTCCACTCCACACTATGAATATTATCAATGGTCTGTAACAGTGTGATAAGTACACCTCCGCATAATAATTACAGAACACAAAACAAAAAAATATAGATTAAATTCCAACAAAAAATACATTTATTAACATTGTTTTTAGTCTGTAACAGAAAATATAAAAAAATATAAATAAATAATAAAGCCTTATTTTAACTAAGCGTTTTTGATCGACTGGAACTCCACTCCACACTATGTATATTATCAATGGTCTGTAACAGTGTGATAAGTACACCTCCGCATAACAATACAGAACACAAAACAAAGAAATATAGATCAAATTACAACAAAAAACACATTAACATGGTTTTTAGTCCGTTACAAGAAATATTTTTAAATTTATTAACATCGTTTTTAGTCTGTAACAGAAAATATTTTTAAAAAAAAAATAAAATAATAATAAAGCCTTATTTTAACTAAGCGTTTTTGATCGACTGGAACTCCACTTCAAACTATCAAAATGATCAATGGTCTGTAACAGTGTGATAAGTACACTTCCGCATAATAATTACAGAACACAAAAAGATATATAGATCAAATTACAACAAAAAATACATTTAACAACATCATTTTTAGTCCATAACAGAAATTATATACAAATAAATAAATAAATAATTAACCATATTTTAACTAAGCGTTTTTGATCGACTGGAACCGCTTGATACTGAAAGTGTAAATTCAATAAACTAAAAATAATAATAATGAATTGAAATTGATCAGCAACATTAAACCAGAAGCACAGTGTAAAAACATTTTAGTTTTTTATGAAGCTTTTTGATTGATTGAAACTTGTATTAGTAGATTGCACAGTACAGTACATATTCCGTACAATTGACCACTAAATGGTAACACCCCAATAAGTTTTTCAACTTGTTTAAGTCGGGGTCCACATGAATCAATTCATGGTAATCATGAATGGTAAGCATGATACTGATAAAGTCAAATAAAGGAGATTCGGGGTATTTCCAATGTAAACATTAGCATTAGCATCATGTGATTAAATCCAATATAAAGCGACTCCCCCCCCCACTCCACACTATGTATATTATCAATGGTCTGTAACAGTGTGATAAGTACACCTCCGCATAATAATTACAGAACACAAAACAAAGAAATATAGATCAAATTACAACAAAAAATACATTTAACATCGTTTTCAGTCCGTAAGAGGAAATATTAAAAAAAAAAAAAAAAATTAACCATATTTGAACTAAGCGTTTTTGATCGACTGGAACCGCTTAATACTGAAAATGCAAATTCAATAAACTAAAACTAATAATAATAAATTGAACCAGAAGCACAGTAAAGTTCAAGTTAAAGTAGCAATGATTGTCTCACACACACACACACACACACACTAGGTGTGGTGAAATTATTCTCTGCATTTGACCCATTACCCTTGATCACCTCCCTGGGAGGTGAGGGGAGCAGTGAGCAGCAGCGGTGGCCGCGCCCGGGAATCATTTTTTGCTGATTTAACCCCCAATTCCAACCCTTGATGCTGAGTGCCAAGCAGGGAGGTAAAGGCTCCCAATTTTATAGTCTTTGGTATGACTCGGCCGGGGTTTGAACTCACAACCTACCCATCTCAGGGCGGACACTCTAACCACTAGGCCACTGAGTAGGTATAAATAACAATTATGAAATAATTCAACGCAAAAGTTGGGTTGAAAAAAATCAACCCAAAATGTTGAGTTAAAATAACTCCAATGAGGGGTTCCAGCAATCCATTTTTGGGGTTAGGGTATTAGTTTAAGTCCATTTCTGGGTTTTCAAAATGCTGAACCATTTTTGGGTTGTTTTTCAACAAGTAAACGCATTTTGGGGTAATTTTGCATTTGATTAAAAAGTCACTTTTTTCTTGAGGGGAGTTTTATTACGGATTAATCTCATTAACGTTATTTACAATCACCCGACATTGAGTTAGCATAACTCAACTTTTGGGTTAAATAATTCAACCCGATAGTTTGGTTGGGAATAACCCAACATTAACTTATCATAAATCAACTTTTTTGGTTAAAAATTTCAATGCTAAAGGTGTGGGTTGAAAAAATCAACCCAAAATGTTGAGTTAAAATAACTCCAATGAGGGGTTCCAGCAATCCATTTTTGGGGTTAGGGTATTAGTTTAAGTCAATTTCTGGGTTTTCAAAATGCTGAACCATTTTTGGGTTGTTTTTCAACAAGTAAACTCATTTTGGGTTAAAAAGCTTTTTTACATTTGATTAAAAAGTCACTTTTTTCTTGAGGGGAGTTTTATTACGGATTAACGTTATTTACAATCACCCAACATTGAGTTAGCATAACTCAACTTTTGGGTTAAATAATTCAACCTGATAGTTTGGTTGGGAATAACCCAACATTAACTTATCATAACTCAACTTTTTTGGTTAAAAAATTAAATGCTAAAGGTGTGGGTTGAAAAAATCAACCCAAAATGTTGGGTTAAAATAACTCAAATATGGGGTTTGTCCTTTTCTGAACCGGCAGTTGGGTTAAAATTGGGTTAAAACCCAACATTTTTTTAGTGTGCATTAGTTCTGCTACTTCCTTTCATCCATTTTCTACCGCTTGTCCCTTTTGGCATCGCAGGGGGTGCCGGAACCTATCCCAGCTGCACATGGGCAGAAGGCGTGGATTCATCTCATTAACATTATTTACTCAATTTTGGGTTAAATAATTCAGTTTGGTTGGGGAATAACCCAACATTAACTTATCATAACTCAACTTTTTGAGTTAAGGTTGAAAGTTAAAGTACCAATGATTGTCACACACACAACCATCACCCTTGATCACCCCCTGGGAGGTGAGGGGAGCAGTGAGCAGCAGCAGTGGCCACGCCCGGGAATCATTTATGGTGATTTAACCCCCAATTCCAACCCTTGATGCTGAGTGCCAAGCAGGGAGGTAATGGCTCCCATTTTTATAGTCTATGGTATGACTCGGCCGGGGTTCGAACTCACGACCTACCCATCTATATAAAACCGTTTAGTTTTTTATGAAGCGCGATACTGATGAAGTCAAATAAAATAAAAGTTAAGTCGGAGAAAATGCGGTAGTTTATAATTTAATGAATGTTTCTGGTAGTTAATGCGTCACGGACCGGTACCGGTCCTTGAACACTGAAATAAAGGAGAATTACCATGAATTGATTAACGTGGACCCCGACTTAAACAAGTTGAAAAACTTATTGGGATGTTACCATTTAGTGGTCAATTGTACGGAATATGTACTGTACTGTGCAATCTACTAATACAAGTTTTAATCAATCAATCAATCAATTAGAGCAGGGGTGTCCAAACTTTTTCCACTGAGGGCCGAACACGGAAAAATTAAAGCATGCGGGGGCCATTTTGATATTTTTAATTTTCAAACCATAACAAAATATATGGATTTTGTTTGTTTTTTTACCTTTAAGGCTCCCGGGGACCATAAAGGGTCTAAGTCATTAAAATGTTCAAAACAAGTCAAATTGTTATTTTTATTTATTTATATAATGCTTACAGTAAATATGTACAGTATATCAACTTCAGGTTGATATAAAGTTTAAAAAAACAAATAGGTTTTAATTAGGGATGTCCGATAATGGCTTTTTGCCGATATCTGATATTGTCCAACTCTTTAATTACCGATACCGATATCAACCGATACCGATACTGATATATACAGTTGTGGAATCAACACATTATTATGCCTAATTTGGACAACCAGGTATGGTGAAGATAAGGTCCTTTTTTTTTTTAATTAATAAAATAAGATAAATAAATTAAAAACATTTTCTTGAATAAAAAAGAAAGTACAACAATATAAAAACAGTTACATAGAAACTAGTAATTAATGAAAATTAGTAAAATTAACTGTTAAAGGTTAGTACTATTAGTGGAGCAGCAGCACGCACAATCATGTGTGCTTACGGACTGTATCCCTTGCAGACTGTATTGATATATATTGATATATAATGTAGGAACCAGAATATTAATAACAGAAAGAAATGGGGGGAGGGAGGTTTTTTGGGTTGGTGCACTAATTGTAAGTGTATATTGTGTTTTTTATGTTGATTTAATTAAAAAAACAACAAAAAAAACGATACTGATAATAAAAACACTGATACCGATAATTTCCAATATTACATTTTAACGCATATATCGGCCGATAATATCGGAAGGCCGATATTATCGGACATCTTTAATTTTTATTAGTTTTTTTTTACTTTCAACACTTAAGTTACGAGCTCAACTTCAGATATATCTGTCCATTTTACGTTTGAACTATTATTTTGTTTGTTTTATGCTCTTCTGTCAAATAAAACGTGGATGTTTTTGTATGGCAACCACACAATATATGCAATATTTTCCCACATAAAACAATTTAAAGTGAAATATTTGAAATAATTTTAGCCTTGAAGATGTCAATAATTCATTATTATTAGGGATGTCCGATAATGGCTTTTTGCCGATATCCGATATTGTCCAACTCTTTAATTACCGATACCGATATCAACCGATACCGATATCAACTGATATATGCAGTCGTGGAATTAATACATTATTATGCCTAATTTGGACAACCAGGTATGGTGAAGATAAGGTACTTTTAAAAAATAATAATAAAATAAGATAACTAAATTTAAGAAAAATTCTTGAATAAAAAAGAAAGTAAAACAATATAAAAACAGTTACATAGAAACTAGTAATGAATGAAAATGAGTAAAATTAACTGTTAAAGGTTATTACTATTAGTGGAGCAGCAGCACGCACAATCATGTGTGCTTATGGACTGTATCCCTTGCAGACTGTATTGATATATATTGATATATAATGTAGGAACCAGAATATTGATAACAAAAAGAAATGGGGGGAGGGAGGTTTTTTGGGTTGGTGCACTAATTGTAAGTGTATCTTGTGTTTTTTATGTTGATTTAATAAAAAAACGATACAGATAATAAGAAAACCGATACCGATAATTTCCGATATTACATTTTAACGCATTAGGGACATCCCTAATTATTATTGATTTTTTTTTTTTTTTTTTGGAGCAATGGCAATAAAAGAAAAAAGAAAGCCTGCATGGCAGCTTTGTGTCAACATTGCAACTTTTTCTAGTTAGATGTCACCTCATTCCACTTTTTTTAAAATGTTTTAATTTTTGCAATGGCGTTTCCAGAATGTGTGGCGGGCCAATAAACAATTAGCTGCGGGCCGCAAATGGCCCCCGGGCCGCACTTTGGACACCCCTGAATCAGAGCATTAGCGTCACGTGGCCGTGCGTAAAAGGCGCATCAATACAGTATAAAGAGAGTCCATCTCACCTCTGTCGCCCCATCCGGATCATCCCCACTAGTGGGAGGCGGTGGACACGGACCAGGATCCTCCCATCCTCCACACCGAGAAGGCGTAGCTGAGGCGCTCGTGCGCCACGTAGCCGCAGCCGGAGCCGCGCGCGTCCGCCGCCGCCGCCGCCGCCGCCTCGTCGCTCCGCAGCACCTCGCACAGGAAGTCGATGTAGCGCGCGGCCAGCTTGAGCGTCTGGATCTTGCTGAGCTTGTCGGAGGGCAGCGTGGGGATGATCTCGCGCAGCGACGTGAAGGCCTCGTTCAGCGACTGCGTGCGCTGGCGCTCGCGCACGTTGGCCATGACGCGCTGCGTCTGCGCGTCGTCCCCGGAGCGCGCCGGGCTGCTGCCCGCGCTCCCGCCCACGCACGTCGTCGTCGTCGTCGTCCTTTTTCCCGCCACGTCCGGGTCGTCCGCGCTCCTGCGCGTCACGGCCGCGCGCCGCTTCCTGGCGCCTCTCCTCGGCGGCTGCCGCTCGGCCTCCTCCTCGCTGTTCCCCGCGCTGTCCATCGGGGAGGAGTCGTCGTCTTCCCGCATGGTCCGCAAACTTGCCCCCACCCCCCCAAAACAACAAAAATTGCCCCCCCGAACTTAGTTAGAACATCAGCGGAGTCCAGGTGACAAGTGAGGGGAAAGTGCGGCCTGCGCGCGGCTTTTTAACGCCGACGTGGAGGTGCCGCCCACGCGCTCTTGGATGCAGGCTTTTTTTTTGGGGGGGGGGGGGGGGGGGGGGTGCGTGTTGTGATTGGCGGACAGCGTGTAACTTAAAACCTCTGCGAGGAATCGCTTGGTCCTCACATCACGCACAGGAGTTGCAACTCAGGCACAACAAATAGGAAAATGGGTGTTGTTGATATTTGGGTTATACTTCTCGAATTTAACTTCAAGTGTTCAAACTGAAAGTAAGCAAACAAACTTTAAAGGGGAACTGCACTTTTGGGGGGAATTTTGCCGAGACCAGCACATTTTTCTCTTTTTTTTTAAAGCATTCTAAGTCATAAATAAACACTAGCAAAAGTCAGCTAATAATGTAATGTAGTATGTAACATGCATGTCAAATAAAAATGATGTAATGTAATGTAGTAACATGCATGTCATATAAACATGATGTAATGTAATGTAGTAACATGCATGTCATATACACATGATGTAATGTAGTAACATGCAAGTCATATAAACATGATGCAATGTAATGTAATACCATGCATGTCATATAAACATGATGTAATGTAGTAACATGCATGTCATATAAACATGATGTAATGTAATGTACTAACATGCATGTCATATAAACATGATGTAATGTAATGTAGTAACATGCATGTCATATAAACATGATGTAATGTAATGTAGTAACATGTATGTCATATAAACATGATGTAATGTAATGTAGTAACATGCATGTCATATAAACTTGATGTAATGTAATGTAGTAACATGCATGTCATATAAACATGATGTAATGTAATGTAGTAACATGTATGTCATATAAACATGATGTAATGTAATGTACTAACATGCATGTCATATAAACATGATGTAATGTAGTAACATGCATGTCATATACACATGATGTAATGTAATGTAGTAACATAAATGTCATATACACATGATGTAATGTAATGTAGTAACATGCATGTCATATAAACATGATGTAATGTAATGTACTAACATGCATGTCATATAAACATGATGTAATGTAATGTAGTAACATGCATGTCATATAAACATGATGTAATGTAATGTAGTAACATGCATGTCATATAAACATGATGCAATGTAATGTAATACCATGCATGTCATATAAACATGATGTAATGTAGTAACATGCATGTCATATAAACATGATGTAATGTAATGTACTAACATGCATGTCATATAAACATGATGTAATGTAATGTAGTAACATGCATGTCATATAAACATGATGTAATCTAATGTACTAACATGCATGTCATATAAACATGATGTAATGTAGTAACGTGCATGTCATATACACATGATGTAATGTAATGTAGTAACGTGCATGTCATATAAACATGATGTAATGTAATGTAGTAACATGCATGTCATATAACCATGATGTAATGTAATGTACTAACATGCATGTCATATAAACATGATGTAATGTAATGTACTAACATGCATGTCATATAAACATGATTTAATGTAATGTAGTAACATGCATGTCATATAAACATGATGTAATGTAATGTACTAACATGCATGTCATATAACCATGATGTAATGTAATGTACTAGCATGCATGTCATATAAACATGATGTAATGTAATATAATAACATGCATGTCATATAAACATGATGTAATGTAATGTAATAACATGCATGTCATATACACATGATGTAATGTAATAACATGCATGTCATATAAACATGATGTAATGTAATGTAGTAACATGCATGTCATATACACATGATGTAATGTAATGTAGTAACATGCATGTCATATACACATGAAGTAATGTAATGTAGTAACATGCATGTCATATAAACATGATGTAATGTAATGTACTAACATGCATGTCATATAAACATGATGTAATGTAATGTACTAACATGCATGTCATATAAACATGATGTAATGTAATGTAGTAACATGCATGTCGTATAAACATGATGTAATGTAATGTAGTAACATGCATGTCATATAAACATGATGTAATGTAATGTAGTAACATGCATGTCGTATAAACATGATGTAATGGAATGTAGTAACATGCATGTCATATAAACATGATGTAATGTAATGTAGTAACATGCATGTCGTATAAACATGATGTAATGTAATGTAGTAACATGCATGTCATATACAGATGATGTAATGTAATGTAGTAACATGCACGTCATATAAACATAATGTAATGTAGTAACATGCATGTCATATAAACATGATGTAATGTAATGTAGTAACATGCATGTCGTATAAACATGATGTAATGTAATGTAGTAACATGCATGTCGTATAAACATGATGTAATGTAATGTAGTAACATGCATGTCATATAAACATGATGTAATGTAATGTAGTAACATGCATGTCATATAAACATGATGTAATGTAATGTAGTAACATGCATGTCATATACACATGATGTAATGTAATGTAGTAACATGCATGTCATATACACATGATGTAATGTAATGTAGTAACATGCAAGTCATATAAACATGATGTAATGTAGTAACATGCATGTCATATAAACATGATGTAATGTAATGTACTAACATGCATGTCATATACACATGATGTAATGTAATGTAGTAACATGCATGTCATATACAGATGATGTAATGTAATGTAGTAACATGCACGTCATATAAACATAATGTAATGTAGTAACATGCATGTCATATACACATGATGTAATGTAATGTACTAACATGCATGTCATATAAACATGATGTAATGTAATGTAGTAACATGCATGTCATATACACATGATGTAATGTAATGTACTAACATGCATGTCATATAACCATGATGAAATGTAATGTACTAACATGCATGTCATATAAACATGATGTAATGTAATGTAATAACATGCATGTCCTATAAACATGATGTAATGTAATGTAATAACATGCATGTCATATAAACATGATGTAATGTAATAACATGCATGTCATATAAACATGATGTAATGTAGTAACATGCATGTCATATAAACATGATGTAATGTAATGTAGTAACATGCATGTCATATACACATGATGTAATGTAATGTAGTAACATGCATGTCATATAAACATGATGTAATGTAATGTAGTAACATGCATGTCATATAAACATGATGTAATGTAATGTAGTAACATGCATGTCATATACACATGATGTAATGTAATGTAGTAACATGCATGTCATATAAACATGATGTAATGTAATGTAGTAACATGCATGTCATATACACATGATGTAATGTAATGTAGTAACATGCATGTCGTATAAACATGATGTAATGTAATGTAGTAACATGCATGTCATATAAACATGATGTAATGTAATGTAGTAACATGCATGTCATATAAACATGATGTAATCTAATGTACTAACATGCATGTCATATAAACATGATGTAATGTAGTAACGTGCATGTCAT
>NC_084750.1:16616855-16636855 GCF_033978785.1 Entelurus aequoreus | reverse complement strand
AAATAAGAATTAGCATGTCACTAAACATGAAGTACACGTTTGTGTACTTATGGACTAAGTACATCATATCGAAAGATGATTCTTAGTTTTTATTCTAATTAGGGTCCAAAAAACCCTAATAGCAAAGAGAAATAAAAAAAAGCATGTAAACAAACAGCTCGGGCCTTATTTAATATATTTTCTGTAGGACAAACATGACAAATCCTTCCTAATTGTTAGAATTCCCACTCTATATGAAACATCATTCACCGATGAGACTATTTTGCAAGCACCATTTTGTCCTACTAATTTCAGCGATCCTTGAACTCATCGTAATTTGTCTACACGTACAACTTTCTCCGACATTGCCACAGAAAGACATGTTTTATGCCACTCCTTTGTCCACCAAACTTTTTATACTGTGCGTGAATGCACAAAGGTGAGCTTTGTTGATGTTTTTGACTTGTTGGAGTGCTAATCAGGCATATTTGCTGCAAGCTAATCCATGCTAGCATGCTATATAGGCTAGCTGTATGTACATATTGCATCATTATGCCTCACTTGTAGGTATATTTATGCTCATTTACTTTCCTTTGCTTATTTAATTTATATGTGCATGTCTCATGACACATTATCTGTATGTAATATTGGCTGCATTTCAGTTGTTTGTGTGCCATGTTGTTCCAGACCACAGCAAACGTTACCCAGCGTGCAAAGATTGTAATACATCCTTTAGAACGAGGGTCCCCAACATTTTTTTCCACCAGGGACCGGTTTAATGTATGCATTATTTTCACAGACCAGCCGGCTTTTCACATGTGGCAGATAAAAACAGCAAAAAAAATGAGCATGAAAAATCAAGTCACTATAACGCTAACGTGTACTATATATATACCAGTGTTTGGAGCGCCCCCTAGAATGTAATATATGTCTTTTACCAGCCGTGGTCCGCATAGGCCACAGCGGTACTTAGTTGTAATACACTTTTCTACCACTTGTGGCAGTAATGACAATATAAAACCAGAGTGAAATTCATAGAGAAAATTCTTAAGCGCAAAAATTATGACTAACGTGGTATTTTCATTTGCACTTTAATTTTATTGACAGTTTAGTTTAAAAAAAACTATTATTACTATTTATTATTAATTTATTTTATTTATTTTAGCAGAACTTAATACCATACCATACCAACTTTATTTATAAAGCCCTTTAAAAACAACCACAGTTGAAAAACAAAGGGCTGTACACCACAAAGAAATAAAGGCAAAGGACAGACTAAAAAAATAAAATTTAAAACAGAAGTAAAATACACATTAAAAAAGCAAATACAAAATTACCCTAAGAACAATTTGTTAGATAAAAAGCAGTTAAAATAATGTATATTGTATGTCAATTTATTTTGTCTAATCAGTCTGACCTAAACCTAAGGTTTATTTGTTACATTCATAATTTAATCTTTGTGATTTACCAGCCGTGGTCCGCATAGGCCACAGCGGTACTTAGTCGTAATACACTTTTCTACCACTTGTGGCAGTAATGACAATATAAAACAACCAGAGTGAAATTCATAGAGAAATTTCTTAAGCGCAAAAATTATGACTAACGTGGTATTTTCATTTGCATTTTAATTTTTTTGACAGTTTAGTTAAAAAAACTATTATTAGATTAATAATTTAATCTTTGTGATTTACCAGCCGTGGTCCGCATAGGCCGCAGCGGTACTTAGTCGTAGTACACTTTTCTACCACTTGTGGCAGTAATGACAATATAAAACAACAAGAGTGAAAATCATAGAGAAATTTCTTAAGCGCAAAAGTTATGACTAACGTGGTATTTTCATTTGCACTTTAATTTTATTGACAGTTTAATTTAAAAAAAACTATTATTACTATTCATTATTAATTTAGTTTATTTTAGCAGAACATAATGTATATTGTATGTAAATTTATTTTTTCTAATCAGTCCGACCTAAGCCTAAGGTTTATTTGTTACATTAATAATTTAATCTTTGTGATTTACCAGCCATTGTTTGCATAGGCCACAGCGGTACTTAGTCGTAATACACTTTTCTACCACTTGTGGCAGTAATGACAATATAAAACAACCAGAGTGAAATTCATAAGAGAAATTTCTTAAGCGCAAAAATTATGACTAAAGTGGTACTTTCATTTGCACTTTAATTTTATTGACAGTTTAGTTAAAAAAAAACTATTATTACTATTTATTATTAATTTATTTGATTTATTTTAGCAGAACATAATGTATTTTGTCTAATCAGTCTGACCTAAGCCTAAGGTTTATTTGTTAAATTAATAATTTAATCTTTGTGATTTACCAGCCGTGGTCCGCATAGGCCACAGCGGTACTTAGTCGTAATACACTTTTCTACCACTTGTGGCAGTAATGACAATATAAAACAACCAGAGTGAAATTCATAGAGAAATTTCTTAAGCGCAAAAATTATGACTAACGTGGTATTTTCATTTGCATTTTAATTTTTTTGACAGTTTAGTTTAAAAAACTATTATTAGATTAATAATTTAATCTTTGTGATTTACCAGCCGTGGTTTGCATAGGCCACAGCGGTACTTAGTCGTAGTACACTTTTCTACCACTTGGGGCAATAATGACAATATAAAACAACCAGAGTGAAATTCATAGAGAAATTTCTTAAGCGCAAAAGTTATGACTAACGTGGTATTTTCATTTGCACTTTAATTTTATTGACAGTTTAATTAAAAAAAAACTATTATTACTATTTATTATTAATTTAGTTTATTTTAGCAGAACATAATGTATATTGTATGTAAATTTATTTTATCTAATCAGTCTGACCTAAGCCAAAAGTTTGTTAAATTAATAATTTAATCTTTGTGATTTACCAGCCGTGGTCCGCATAGGCCACATCGGTACTTAGTCGTAATACACTTTTCTACCACTTGTGGCAGTAATGACAATATAAAACAACCAGAGTGAAATTCATAGAGAAATTTCTTAAGCGCAAAAATTATGACTCAAGTGGTACTTTCATTTGCACTTTAATTTTATTGACAGTTTAGTTAAAAAAAAACTATTATTACTATTTATTATTAATTTAGTTTATTTAATTTAGCAGAACATAATGTATTTTGTCTAATCAGTCTGACCTAAACCTAAGGTTTATTTGTTAAATTAATAATTTAATCTTTGTGATTTACCAGCCGTGGTCCGCATAGGCCACAGCGGTACTTAGTCGTAATACACTTTTCTACCACTTGTGGCAGTAATGACAATATAAAACAACCAGAGTGAAATTCATAGAGAAATTTCTTAAGCGCAAAAATTATGACTCAAGTGGTACTTTCATTTGCATTTTAATTTTTTTGACAGTTTAGTTAAAAAAAACTATTATTAGATTAATAATTTAATCTTTGTGATTTACCAGCCGTGGTCCGCATAGGCCACAGCGGTACTTAGTCGTAATACACTTTTCTACCACTTGGGGCAATAATGACAATATAAAACAACCAGAGTGAAATTCATAAGAGAAATTTCTTAAGCGCAAAAATTATGACTAAAGTGGTATTTTCATTTGCACTTTAATTTTATTGACAGTTTAGTTAAAAAACTATTATTACTATTTATTATTAATTTTGTTAAAATATTTTTATTATTAATTTAGTTTATTTATTTTAGCAGAACATTATGTATATTGTATGTACATTTATTTTTTCTAATCAGTCCGACCTAAGCCTAAGGTTTATTTGTCAAATTAATAATTTAATCTTTGTTAGTTAGTTAATTATTTCTTCGGTCAGTGGTCAACAAAATAAACAAACAGTTGTACATTCATCAATTGAAAATGTTGCAGACCGAAAGGGTTTAGGCTGAAGTTGAACACTTACTGCGCCTAACCCTATAAACAATGTCAAATACAAGATGAGTTTCCAAAAGGTATAAAATGTCCTTTGCACAACATATTATAAATACACAAATGTTCAATTACATACACAGTAAAGACACGTGAAATATAACTTATAGAAGGCTTTTCATTTGTTGCGGCTCCAGACAGATATTTTTTTGTGTATTTTTGTTCCAATATGGCTCTTTCAACATTTTGGGTTGCCGACCCCCGACTTAACCGTGACCTGCTTGTTATACGGTCGTAACGTGGCTTTATCTACACTTCTGTTGCACACATTTATGACAAATTATGACATTGTCAGCAAGTTTTGAGCAAATAAATGTGGTGCATTCAAGTAACACATTTAAAAAAATGTTCCTGGATGACATTCTGACAATAAAATTGCAACTGTTTCCAAATATTAGAGTCTTTTTTTTGTCAGGTATTTTTAATAATAAGCTGGGATTCATCCAAATTCCAAAGTGCGATTAATCGGACTAAGAAAAATGAATCATTTGACAGCACTAATAAAATACACCATGAAAGTGAAGGTGTACTTCATGTTGTTGATGGTCTCAATTGTAGTTAGTTACACGTTCAACTACTGACATTTTAATTGCTAACACGGATATGAGGTATTTTGCAACTTTTTAAGATGTTTTGTAAACATCTAAACCTGTGTAGCATGCTAATGTATTAACAATTTACATATGTCAACCAAACAACAAAATACTTTGAGGCGTAAACCTGTAAAATGTCCTCAAAAGCTAGCATGTTAACATTAGCATACTAGCAAAAGAGTTAAATAACAAAACAGATAATTGTATATTTGCAAAATGAGCTCAAATAGCCAACATGCTAACAGTTACAATGTAAAAATATTGGAAATATTGTCAAGTTTGCTCCAAAACTACCATGTTAACATTAGCATGCTAGTAAGAGAGTCAAATAACAAAACACATGACTGTACATCTGCAAAATGAGCTCAAATAGCCAACATGCTAACAGTTAAAATGTCAAAATATTGGAAATATTGTCAAGTTTGCTCAAAAACTAGCATGTTAACATTAGCATGCTAGCAAGAGAGTCAAATGACAAAACATATAATTGTATATCTGCAAAATGAGCTCAAATAGCCAACATGCTAACATGGAAAATGTCAAAATATTGGAAATATTGTCAAGTTTGCTCAAAAACTAGCATGTAAACATTAGCATGCTAGCAAGAGAGTCAAATAAAACATATATTTGTATATCTGCAAAATGAGCTCAAATAGCCAACATGCTAACAGTTAAAATGTCAAAATATTGGAAATATTGTCAAGTTTGCTCCAAAACTAGCATGTTAACATTAGCATGCTAGCTAGAGAGTCAAATAACAAGACTGTACATCTGCAAAATGAGCTCAAATAGCCAACATGCTAACAGTTAACAGGGAAAATGTCAAAATATTGGAAATATTGTCAAGTTTGCTCCAAAACTACCATGTTAACATTAGCATGCTAGCAATAGAGTCAAATAAGACTGTACATCTGCAAAATGAGCTCAAATAGCCAACATGCTAACAGTTACAATGTAAAAATATTGGAAATAGTCAATTTTGCTCAAAAAACTAGCATGTTAACATTAGCATGCTAGCAAGAGAGTCACATACCAAAACATGACTGTACATCTGCAAAATGAGCTCAAATAGCCAACATGCTAACAGTTAAAATGTCAAAATATTGGAAATATTGTCAAGTTTGCTCAAAAACTAGCATGTAAACATTAGCATGCTAGCAAGAGAGTCAGATAACAAAACATATAATTGTATATCTGCAAAATGAGCTCAAATAGCCAACATGCTAACAGGGAAAATGTCAAAATATTGGAAATATTGTCAAGTTTGCTCAAAAACTAGCATGTGAACATTAGCATGCTAGCAAGAGAGTCAAATAACAAAACATATAATTGTATATCTGCAAAATGAGCTCAAATAGCCAACATGCTAACAGTTAAAATGTCAAAATATTGGAAATATTGTCAAGTTTGCTCCAAAACTACCATGTTAACATTAGCATGCTAGCAAGAGAGTCAAATAACAAGACTTTACATCTGCAAAATGAGCTCAAATAGCCAACATGCTAACAGTTACAACGTAAAAATATTGGAAATAGTCAATTTTGCTCAAAAACTAGCATGTTAACATTAGCATGCTAGCAAGAGAGTCAAATACCAAAACATGACTGTACATCTGCAAAATGAGCTCAAATAGCCAACATGCTAACAGTTAAAATGTCAAAATATTGGAAATATTGTCAAGTTTGCTCAAAAACTAGCATGTTAACATTAGCATGCTAGCAAGAGAGTCAAATAACAAAACATATAATTGTATATCTGCAAAATGAGCTCAAATAGCCAACATGCTAACAGGGAAAATGTCAAAATATTGGAAATATTGTCAAGTTTGCTCAAAAACTAGCATGTAAACATTAGCATGCTAGCAAGAGAGTCAAATAACAAAACATACTTGGCTCCAGCGCCCCCTGCGATCCCGAAAGGGACAAGCGGTAGAAAATGGATGGATGACTGTACATCTGCAAAATGAGCTCAAATAGCTAACATGCTAACAGTGAACGGGTGAAATGTCAAAAATATTTGCGGTGTGGAGCTGCAAAATGAGCTGAAAAGCTGCGATGAGCAAGTTGGGACTTTAGAAAACACTTAAAAGTGAAGTGAATTATATTTATATAGCGCTTTTCTCTAGTGACTCAAAGCACTTTTACATGGTGAAACCCAATATCTAAGTTACATTTCAAGCAGTGTGGGTGGCACTGGGAGCAGGTGGGTAAAGTGTCTTGCCCAAGGACGGCGGAAGCGGGAATCGAACCCGGAACCCTCAAACTGCTGGCCACGTCCACTCTACCAACTGAGCAATGCCGCAGTGACACATTTAAAGAACGTTCCAGGTGACATTCCGATGATAAAATTCCAATAGTTTCCAAATGTTAGGCTCCTTTTTTTAAAAGTCCTGCGATGAGGTGGCGACTTGTCCAGGGTGTACCCCGCCTTTCGGCCCGAATGCAGCTGAGAGAGGCTCCAGCACCCCCCCCCAAAAAGAACAAGCGGTAGAAAATGGATGGAACTAGAACTAGCACGCATATATCTATCATATATCTTTTTTTTTTTTTTAAAAGAAGGGTTTCCAAGCTTTTTAAAAGTATCCACAGTCTGTGGTGCCCTCAGGTGGTCAGGGAGAGCGTTCCACGGGTCTCCCATTGTTCAAAGCTTTGTCCCTGAAGGTTGGAGGAGGTCAGTCTGTCCGGAGCGGAGGATTTGGGGGTGAGCAGTTCTTTGAGGTAGAGGGGGGGAATTTCCATGGAATGCAGCTGAGATAGGCTCCAGCGACCCCACCCCCACCCCAAAAGGGACAAGCGGTAGAAAATGGATGGATGGATGGAACTAGAACTAGCACGCATATATCTAAAAAAAAAAATACTTTTTTTTTTTTTAAAAGAAGGTTTTCTAAGCCTTTTTTTTTTAAAGCATCCACAGTCTGTGGTGCCCTCAGGTGGTCAGGGAGAGCGTTCCACGGGTCTCCCATTGTTCGTAGCTTTGTCCTCGGAGGTTGGAGGAGGTCAGTCTGTCCGGAGCGGAGGTGTCGCGTGGAGGATTTGGGGGTGAGCAGTTCTTTGAGGTAGAGGGGGGGCATTTCCATGGAATGCAGCTGAGATAGGCTCCCCCGCCACCCCAAAAGGGACAAGCGGTAGAAAATGGATGGATGGACGGAACTCGAACTAGCACGCATATATCTTAAAAAAAAAAAAAAAAAAAAAAAGGCTTTTTTTTAAAAAAGGGTTTCCAAGCCTTTTTTAAAAAGTATCCAGTCTGTTGTGCCCTCAGGTGGTCAGGGAGAGCGTTCCACAGGTCTCACATTGTTCATAGCTTTGTTGTCCCAAAAGGGACAAGCGGTAGAAAATGGAAGGATGGATGTAACTCCAACTAGCACGCATATATCTAAAAAAAAACCCGCTTTTTTTTTAAAAGAAGGGTTTCTAAGCCTTTTTTAAAAAGCATCCACAGTCTGTGGTGCCCTCAGGTGGTCAGGGCCACCCCAAAAGGGACAAGCGTTAGAAAATGGATGGATGGATGGGAATTAGAACTAGCACGCATATATCTAAAAAAAAAGCCTTTTTTTTTTTAAAAGAAGGGTTTTTTAGCCTTTTTTTAAAAGCATCCACAGCCTGTGGTGCCCTCAGGTGGTCAGGGCCACCCCAAAAGGGACAAGCAGTAGAAAATGGAAGGATGGATGTAACTCCACCTAGCACGCATATATCTAAAAAAAAAAACGCTTTTTTTTTTAAAAAGAAGGGTTTCTAAGCCTTTTAAAAAGCATCCACAGTCAGTGGTGCCCTCAGGTGGTCAGGGCCACCCCAAAAGGGACAAGCGGTAGAAAATGGAAGGATGGATGTAACTCCAACTAACACGCATATATCTAAAAAAAAACCCGCTTTTTTTTGAAAAAGAAGGGTTTCTAAGCCTTTTTTTTAAAAGCATCCACAGTCTGTGGTGCCCTCAGGTGGTCAGGGCCACCCCAAAAGGGACAAGCGGTAGAAAATGGAAGGATGGATGTAACTCCACCTAGCACGCATATATCTAAAAAAAACCCGCTTTTTTTTAAAAAGAAGGGTTTCTAAGCCTTTTAAAAAGCATCCACAGTCTGTGGTGCCCTCAGGTGGTCAGGGAGAGCGTTCCACGGGTCTCCCATTGTTCGTAGCTTTGTCCTCGGAGGTCAGTCTGTCCGGAGTGGAGGTGTCGCGTGGAGGATTTGGGGGTGAGCAGTTCTTTGAGGTAGATGGGGGGCATTTTCATGGAATGCAGCTGAGAGGCTCCACCACCCCAAAAGGGACAAGCGGTAGAAAGTAGATGGATGGACGGAACTCGAACTAGCACGCAAATATCTAAAAAAATAAAAAAATAAAAAAAAGGCTTTTTTTAAAAAGGGTTTCCAAGCCTTTTTAAAAAAGTATCCAGTCTGTTGTGCCCTCAGGTGGTCAGGGAGAGTGTTCCACAGGTCTCCCATTGTTCATAGCTTTGTTGTCCCAAAAGGGACAAGCGGTAGAAAATGGAAAGATGGATGTAACTCCAACTAGCACGCATATATCTAAAAAAAACCCCCGCTTTTTTTAAAAAGAAGGGTTTCTAAGCCTTTTTAAAAAAAAAGCATCCACAGTCTGTGGTGCCCTCAGGTGGTCAGGGCCACCCCCAAAAGGGACAAGCGGTAGAAAATGGATGGATGGATGGAACTAGAACTAGAACTTTTTTTTAAAAAAAAGAAGGGTTTCTAAGTCTTTTTAAAAAAAAGCATCCACAGTCTGTGGTGCCCTCAGGTGGTCAGGGCCACCCCAAAAGGGACAAGCGGTAGAAAATGGATGGATGGATGGAACTAGAACTAGAACTTTTTTTTAAAAAAGAAGGGTTTCTAAGTCTTTTTAAAAAAAAGCATCCACAGTCTGTGGTGCCCTCAGGTGGTCAGGGCCACCCCAAAAGGGACAAGCGGTAGAAAATGGATGGATGGAATGTAAGTTCTGCATGTGATTATTCATGATTGCTCAATAAAAACAGGTGCAGGTGTTCATGTTGAGTCCACTAGTCATAACGAGCAGGTCTTACACTGAAAGTACTCCCCAAGTCATGCTGGGCTCGGGTCCTCCAGCAGGTCCTCCATGAAGGCGATGTAGACCATGGCCAGCCGCAGGGTCTCGATGCGGGACAACCTCTTCTCGTAGGCGAACGTGGGCACTTTCTTCCTGAGGGCGTCGAAGGCCTCGTTCAGGCTGAACATCCGCTTCCTCTCCCGCACGTTGGCCGCCTGCCGCTGCACCACCGTGACGGTCCTCCTGCGCTTGGACCTGCCGGGGCCCGGGCTCCCGTCCTCCGGGCTCGCCGGACTCTCCTCCGCCCGCTCCGTGGCGCGGCCGACGTGGTTCACCAGTCGGATGAAGGTGGAGTCCAGGGTCTGCATCCTGGAGGTCCTGGCCGTCCTTTAAAGCGCGCTCAGGAGAGCATCTCTTTAGTCCCAATCCGGATGGAGCGCGACAGGGGCCAGATCCTCCTTGGCCAAGGTCCAGAGGCCCTTCCTGCGGTTTCAATAAGCGCCGTGCAAGTGACACACAAAACATTTCCCTCAAGTGGCCCGAGCAGAACCTCTCCCAGTGACGCTTGTGAGGGGGCGGGAGGGTCCTGAGTCCCCGAGTCCCGAGTCCTGACAGGAGGGTCACACAGTCCTGTTTGCACTTTTCCCTTCTTCACTTTCAGCAAACACAACATTCCCTAGCAGCAAAAAGCTTTTCTGTTGCAAATGGGAGCAAATAGGTGTGAGTTCCCATGGCAGGGGGGGGGGGGGGGGGGGGGACTCTGGACCTGGGGGGTGGGTCTCAGTGCTGGCTCAGAAAGACCCCGTCAAGGTCCATGATGATGCTTCTGAGACTTTAGGAGTTGGGGGTTTTTTTTTGTGCTACACTGCAAAAACTAAAATCTAAGATGAAATATCTCAAATAAGGGTGATATTTGCCTATTTTCTGTCTGATAAGATAATTATTTTTATGTTAGAGTGTTTTACTTGTTTTAAGTGTTTTGGTCCTAAATGATGTCAGTAAGATATTACAGCTTGTTGCTGAGATGTGATGACCTATAGAATATCAACTGTTGTGTCATCAACACTCACAACTAGGGATGTCCGATAATGGCTTTTTGCCGATATTCCGATATTGTCCAACTCTTTAATTACCGATACCGATATCAACCGATATATGCAGTCGTGGAATTAACACATTATTATGCCTAATTTGGACAAGCATGTATGGTGAAGATAAGGTACTCTTTAAAAAAAATAACAAAATAAGATAACTAAATTAAAAACATTTTCTTGAATAAAAAAAGAAAGTAAAACAATATAAAAACAGTTACATAGAAACTAGTAATGAATGAAAATGTGTAAAATTAACTGTTAAAGGTTAGTACTATTAGTGGAGCAGCAGCACGCACAATCATGTGTGCTTACGGACTGTATCCCTTGCAGACTGTATTGATATTTATTGATATATAATGTAGGAACCAGAATATTGATAACAGAAAGAAATTGGGGGAGGGAGGTTTTTTTGGGTTGGTGCACTAATTGTAAGTGTATCTTGTGTTTTTTATGTTGATTTAATAAAAAAAACAAAAAAACAACAACAAAAAACGATACAGATAATAAAAAAAACGATACCGATAATTTCCGATATTACATTTTAACGCATTTATCCCTACTCACAAGTATAAAACTACTTTTTTGAAGGCCTACTGAAATTAAATTTTTCTTATTTAAACGGGGATAGCAGATCCATTCTGTGTCATACTTGATCATTTCGTGATATTGCCATATTTTTGCTGAAAGGATTTAGTATAGAACAACGACGATAAAGATCGCAACTTTTGGTGTCTGATAAAAAAAAGGCTTGCCTAGGGATGTCCGATAATATCGACCGGCCGATATTATCGGCCGATAAATGCGTTAAAATGTAATATCGGACATTATCGGTATCGGTTTTTTATTATCTGTATCGTTTTTTTGTTTGTTTGGTTTTTTTTGTTTTTTTTTTATTAAATCCACATAAAAAAACACAAGATACACTTACAATTAGTGCACCAACCCAAAAAACCTCCCTCCCCCATTTACACTCATTCACACAAAAGGGTTGTTTCTTTCTGTTATTAATATTTAGGTTCCTACATTATATACCAATATATATCAATACAGTCTGCAAGGGATACAGTCCGTAAGCACACATGATTGTGCGTGCTGCTGCTCCACTAATAGTACTAACCTTTAACAGTTAATTTTACTCATTTTCATTAATTACTAGTTTCTACGTAACTGTTTTTATATTGTTTTACTTTCTTTTTTATTCAAGAAAATGTTTTTAATTTAGTTATCTTATTTTATTTATTTTTAAAAAAAGTACCTTATCTTCACCATACCTGGTTGTCCAAATTAGGCATAATAATGTGTTAATTCCACGACTGCATATATCGGTTGATATCGGTATCGGTTGATATCTGTATCAGTAATTAAAGAGTTGGACAATATCGGAATATCAGATATCGGCAAAAAGCCATTATCGGACATCCCTACTCACAAGTATAAAACTACTTTTTTAAAGGCCTACTGAAATGACATTTTTCTTATTTAAACGGGGATAGCAGATCCATTCTATGTGTCATACTTGATCATTTCGTGATATTGCCATATTTTTGCTGAAAGGATTTAGTATAGAACGACGACGATAAAGATCGCAACTTTTGGTATCTGATAAAAAAAAAGGCTTGCCTAGGGATGTCCGATAATATCGGCCGATAAATGCGTTAAAATGTAACATCGGAAATTATCGGTATCGGTTTTTTATTATCTGTATCGTTTTTTTGTGTTTTTTTTTAAATCAACATAAAAAACACAAGATACACTTACAATTAGTGCACCAACCCAAAAAACCTCCCTCCCCCCATTTATTTCTGTTATTAATATTCTGGTTCCTACATTATATATCAATATATATCAATACAGTCTGCAAGGGATACAGTCCGTAAGCACACATGATTGTGCGTGCTGCTGCTCCACTAATAGTACTAACCTTTAACAGTTAATTTTACAAATTTTCCATTAATTACTAGTTTCTATGTAACTGTTTTTATATTGTTTTACTTTCTTTTTTATTCAAGAAAATGTTTTTAATTTATTTATCTTATTTTATTTGATTCATTTTTTTAAAAAAGTACCTTATCTTCACCATACCTGGTTGTCCAAATTAGGCATAATAATGTGTTAATTCCACGACTGTATATATCGGTTGATATCGGTATCGGTTGATATCGGTATCGGTTGATATCGGTATCAGTAATTAAAGAGTTGGACAATATCGGAATATCGGATATCGGCAAAAAGCCATTATCGGACATCCCTACTCACAAGTATAAAACTACTTGTTTAAAGGCCTACTGAAATGAAATTTTTCTTATTTAAACGGGGATAGCAGATCCATTCTATGTGTCATACTTGATCATTTCGCGATATTGCCATATTTTTGCTGAAAGGATTTAGTATAGAACGACGACGATAAAGATCGCAACTTTTGGTATCTGATAAAAAAAAGGCTTGCCTAGGGATGTCCGATAATATCGGCCGGCCGATATTATCGGCCGATAAATGCGTCAAAATGTAATATCGGAAATTATCGGTATCGTTTTTTTATTATCTGTATCGTTTTTTTTGTTTTTATTTTTTATTTTTATTAAATCAACATAAAAAACACAAGATACACTTACAATTAGTGCACCAACCCAAAAAACCTCCCTCCCCCCATTTCTTTCTGTTATCAATATTCTGGTTCCTACATTATATATCAATATATATCAATACAGTTTGCAAGGGATACAGTCCGTAAGCACACATGATTGTGCGTGCTGCTGCTCCACTAATAGTACTAACCTTTAACAGTTAATTTTACAAATTTTCCATTAATTAATAGTTTCTATGTAACTGTTTTTATATTGTTTTACTTTCTTTTTTATTCAAGAAATGTTTTTAAATTTATTTATCTTATTTTATTTGATTCATTTTTTTAAAAAGTACCTTATCTTCACCATACCTGGTTGTCCAAATTAGGCATAATAATGTGTTAATTCCACGACTGTATATATCGGTTGATATCGGTATCGGTAATTAAAGAGTTGGACAATATCGGCAAAAAGCCATTATCGGACATCCCTATTATTAAGTATATTAGGTATTTGGCCACCCATTAGAGATGTCCGATAATATGGGACTGCCGATATTATCGGCCGATTAATGCTTTAAAATGTAATATCGGAAATTATGGGTTATCGGTTTCAAAAAGTAAAATTTATGACTTTTTAAAACACCGCTGTGCACTGCAAAAAGTCAGTGTTCAAAAACAAGAAAAAATAAATTAAAAAATGAGGCGTATTTTACTTGAACTAAGCACAATTATCTGCCAATAGAACAAGAAAATTCGGTTTGTCGAGACTTTCCAAAACAAGTCAAATTAGCTAACCTCAATCAACCCAAAAAATACCTTAAAATAAGTATATTCTCACTAATAACAAGTGCACTTTTCTTGGTAGAAAAAAAAAAAGAGACATTTTTGCTCAATATGTTGAAAAATATTCTTAAATGAAGTAAATGCTAGTGCCATTATCTTGACATAATGATATGCGCTCGGCATTACATTTCTTGAAACCAGCAAACTTATACTAAAAACTAATTTATTGTTCTTAATGGAAAGGCAACAAGGCAACATCTTGTTACTCTCGGGGTCTCCTAGCCGCTCAGGCAAATCATATGCTCTAAAAATGCATTTTTCCATCGACAACATGACATCATCGCGCCAAGTGCGTGCTCTTTCAGTCAATTAGTGCGCATATATATATATATATATATATATATATATATATATATATATATATATATATATATATATATATATATATATATATATATATATATATATATATATATATATATATATATATATATATACAGTATATATACTTTTTTTTAATTGTAATTTTAAAGAATTTATCTGAATGTGCACAAACTATTTCTGTTCAAAATTGTTAGAAATGTCACATGTTAAATGTTTAAATATTAACTGTCAGTTTACTGTACTGTGCCAACTGTACTACTATATGAGTACGTATTTTCTATTGTTTCATTGAAAATAAAACAGCAAAGTCCATTTGGCTGTCATCTGTTTTAATTATGAGACACAATTGTGTCAAAGTCATGATTTTTTTTTTTTCATGCTTGAAATAAGAAATGATTACTTTAAAAAAGTAGTTTTATACTTGTGAGTTTTGATGACACAACAGTTGATATTCTAGTTTCAAGCATGTTTTACTCAATATAGGTCATCACATCTCAGCAACAAGCTGTAATATCTTACTGACATCATTTAGGACCAAAACACTTAAAACAAGTAAAACACTCTAACATAAAATCTGATTAGTGAGAAGAATTATCTTATCAGGCAGAAAATAAGCAAATATCACCCTTATTTGACATATTTCATCTTAGTTACATTTCACTTTTTGCAGTGTGCGGAGTGGTACACGGACGTAGGGAGAAGTACAGAGCGCCAATAAACCTTAAAGGCACTGCCTTTGCGTGCCGGCCCAGTCACATAATATCTACGGCTTTTCACACACACAAGTGAATGCAAGGCATACTTAGGTCAACAGCCATACAGGTCACACTGAGGGTTGCCGTATAAACAACTTTAACACTGTTACAAATATGCGCCACACTGTGAACCCACACCAAACAAGAATGACAAACACATTCCGACAACATAAACTCAACAGAACAAATACCCAGAACCCCTTGCAGCACTAACTCTTCCGGGACGCTACAACATACACCCCCCGCCCCCGCTACCACCAACCCCCCACCTCTACCCCGCCCACCTCAACCTCCTCATGGTCTCTCAGGGAGAGCATGTCCCAAATTCCAAGCTGCTGTTTTGAGGCATGTTAAAAAAAAAAATGCACTTTGTGACTTCAATAATAAATATGGCAGTGCCATGTTGGCATTTTTTTCCATAACGTGAGTTGATTTATTTTGGAAAAGCTTGTTACATTGTTTAATGCAGTGGTCCCCAACCTTTTTGCACTTGCGGACCGGTCAATGCCTGAAAATTTGTCCCATGGACCGGGGGGATTATTTTTTTATTTTTTTGTTTTTTTTTTGTCATAAAGAAATACAATCATGTGTGCTTACGGACTGTATCCCTGCAGATTGTATTGATTTGTATTGATATATAATGTATATATTGTGTTTTTTATGTTGATTCAATTAAATAAAAAATTTTTTTTTTTTTTAAATAAAAAATAATTTTATTTTTTTATTTTTTTAAACTTCTTGTGAGGCCGCGGCCCGGTAACAATCGGTCCACGGTGGTTGGGGACCGCTGGTTTAATGCATCCAGCGGGGCATCACAACAAAATCAGGCATAATAATGTGTTAATTCCACGACTGTATATATCGCTATTGGTTGATATCGGAATCGGTAATTAAGAGTTGGACAATATCGGAATATCGGTTATCGGCAAAAAAAAACGTGATTTCCAGCGTGGAACTGTCATAGGATGCCACCTGTGCAACAAATCCAGTATTGAAATGTCCTCGCCCCTAAATATTCCAGAGTCAACTTTATTATAAGAAAAGTGAAGAGTTTGGGAACAACAGCAACTCAGCCACCAAGTGGTAGGCCACGTAAACTGACAGAGAGGGGTCAGTGCAAAGACTTTCTGCACGGTCAGTTGCTACAGAGCTCCAAACCTCATTGTGACCTTCCAATTAGCCCACGTACAGTACGCAGAGAGCTTCATGGAATGGGTTTCCATGGCCGTGCAGCTGCATCTAAGCCATACATCACCAAGCGTGGGATACGGTGGTGTAAAGAACGTCGCCACTGGACTCTAGAGCAGTGGAGACGCCTTCTCTGGACTGACTAATCACACTTTTCCATCTGGCAATCTGACGGACCAGTCTGGGTTCGGAGGTTGTCAGGAGAACAGTACATTTCGGACTGCATTGTGCCCAGTGTGACATTTGGTGGAGGAGGAATTATGGTGCGGGGTTGGTTTTTCAGGAGTTGGGCTTGGCCCCTTAGTTCCAGTGACAGGAACTTTGAATGCTCCAGGATACCAAAACATTTTGGACAATTCAACTTCATATGTGAGTCAAGGCAGGTGGCCAAATACTTTTGGCAATATAGTGTACATATCCGGGAGGAAATAGATAATTTTGCATACATAAGCCGCATATATATATACCACCACTAGGGTACTAGTATAGTATGGTGGTACTAATGAATTAAAAAATGGTACTATACTCTGTTTGAAAAGTACCGTGCATGACGTCACGTCATAACATTGCTGGTTTTACAAGCAGAGGAGCATGTTTGGCAGCGCACACACACAGAGTACTTACAAGCAGACACAGTGTGTAGACATAAAAGGGAGAACGGACGCATTTTGGTGTAAAAAGTAAAGATAAAGGTGAAGTTATAACACTAACATCCATCCGCAGTCTGCAGTGTTTTAGCTACTTCTAAATCACTAACCCTCGTCTCCATGGCGACGAATAAAGTACGTTTCTTACAAGTAGCATTATCACTGGAGGACGTGGAATAGCTAAACATGCTTCACTACACACCGTAGGAGGATACAATAGCTGACCGGCGTCACTATGTAAACAAACGCCATGGGTGGATCTACACCTGACATCCACTGTAATGATACCAAGTACAATAGTGTATCTAGTCGATACTACTATGATTACATCGATATTTTTTATCGTCACAAATTATTTTTTCCTTTTTTGAAAATTCATATTATGTTTATAAACTCAGGAAATACGTCCCTGGACACATGAGGACTTTGAATATGACCAATGTATGATCCTGTAACTACTTGGTATCGGATCGATACCTAAATGTGTGGTATCATCCAAAACTAATGTAAAGTATCAAAGAAGAGAAGAATAAGTGATTATTACATTTTAACAGAAGTGTAGATAGAATATGTTGAAACAGAAAATAAGCAGATATTAACAGTAAATGAACAAGTAGATTAATAATCAATTTTTACAGTTTGTCCTTTATAATGTGTACAAAATAATAGGTGTATAAATGACACAATATGTTACTGCATACGTCAGCAGACTAATTAGGAGTCTTTGTTTGTTTACTTACTACTAAAAGACAAGTTGTCTAGTATGTTCACTATTTTATTTAAGGACTAAATTGCAATAATAAACAAGTTTAATGTACCCTAAGATTTTTTGATAAAATAAAGCCATTAATGCCATTTTTTGTGGTATCAAAAAGTATTGAAATACATTTTGGTATCAGGACAATCCTAACCACCACATTTTAGAAGAAATAGATAATTTGACATACATAAAGCTGCAGATATAAACCAGTACGAAAGGCTTTGTAAATGTTTATTTACGTACCTTAAATGTTCCCAAGCGGCGCCTGTCACGGAAGCTCGCTCTCCAATCAGCAGACAGACTCCATATCGCCACGGTGACGACTGGGCGAGTTTGTGAAACTGAAACAATACAAAAAGAGCGCAGTTGTAGGTGAATAATGCCAACACATTATTAACATGTTGGCATATTAGCACGAAAACACTGCAGACATCACACATGGGAGGGTTTAGTACGTATAAATTGCTTTAGTTACATTGTAAAATAGTAAGTCTGAATTGCTTTAGTTATATTGTAAAATAGTAAGTATAAATTGCTTTAGTTATATTGTAAAATAGTAAGTATAAATTGCTTTAGTTATATTGTAAAATAGTAAGTATAAATTGCTTTAGTTATATTGTAAAATAGTAAGTATAAATTGCTTTAGTTATATTGTAAAATAGTAAGTATGAATTGCTTTAGTTATATTGTAAAATAGTAAGTATGAATTGCTTTAGTTATATTGTAAAATAGTAAGTCTGAATTGCTTTAGTTATATTGTAAAATAGTAAGTATAAATTGCTTTAGTTATATTGTGAAATAGTAAGTATAAATTGCTTTAGTTATATTGTAAAATAGTAAGTATGAATTGCTTTAGTTATATTGTAAAATAGTAAGTATAAGTTGCTTTAGTTATATTGTAAAATAGTAAGTATACATTGCTTTAGTTATATTGTAAAATAGTAAGTATAAATTGCTTTAGTTATATTGTAAAATAGTAAGTATGAATTGCTTTAGTTATATTGTAAAATAGTAAGTCTGAATTGCTTTAGTTATATTGTAAAATAGTAAGTCTGAATTGCTTTAGTTATATTGTAAAATAGTAAGTATGAATTGCTTTAGTTATATTGTAAAATAGTAAGTATAAATTGCTTTAGTTATATTGTAAAATAGTAAGTATGAATTGCTTTAGTTATATTGTAAAATAGTAAGTATGAATTGCTTTAGTTATATTGCAAAATAGTAAGAATAAATTGCTTTAGTCATATTGTAAAATAGTAAGTATAAATTGCGTTAGTTATATTGTAATATAGTAAGTATAAATTGCTTTAGTTATATTGTAAAATAGTAAGTATAAATTGCTTTAGTTATATTGTAAAATAATAAGTATAAATTGCTTTAGTTATATTGTAAAATAGTAAGTATAAATTGCTTTAGTTATATTGTAATATAGTAAGTATAAATTGCTTTAGTTATATTGTAAAATAGTAAGTCTGAATTGCTTTAGTTATATTGTAAAATAGTAAGTATAAATTGCTTTAGTTATATTGTAAAATAGTAAGTATAAATTGCTTTGGTTATATTGTAAAATAGTAAGTATAAATTGTTTTAGTTATATTGTAAAATAGTAAGAATAAATTGCTTTAGTTATATTGTAAAACTTACAGAATGCGTGTAGGTAGCTTTGACTGCAAGATGCAGCAGACGAGGGGCAGATAGTGAGTAAAAATAATTTTCTTTAATGTAACAAAAGATAACACTCATGAGGGAGCGGGAAACACTCAGTTAGCTGCACTCTCCTTCTTTTGTTCTTTCGTTTCCTCCTAGTTAAGGCACAAGACTTCTTTAGTTGATCAATAGAGTCGTAGTAGTGCAAAACGATGATCTAAATAGGAGACCGGGTACGAGTGTGTCCCGGTTGCCAATCGAGGAAAGGAGATGGAGCCACTACTCAGAGGACAGACAGGAAGTGAAACTACAAAATAAGAGTACTGGAGATGAACTAAAACAACACACAAAAGGGGTGTGACACAAACATTGTTTGGAGAAATGAATGAAGAATCCTTTCTAACAGAAACACTATAGATGGATAGTAGACGACAAGGCGCTTATACTTCCGGTTCAAGGCACGAAACAGGAAGTACATTTTCAAACCGCAGCCCCCTACAGGGAGTGAACTCGTCCAAAAGATGGCGCCATAGCCCAAACAATAACACACCTTTTCAGTGTCTCTGTTATATGGAAAAATATTTGTTGAATACTAAACGATACGAGCGTTAGCGAAGAAAACACCATAAATTAGCCGCGCTGTTTTATAAGCCGCATGGTGCAAAGCGTAGGAAAAAAA
>NC_084750.1:16606855-16611855 GCF_033978785.1 Entelurus aequoreus | reverse complement strand
TTTAACAAGCATGACGGCGCATCTATATTGCTAGTTTTTACAAGCAGAGGAGCATGTTCGGCAGCGCACACAGACAGAGTACTTACAAGCAGACACAGTGTGTAGACAGAAAAGAGAGAATGGACGCATTTTGGCGTAAAAAGTAAAGATAAAGGTGAAGTTATAACACTGAAACACCCTCAGGAAGAGGTGCTTTAAGACATGGCTAGCTAGTTAATGTTTTAGCTACTTCTAAATCACTAATCCTCGTCTCCATGGCGACAAATAAAGTAAGTTTCTTACAAGTATCATTATCACTGCAGGACGAGAAATAGCTAAACATGCGTCACTACACACCGTAGGAGGATACAATAGCTCACCGGCGTCACAATGTAAACAAACGCCATGGGTGGATCTACACCTGACATCCACTGTAATGATACCAAGTACAGGAGCGTATCTAGTCAATATTTATTAGCTTCACAAAATCTTTTTAAAATAATATTATGTTTCTAAACTCAGTAAATACGTCCCTGGACACATGAGGACGTTGAATATGACCAATGTATGATCCTGTAACTACTTGGTATCGGATTGATACCTAAATGTGTGGTATCATCCAAAACTAATGTAAAGTATCAAAGAAGAGAAGAATAAGTGATTATTACATTTTAACAGAAGTGTAGATAGAACATGTTAAAACAGGAAAATAAGCAGATATTAACAGGAAATGAACAAGTGGATTAATAATTAATTTTTTACAGTTTGTCCTTTATAATGTAGACAAAGTAATAGAATGATAAGTGACATTGCTGGTTTTACGAGCAGAGGAGCATGTTCGGCAGCACACACACACACACGCACACACACGCACACACGCACACACGCACACGCACACACGCACACACGCACACACGCACACACGCACACACGCACACACGCACACACGCACACACACACACACACACACGCACACACGCACACACGCACACACGCACACACGCACACACGCACACACACACACACACACACACACACACACACACACACACACACACACACACACACACACACAGAGTACTCACAAGCGTCCAGCCGCAGTCAGCAGTGTTTTAGCTACTTCTAAATCACTAATTCTCGTCTCCATGGCAACAAATAAAGTGAGTTTCTTACAAGTATCATTATCACTGCAGGACGAGGGATAGCTAAACATGCTTCACTACACACCGTAGGAGGATACAATAGCTCACCGGCGTCACAATGTAAACAAACGCCATGGGTGGATCTATGCCTGACATCCACTGTAATGATACCAAGTACAGGAGTGTATCTAGTCGATATTTATTAGCTTCACAAAATCTTTTTTCCTTTTTTAAAATTCATACTATGTTTATAAACTCAGGAACTATGTCCCTGGACACATGAGGACTTTGAATATAACCAATGTATGACCCTGTAACTACTTGGTATCGGATCGATACCTAAATGTGTGGTATCATCCAAAACTAATGTCAAGTATCAAAGAAGAGAAGAATAAGTGATTATTACATTTTAACAGAAGTGTAGATAGAACATGTTAAAACAGGAAAATAAGCAGATATTAACAGTAAATGAACAAGTGGATTAATAATTGATTTTTACAGTTTGTCCTTTATAATGTGTACAAAATAATAGGTGTATAAATGACACAATATGTTACTGCATACGTCAGCAGACTAATTAGGAGTCTTTGTTTGTTTACTTACTACTAAAAGACAAGTTGTCTAGTATGTTCACTATTTTATTTAATTATATTTATATAGCGCTTTTTCTCTAGTGACTCAGAGCGCTTTACATAGTGACACCCAATATCTAAGTTACATTTAAAGCAGTGTGGGTGGCACTGGGAGCAGGTGGGTAAAGTGTCTTGCCCAAGGACACAACGGCAGTGACTAGGATGGCGGAAGCGGGGATCGAACCTGGAACCCTCAAGTTGCTGGCACGGCCGCTCTACCAACCGAGCTATGCCGCCCCACCATTTAAGGCCTAAATTACAATAATAAACATATGTTTCATGTTTTTTTTGTTAAAATAAAGCCAATGACATTTTTTGTCGTCCCCTTTCATGTAGAAAAGTATAGAAATTTTGGTACTGGTACCAAAATTTTGGTATCGGGACCACCCTAGTCCCAACGGGCCCCTAGTAAGGTCTTGTCAATAAGCAGGGTCATGATGGAACGTGACCATGTTGGGTGATTTCATCCTGCAAAGTCCAACAAAAAGGGGCACATTTCTTTTCCCTCCAGTTCACCCCCGCTGTTAAGATCAGCTGCGATGAGCCAGGAAGACTAAAACCACGTCAAGTGATCAGATATGATCAGTCTGCAAGAACACTCTTCATAGATGAAGGCATGAACGTGTCTGCTGTCCCTAACAGTAGAGCTGACATTTTACAATAGAAGTTCATAACAAAAACAGGCTCTTCAGGATTGACTTTACTTTCATGGGAAAAGAGGACCATGGACCACAGACCAACAGTCCAGTCCTTCTTCTCCTTGGCCCAGTTGAGATGTTTCCTACATCGGCTCAGGCTCAGAAGTGGTTTTTTGCTGGTGCATCATTTTGCCCTTCCACTAGACTTTCCATTGATATGCTTGGAGACTGTGAACAGCCAGAACTCCTTATGCTAGGTTCACACCAACGGTGCTTTGACAGCGCTTTAAAGCGTAACAAAGCCTGATTAAAGCGTGAGGGTCCTAATGGATGGTGGGAAAGCTTGTAGTGAAGCGGGACATGCGGCAAGTTCGCCAACATTTTTTAAACGGTTTAAAAAAATGTGGCGCTCTGTCAAGGATGGAATAAAGCCCCGAGAGCGTATCAAAGCCTGACAAAGCTCAGCAAAGCTTGACTCAAAGCGTAGGAAAGCTTAACAGATCTTGTTTCAAAGCGCGGACCCCAGTCTACAACTACAAATAGGAAGTGACTGTGATATTGACCGGTGACATTGAATATAACGAAAAAAGAGGAGAAATTGAAAAAATAAATGAATATAAAACATAATAAATAATAAATAATAAACATAATAACGAAAAAAAAAAAGAGAAATTGAAAAAATAAATGAATATAAAACATAATAATAAATAATAAACATAATATAACGGGAAAAAAAGAGAAATTGAAAAAATAAATGAATATAAAACATAATAAATAATAAACATAATAACGAAAAAAAAAAGAGAAATTGAAAAAATAAATGAATATAAAAAATAAAAGAAATGCCTTTTATTATTGTCAACTAGCATAAGAAATGAAAGATAGATATTCATTAAGATGACAAAGAAATAAAAGAAATGAAGATATAAAACTTAATAAATAATAAACATAATATAACGAAAAAAAAGAGAAATTGAAAAAATAAATGAATATAAAACATAATAAATAATAAACATAATAACGAAAAAAAAAGAGAAATTTAAAAAATAAATGAATATAAAACATAATAAATAATAAACATAATATAACGGAAAAAAAAGAGAAATTGAAAAAATAAATGAATATAAAACATAATAAATAATAAATAATAAACATAATATAACGAAAAAAGAGAAATTGAAAAAATAAATGAATATAAAACATAATAAACATAACGAAAAAAAAAAGAAATTGAAAAAATAAATGAATATAAAACATAATAATAAATAATAAACATAATATAACAAAAAAAAAGACAAATTTAAAAAATAAATGAATATAAAACATAATAAATAATAAACATAATAACGGGAAAAAAAGAGAAATTGAAAAAATAAATGAATATAAAACATAATAAATAATAAACATAATATAACGAAAAAAAAGAGAAATTGAAAAAATAAATGAATATAAAAAATAAAAGAAATGCCTTTTATTATTGTCAACTAGCATAAGAAATGAAAGATAGATATTTATTAAGATGACAAAGAAATAAAAGAAATGAAGATATAAAACATAATAAATAATAAATATAATAACGAAAAAAAAGAGAAATTGAAAAAATAAATGAATACAAAAAATGTGTGGAAAACAGTATACCGAGTTTTTCACCTTTTTTTTTTACTTATTTGTTTATCATATTTCTCTTTTTTATTACATTATGTGTTTTATCCTGTATATAATAAAACAAAAAGAGAAATAAAATAAATAGATACATCTAAAAAAATGTGGGGAAAACTTAGTATACTGAGTTTTTCACATTTTTTTTTTACTTATTTGTTTATCATATTTCTCTTTTTTATTATATTATGTGTGCGCACGCAATTTATTCATCAAATTCACAAAATAATAATTACAGCATCTACCAAAATTGCACATAATTACATAACAATATCACATTTCAAAGTCATGATTACAAATTAATGTTCATAATGTTCATGACACATTAATTCCAATGCACAACAGAGCTTGATAATCGTGTCAGAGCCTGATTTCAAGCGTCAGGATCGCATCAAAGCGTAATAAAGTTCAATAAAGCCTAATAAAACGTATCAAAGCGTGATTTAAAGCGTATCAAAGCGGCATCAAATCGTGAGGAACGGTAATTCGTCCCCCCAAAGCGGCAACTAATTCGTATCAGAGCGTATCAAAGCATAACATTACTTCGGAGATCGGGATATTCGTGGAAAAATTGACTTTAAAGCGCGGAAAGCGCCGTTGGTGTGAACCAGGCATTAGCTAGGAACTTTTGTGGCTTACATCCTACGGAGGGTATCAATGGTGGTCTTCTGTGAAGTCTGCAGTCTTCCCCATATTGATCCCAACTGAGAACATTGAACCAAATGACAGCTGGGGAAACCTGCGCAGGTGCTGTGAGTTTAGTGGACGACTAAAGTGTGACACTCACTTTAAAACATTCACGCCCTGTCAAAAAATTGGCCGGATTTCTTCACACTATTCGAATTTTTTGAAATCCTGTTTTCGTGGGTTTTGTGAGCTGGAAGCCCAAATTATGTACAAAAAAACAACTAAATACTTGAAATCATTTAAGTTGTGGGCTCCTCTATAAT
>NC_084750.1:16576855-16601855 GCF_033978785.1 Entelurus aequoreus | reverse complement strand
ACACACACACACACACACAAATACACACATTCTTGTATTTGTTACCTTCTTGAGACCTGAGAAAAATGCCTCCCTCTTTAGGACCAGCCTTTCTAGATATATAAAGCTGATTATTTACAACATTAATAATATATACATGCTATAAAAATATTAAAAAGTTTGTTGTGAAAAATGAGTTGGGATTTCACAAGAAAAAGGTCACAATTTCACAGGAAAAAAGTCACAATTTCACAAGAAAAACTTAGAATTTTGGCAGTATTATAATAATAGTCGTAATTTTACTCAACACAAGTCCAAATTTTACAAGAAAAACTGAACATTTGCGCAATATTATGATAAAAGTTGGAATTTTACTCAATAACAGTCGCAATTTTACAAGAAAAGCTTAACATTTTATGAAAAAAATTGCCGCAATTTTACTCGACAAAAGTCACAATTTTATAAGAAAACTTTAATAAGTTTTGGCAATATAATAATCGGAATTTGACTTGGCAACATTATGACAAAAGTCATAATTTTACTCCAAAAATGTCACTGCTTAACAAAATGGGCAATATTGTGATAAAAGTCAGAATTTTATACGACAAATATCACCATTTTGCATTAGAAAGCAATAATTTTACATTAAAAAACTAATAATTTTACGAGAAAATATGGCAGTATTACAGAAACAGAACGAATATGAGAAATGGTTCCCTATTTTATAAGAAAAAGTCGACACTTTGAGAAAAAGACTGCTTTTAGTTCGGGGTTTTTTTGTAATTGTTTTTTAATCTTCAAGTTATTACAGAATGCCTCTATATACAGTACACATTTTTATTTTTTTTTATTTTTAAACATTTTGGCCAAAGGGGGAGCATTTCAATTTCTTACACACACTTGTTATTTCATATGTTGACCAGAGGGAGAGCACACGCTAATGAGGTGTATTAAAAAGATGGCTTGTTATTATTGAAGTAGATTGTAGTGGTGTTAGACTTGTGTAGCTAAATGAAGTCATAAAAAAATACATATATATTAGCGCTGTGAATCTTTGGGTGTCGGACGATTCGATTTTTTTTTTTTTTTTAACAATGAAAACAATACACAACAATACCATAATAATGCCCAGCAACATTCAGAATAGCAATAAACAGAGCAATTGAGGACACACAAACATGACACGGAACAATCTAAAAGTAGTGAGACAAAAATGAATATTATCAACAACAGTATCAATTAGAGATGTCTGATATTATCGGCCGATAAATGCTTTAAAATGTAATATCGGAAATTATCGGTATCGTTTTTTTTATTATCGGTATCTTTTTTTTTTTTTTTTTTTAATTAAATCAACATAGAAAACACAAGATACACTTACAATTAGTGCACCAACCCAAAAAACCTCCCTCCCCCATTTACACTCATTCACACAAAAGGGTTGTTTGCTTCTGTTATTAATATTCTGGTTCCTACATTATATATCAATATATATCAATACAGTCTGCAAGGGATACAGTCCGTAAGCACACATAATAATCCATCACTCAGCCACAGTGTGACATTTAAAAAAGTGATAATTGATGATCATAAGTAGAGATGGCCGATAATATCGGCCTGCCGATATTATCGGCCGATAAATGCTTTAAAAAAATGTAATATTGAAAATTATCGGTATCGGTTTTTATTATCAGTATCGTTTTTTTTTTTGTTTTTTTTTTTATTAAATCAACATAAAAAACACAAGATACACTTACAATTAGTGCACCAACCCAAAAATCCTCCCTCCCCCATTTACACTCATTCACACAAAAGGGTTGTTTCTTTCTGTTATTAATATTCTGGTTCCTACATTATACATCAATATATATCAATACAGTCTGCAAGGGATACAGTCCGTAAGCACACATGATTGTGCGTGCTGCTGGTCCACTAATACTACTAACCTTTAACAGTTAATTTTACTAATTTTCATTAATTACTAGTTTCTATGTAACTGTTTTTATATTGTTTTACTTTCTTTTTTATTCAAGAAAATGTTTTTAATTTATTTATCTTATTTTATTTTATTAATTTTTAAAAAAAAGGACCTTATCTTCACCATACCTGGTTGTCCAAATTAGGCATAATAATGTGTTAATTCCACAACTGTATATATCAGTATCGGTATCGGTTGATATCGGTATCGGTAATTAAAGACTTGGACAATATCGGAATATCGGATATCGGCAAAAAGCCATTATCGGACATCCCTAGTATCAATATTAGTTACAATTTCAACATAGCAGTGATTAAAAATCCCTCATTGATATTATCATTACTAACATTAATAAAAAAATAAAAAATAAAAAATGAACAATAGTGTCACAGTGGCTTACACTTGCATCGCATCTCATAAACTAAATGTCTAATGATAATGTCAATGAGGGATTTTTAATCACTGCTATGTTGAAATTGTAACTAACATTGATACTGTTGTTGATGATATTCATTTTTGTCTCACTACTTTTGGTTTGCTCTGTGTGGTGTTTGTGTCTCCTCTCAATTGCTCTGTTTATTGCACTTCTGAGTGTTGCTGGGTCGGGTTTGCTTTTGGAATTGGATTGCATTGTTATGGTATTGCTGTGTATTGTTTTGTTGGATTGATTAATTTAAAAAAAAAAAAAAAAAAAATATATATATATATATATATATATATATATATATATATATATATATATATATACATACATATATATATATATATAAACCGTAATTTCCGGACTATAAGCCGCACCAGCTAAATTTAGGGGAAAATACAGATTGCTCCATATATAAGCCGCACCCGACTATAAGCCGCAGGGTTATGATGTGTAATTAGCGTAGTATATAGGGGTTCCTGCTACCACGGAGGGGATTGTCGGGACAGAGATGACTGTTTGGGAACGCAAAGCGTCCCATTTATTAACTATAAATCTTTCAATCATTCAATCCAACTTTCACATCTTTGACATGGCGAACAGCATTCGTGCAGAGTACAAATAATACAACGGTGCAAAGTAATACAAAGTGCTCGCCTGTACGTTATCAAAATAACCAGCCTACCGCTATATGAAAAGTCAGTCTTTAATCATTGTGTCATCGTCTTCCTCCTGCGTACTAAAACCACCGAAATCCTCTTCGTCGGTGTCGGAGAAGAACAGGCCGTAAATAAGCCGCACCCTTGTATAAGCCGCAGGGAGCAGAACGAGGGGAAAAAGTAGCGGCTTATAGTCCGGAAATTACGGTATATATATATATATATATATATATAAATAATAATACATTTAAAAAATCGATTTTTTAAAAATGAGAATCGATTCTGAATCGCACAACGTGAGAATCGCGATTCCAATTCGAATCGATTTTTCCCCACACCCCTAATATATATCTACATATAGATGCATACATACACTACCGTTCATAAGTTTGGGGTCACCCAAACAATTTTGTGGAATAGCCTTCATTTCTAAGAACAAGAATAGACTGTCGAGTTTCAGATGAAAGTTCTCTTTTTTCTGGCCATTTTGAGCGTTTAATTGACCCCACAAACGTGATGCTCCAGAAACTCAATCTGCTCAAAGGAAGGTCCGTTTTGTAGCTTCTGCAACGAGCTAAACTGTTTTCAGACGTGTGAACATGATCGCACAAGGCTTTTCTAATCATCAATTAGCCTTCTGAGCCAATGAGCAAACACATTGTACCATTAGAACACTGGAGTGATAGTTGCTGGAAATGGGCCTCTATACACCTATGTAGATATTGCACCAAAAAGCAGACATTTGCAGCTAGAATAGTCATTTACCACATTAGCAATGTATAGAGTGTATTTCTTTAAAGTTAAGACTAGTTTAAAGTTATCTTCGTTGAAAAGTACAGTGCTTTTCCTTCAAAAATAAGGACGTTTCAATGTGACCCCAAACTTTTGAACGGTAGTGTACATACACACACACACATTCCTGAAGTAAACATCGACGGTCCGGTGGGGAACCGATGACATTTGGACTCCAGTAATTATACGCGAAAGGACAAACTCCACATTTGCAGACAGGTTTAAAGTGTGCTCATAAATATCACACAGATGCCATGTAGCTGGACTGCTAAAGGGAGCACTTAACACGAAACCCCTCCTGGATGTTAGTCCTATATATCACAGGTATCACGGTAACACGTGAGTAAGAGCCCGGGGACGAATAGAATGAACCTCCTGAGACATAAACAATGCGTTCGTATCGTCTTTAAGCGTTCCACAGCCTTATTTCAAATGCAACTACAAGAGTATAAGTTATGCTGGGGAGACTGGGAGAGAGATGACATCGTGGGCTTTCCGGTCATTTGTTGGCATTTTGTCCAATGAAATAGAAAATCTGTCTTCTGAGATTGTTGAGAAGGAAAGGCTTTGGAGACGTGTGCTGCGGTTGCTACGGTGCTGTTGACCTGCTGACTTTCAAACAATGCCTTTGTAGTATTATAGTATTACACAGTAGTACCAGAGTTGTCGGACTATAAGGCGCACTTAAAATCCTTTCATTTTCTCAAAAACCGACAGTGCGCCTTATAACCTGATTAATTCTGGTTGTGCTAAACAAACTCGAAGCTATTTTATTTGGTACAAGGTGTAATGATGAGTGTGACCAGTAGATGGCAGACACATATAAGAGATATGCGTGGACTGCTGGTTGACGCCTGGTCAATAAACGACTCCAGCAAGTACCCGTAAGCAAGTAACGACAATACTTTGATGTTTCATTGAGAATATAGAACAAGGGTGTCAAATTAATTTTCATTGAGGGCCACATCGCAGTAATGGCTGCTTTCAGAGGGCCACTTTTTTAAATGAATTTACATTACTATTATGTTAGATCCACTATGGACTGGACTCTCACACTATTATGTTAAATCCACTATGGACTGGACTCTCACACTATTATGTTAGATCCACTATGGACTGGACTCTCACACTATTATGTTAGATCCACTATGGACTGGACTCTCACACTATTATGTTAAATCCACTATGGACTGGACTCTCACTATTATGTTAGATCCACTATGGACTGGACTCTCACACTATTATGTTAGATCCACTATGGACTGGAGTCTCACACTATTATGTTAGATCCACTATGGACTGGAGTATCACACTATTATGTTAGATCCACTATGGACTGGACTCTCACACTATTATGTTAGATCCACTATGGACTGGAGTCTCACACTATTATGTTAGATCCACTATGGACTGGACTCTCACACTATTATGTTAGATCCACTATGGACTGGACTCTCACACTATTATGTTAGATCCACTATGGACTGGACTCTCACACTAGTATGTCAGATCCACTATGGACTGGACTCTCACTATTATGTTAGATCCACTATGGACTGGACTCTCACTATTATGTTAGATCCACTATGGACTGGACTCTCACACTATTATGTTAGATCCACTATGGACTGGACTCTCACACTATTATGTTAGATCCACTATGGACTGGACTCTCACAATATTATGTTAGATCCACTATGGACTGGACTCTCACACTATTATGTTAGATCCACTATGGACTGGACTCTCACACTATTATGTTAGATCCACTATGGACTGGACTCTCACACTATTATGTTAGATCCACTATGGACTGGACTCTCACTATTATGTTAGATCCACTATGGACTGGACTCTCACACTATTATGTTAGATCCACTATGGACTGGACTCTCACACTATTATGTTAGATCCACTATGGACTGGACTGTCACACTATTATGTTAGATCCACTATGGACTGGACTCTCACTATTATGTTAGATCCACTATGGACTGGACTCTCTCACTATTATGTTAGATCCACTATGGACTGGACTCTCACACTATTATGTTAGATCCACTATGGACTGGACTCTCACACTATTATGTTAGATCCACTAAGGACTGGACTCTCACTATTATGTTAGATCCACTATGGACTGGACTCTCACACTAGAATGTTAGATCCACTATGGACTGGACTCTCACACTATTATGTTAAATCCACTATGGACTGGACTCTCACACTATTATGTTAGATCCACTAAGGACTGGACTCTCACTATTATGTTAGATCCACTATGGACTGGACTCTCACACTATTATGTTAGGTCCACTATGGACTGGACTCTCACACTATTATGTTAGATCCACTATGGACTAGACTCTCACAATATTATGTTAGATCCACTATGGACTGGACTCTCGCTATTATGCTAGATCCACTATGGACTGGACTCTCACACTATTATGTTAGATCCACTATGGACTGGACTCTCGCTATTATGCTAGATCCACTATGGACTGGACTCTCACACTATTATGTTAGATCCACTATGGACTAGACTCTCACAATATTATGTTAGATCCACTATGGACTGGACTCTCGCTATTATGCTAGATCCACTATGGACTGGACTCTCACACTATTATGTTAGATCCACTATGGACTGGACTCTCACAATATTATGTTAGATCCACTCGACGTCCATTGCACCGGTCGCCTCTCCAAGGTTTCTTATTGTCATCTCATTGGCTTGAGTTTTTCCTTGCCCTGATGTGGGATCTGAGCCTAGGATGTCATTGTGGCTTGTGCAGCCCTTTGAGACACTCGTGATTTAGGACTATATAAATGAACATTGATTGATTGATTGACATCATGTATGCGGGTAATAACCTGTGATTAATCATGATTAATCGAAATGCATATGCATTTGATTATTAGATTTTTTTATGTATAACTTGCTTTAAAATGAATAAAGATGACAAGCAGATATTTAACTATATGTTTTTATCTCGCAAAAACAGTTTTGCAGTACACTATACAATAATATAATTGGCATGATCAGATAATAATAAAGTTTAAAATATGCATTTTTTTTTTCCGGCCAAAATTGAAAGAACGAATGCATTCAGTAAAAAAAACCAAGTATTTTATTGAAACCCATTTTTTCCAAGCTTTCATGGGCCACATAAAATGATGTGGCGGGCCAGAACTGGCCCCCGGGCCTTGAGTTTGACACCTGTGATATAGAACATTACACTCAGCGCTCAAAAATCCGTCAAAATGTTTTAATATGTCTTCTAATAGGTGCCATTTTGGGGTCCTTATACACACACACCATAATAAAACCTGTATATTGAAGCACAGTACGTCTGACTATGGGAGCCGTAATGCTCAGACGATGCATCAAGCGGTGCGGCATCATAACTTACCAAACTCGTACTAAAACAGACAGATTTGTGTAATGTTCTATAGCAGTGGGCCCCAACCTTTTTGTACTTGCGGACCGGTCAATGCTTGAAAATTTGTCCCACGGACCGGGGGGGGGGGGGGGGGGGGGTAGCAAGTTGGTTGGGGACCACTGTTCTATAGCAGGGGTGTGGCACACGGTTACACTGAGGGCCACATCGCAGTTATGAATTTATGAATATAAATGTCTAAGAATTCACCTTATGATATTATAAAATGAATTGCTGTGCATTTGATTATTATATTTGTCATAAAGAAATACAATCATGTGTGCTTACGGACTGTATCCCTGCAGACTGTATTGATTTATATTGATATATAATGTATATATTGTGTTTTTATGTAGATTTAATTTAAAAAATTAAAAAATTAAAAAATTAAAATAAATTTTTTTTTTTTTTTTAGTTTTTGTGCACCCAAATTCCAAAAAAAAAATTTTTTTTTTTTTTTTTTTTTTTTTTGTGCACCCAAATTCCAAAAAAAATATATATATATATTTTTTTTTTCACTTTTTGTGCGGCCGCACGGACCGGTACCGGGCCGCGCAAAAAGTAAAAACATTTTTTTTTAAATTTCAAAATTCCAAAAAAAATTTTTTTTATTTTTTTTTTGGAATTTGGGTGCACAAAAAGTAAAAAAAAAAAATATATATTTTTTATTTTTGTGCGGCCGCGGCCCGGTACCAATTGGTCCACGGACCGGTACCGGGCCGTGGCCCGGTGGTTGGGGACCACTGTTCTATAGCAGGGGTGTGGAACACGGTTACACTGAGAGGCCACATCGCAGTTATGAATTTATGAATATAAATGTCTAAGAATTCACCTCATGATATTATAAAATGAATTGCTGTGCATTTGATTATTATATTTGTTTTTCAGTTAAAAAAAACCAAAACTGGCACAACTTCACCGTAAAATTTACGATGATTTTTACAGCATTTTCCAGTAAATGGAAAAACGGTACTATAGTTGTTTTTTTTACTGTAAAATCCTGGCAACTGAGACGCCCGTTTTTTTTTTACTGTAATATCTATTGTCATTTCTACAGTTGATGAATAACTTGCTTTGATATAACTCAAGCAGATATTTATTTTCTTTTAATTTTTGAAAAGTTTGAAATGAATGATAGTAATATATTTGTTGCATTATTAAATAATACAGTATAAAATATACTCAGTAGCATGCAATACATGTATTTATGTCTGTCACAATGAAAAGATTACATTTAGTAAATGATTAAAATGCTTTATTACTCGTATTATTTCAGGGCTTTCGCGGGCCAAATCTGGCCCCCGGGCCTTGAGTTTGACACTTTTGTTCTATAGTCTCAAGGAAATATCAAAGTTTTGGGCTTGCTTGCTCACTTCTACTTGCTATCGGCATTTATTGAACCTAGGTGTCAACCTGCAGTAAATAATGTAAATAATATTGTAAATAATGTAAATAATACTGTAAATAATGTAAATACTTAAATGTATATACTCTGATGATTAACTTGTGTGATGACTGTATTATGATGATAGTATATATTTGTACCATGAATTGATTAACGTGGACTTAAACAAGTTGAAAAACGTATTGGGGTGTTACCATTTAGTGGTCAATTGTACGGAATATGTACTGTACTTTGCAATCTACTAATAAAAGTCTCAATCAATCAATCAGTTCACACGCATCTCTTATGTGTGACTGCCATCTACTGGTCACACTTTTCATTGCACCGTGTACCAAACAAAATTGTTTCGAGGTCGGTAAGCACGACCAGAATTAATCAGTACATCAGGTGTACCAGGTTATAAGACAAACTGTTGATCTATGAAAAGAATTAGAGATGTCCGATAAATCGGACATCGGCCGATAAATGCTTTAAAATGTAATATCGGAAATGATTGGTATCGGTTTCAAAAAGTAAAATGTATGACTTTTTAAAACGCCGCTGTACGGAGTGGTACACGGACGTAGGGAGAAGTACAGAGCAGTTGAGTCTCCCAGTCATACTTGGCAACCCTCCCCATTTTCCCGGGAGACTCCCGAATTTCAGTGCCACTCCCGATAATCTCCCGGGGCAACCATTCTCCCGATTTCCACCCAGACAACAACATTGGGGGCGTGCCTTAAAGGCACCGCCTTTGCGTGCCGGCCCAGTCACATAATATCTACGGCTTTTCACACACACAAGTGAATGCAAGGCATACTTGGTCAACAGCCATACAGGTCACACTGAGGGTGGACGTATAAACAACTTTAACACTGTTACAAATATGCGCCACACTGTGAACCCACACCGAACAAGAATGACAAACACATTTCGGGAGAACATCCGCACCGTAACACAACATAAACACAACAGAAAAAATACCCAGAACCCCTTGCGGCACTAACTCTTCCGGGACGCAACAATATACACCCCCCTTCCCCACCTCAACCTCCTCATGCTCTCTCAGGGAGAGCATGTCCCAAATTCCAAACTGCTGTTTTGAGGCATGTTGAAAAAAATAATGCACTTTGTGACTTCAATAATAAATATGGCAGTGCCATGTTGTCACTTTTTTCCATAACTTGAGTTGATTTATTTTGGAAAACCTTGTTACATTGTTTAATGCATCACAACAAAATTAGGCATAATAATGTGTTAATTCCACCACTGTGGATATCGGTATCGGTTGATATCGGAATCGGTAATTAAGAGTTGGACAATATCGGAATATCGGATAAAAAGCCATTATCGGACATCTGTAAAAAAAAAAGAAAGGATTTTAAGTGTGGTCTGAAAAATACGTTAAATAAAAAACTAAATGTAAATACCGAAGTAACCCACCCAAATCTTTTTTTTTTTTTAGTATTTCACCCTCAGCGGAAAAAACTTCAGACACTTCTGATAAAATAAAAAAATAAAATGATTTTCCTGATTTCCATGTGTGAGTTTTGGAACTTGTCTTGTTTAACCTCTTAAGGCCCAAGCTGTTTGCTTTTTTTATTTCTCTTTGCTATTTGTGCTTATTGGACCCTAATTAGAATAAAAACTAAGAATCATCTTTCGATATGATGTACTTAGTCCATAAGTACACAAACGTGTACTTCCTGTTTAGTGACATGCTAATTCTTATTTTTACACTTTTTTCCCCCAAATTCCATTGTATGTTATACTCTTCTGACACCACCAGATGGCAGTATTAGTGTCCACATAAGCGGCCATAAGACCCCAATTCAGTAGTGTACACCATTTTGGAAATAAGTGCTAAAAGGTGCTGTCCACGCATGTGGCCACTAAGCCTTTAGAGCAGGAGTCACCAACCTTTTTGAAAGCAAGAGCTACTTCTTGGGTACTGATTAATGCGAAGGGCTACCAGTTTGATACACACTTAAATAAATTGCCAGAAATAGCCAATTTGCTCAATTTACCTTTAACTCTATGTTATTATTAATAATTAATGATATTTACACTTAATTAAACGGTTTAAAAGAAAAGAAAACAAGAAAAAAATGACAATTAATTTTGAAACATAGTTTATCTTCAATTTCGACTCTTTAAAATTCAAAATTCAACCAAAAAAAAGAAGATAAAAACTAGCTAATTCGAATCTTTTTGAAAAAATTTAAAAAAGAATTTATGGAACATCATTAGTAATTTTTCCTGATTAAGATTAATTTTAGAATTTTGATGACATGTTTTAAATAGGTTAAAATCCAATCTACACTTTGTTAGAATATATAACAAATTGGACCAAGCTATATTTCTAACAAAGACAAATCATTATTTCTTCTAGATTTTCCAGAACAAAAATTTTAAAAGAAATTCAAACGACTTTGAAATAAGATTTAAATTTGATTCTACAGATTCTCTAGATTTGCCAGAATCATTTTTTTGAATTTTAATCATAATAAGTTAGAAGAAATATTTCACAAATATTCTTCGTCGAAAAAACAGAAGCTTGAATGAATAATTAAATTAAAATTTATTTATTATTCTTTACAATAAAAACAATAAATTTACCTAAACATTGATTTACATTGTCAGGAAAGAAGAGAAAGGAATTTAAAAGGTAAAAAGGTATATGTGTTTAAAAATCCTAAAATCATTTTTAAGGTTGTATTTTTTCTCTAAAATTGTCTTTCTGAAAGTTATAAGAAGCAAAGTAAAAAAATTAATGAATTTATTTAAACAAGTGAAGACCAAGTCTTTAAAATATTTTCTTGGATTTTCAAATTCTATTTGAGTTTTGTCTCTCTTAGAAGTAAAAATGTCGGGCAAAGCGAGACCAGCTTGCTAGTAAATAAATACAATTTAAAAAATAGAGGCAGCTCACTGGTAAGTGCTGCTATTTGAGCTATTTTTAGAACAGGCCAGCGGGCTACTCATCTGGTCCTTACGGGCTACCTGGTGCCCGCGGGCACCACGTTGGTGACCCCTGCTTTAGAGGTTGTTAATAAAGTATTTCTTTATCTTTCTGCACTACTCATCTGGAGCAGAGAACGAGAGCAGGCGAGGAAAGAGTCAAGGAAGTGACTCAGCGAGGTGAGTTTAACTCCTGACCCGCCCACCACTTCTCTAGCTGACTCAGTGCAGCCTCCAGCAGCATCCTCGCCCCTGATTGGCTGGAGCCGGCGGCCAATGGCCGACCACGGGATGTTTACACAGCTGGGTGGCCAAGTTAAAGGTGGGGCCGGTTCGTGGAAGTTGCTGGATGACAGCCAATAGCATGATTTATCTGCAATGAGCCCACCTCCACACTCGCTATTGTCACACATAAAAAAACCCCACTCTCTTGTCAACACCTTCCCTTCCATCGCCTTTGTGTTTATTTGCACTAAAGAAGGTCACACACTCTGTAGCCATGTTTTCTAACGGTGCCATGTTTCTAACTATTCTTGTGGACTCTTCAAATCGCACCTTCAGGACCTGATGATGGATGGCACGGACGCCATCGTTGCATTCTTTTTGTGCGGTTTGACTATTTTGAAAACTGTGCAAATATGTTTATTATTTCTAATATTGGACTGCAATCAATGTGTGGTGGTGGGTTATGCTGGTCATTTTCATGTCTCCCCCTGTGCCTCTTCTGGACAAGTCCCATTATAATGTGTTCATGAGCAAAGGGCAGAGGAGTAGGGTCGAGTATTAAACTCTGAAACGGTTAAAAAAGATAATTGACAGAAGTCTACACGGTGCATTCTAGGGTTGTCTGGTACTAGTATAGAATCGCAGTACTAATGAATCAAAAACGGTACTATACTCTGTTTGAAAAGTACCAGTTCACCATATTTTTTAATTTTTTTATTTTACAGGAATGATGGCGCGTCGTCGTCACGTCGTGACATTGCTGGTTTTACAGGCAGAGGAGCACGTTCGGCAGCGCGCACACACTGAGTACTTAAAAGCAGACACAGTGTGTAGACAGAAAAGGGAGAATTGATAAAGGTGAAGTTATAACACGGAAACGCCCTCAGGAAGTGTTTTAGCTACTTCTAAATCACTAATCCTCGCCTAGGCGACAAAGAAAGTACATTTCTTACAAGTATCATTATCACTGGAGGACGAGGAATAGTTAAACATGCTTCACTACACACCGTAGGAGGATACAATAGCTCACCGGCATCACAATGTAAACAAACGCCATGGGTGGATCTACACCTGACATCCACTGTAATGATACCAAATACAGGAGCGTATCTAGTCGATACCACTATGATTACATCAATATTTCGACATGGCTAGCTAGCTAGCAGCTAACATACATCCGCAATCAGCAGTGTTTTAGCTACTTCTAAATCCCCAATCCTTGTCTCCATGGCGACAAACAAAGTAAGTTTCTTACAAGTATCATTATCACTGCAGGACGAGGAATAGCTAAACATGCTTCACTACACACCGTAGGAGGATACAATAGCTCACCGGCGTCACAATGTAAACAAACGCCGTGGGTGGATCTACACCTGACATCCACTGTAATGATACCAAGTACAGGAGCGTATCTAGTCGATACCACTATGATTACATCAATATTTCGACATGGCTAGCTAGCTAGCAGCTAACATACATCCGCAGTCAGCAGTGTTTTAGCTACTTCTAAATCACTAATCCTTGTCTCCATGGCAACAAACAAAGTAAGTTTCTTAGAAGTATCATTATCACTGCAGGACGAGGAATAGCTAAACATGCTTCACTACACACCGTAGGAGGATACAATAGCTCAACAGTATCACAATGTAAACAAATGCCATGGGTGGATCTACACCTGACATCCACTGTAATGATACCAAGTACAGGAGCGTATTTAGTCGATACCACTATGATTACATCAATATTTCGACATGGCTAGCTAGCTAGCAGCTAACATACATCCGCAATCAGCAGTGTTTTAGCTACTTCTAAATCACTAATCCTTGTCTCCATGGCGACAAATAAAGTAAGTTTCTTACAAGTACCATTATCACTGGAGGACGAGGAATAGCTAAACATGCTTCACTACACACCGTAGGAGGATACAATAGCTCACCGGCGTCACAATGTAAACAAACGCCATGGTTGGATCTACACCTGACATCCACTGTAATGATACCAAGTACAAGAGCATATCAAGTCGATACTACTATGATTACATCAATATTTTTTTAAAATTTATATTATGTTTACAAACTCAGGAAACACGTCCCTGGACACATGAGGACTTTGAATATGACCAATGTATGATCCTGTAACTACTTGGTATCGGATTGATACCTAAATTTGTGGTATCATCCAAAACTAATGTAAAGTATCAAAGAAGAGAAGAATAAGTGATTATTACATTTTAACAGAAGTGTAGATAGAACATGTTAAAACAGAAAATAAGCAGATATTAACAGTAAATGAACAATTAGATTAATAATAAATTTTTACAGGTTGTCCTTTATAATGTGTACAAAATAATAGGTGTATAAATGACACAATATGTTACTGCATACGTCAGCAGACTAATTAGGAGTCTTTGTTTGTTTACTTACTACTAAAAGACAAGTTGTCTAGTATGTTCACTATTTTATTTAAGCACTAAATTACAATAATAAACATATGTTTCATGTACCCTAAGATTTTTTGTTAAAATAAAGCCAATTTTTTTGTGGTCCCCTTTATTTAGAGAAGTATCGAAATACATTTTGGTACCGGTACCAAAATATTGGTATTGGAACAACCCTAGTGCATTCCTTCACTTGAATATCTAATATACATAATTAGGGATGTCCGATAATGGCTTTTTGCCGATATCCGATATTCCGATATTGTCCAACTCTTTAATTACCGATACCGATATCAACCGATACCGATACTGATATATACAGTTGTGGAATTAACACATTATTATGCCTAATTTGGACAACCAGGTATGGTGAAGATAAGGTACTTTTTTTTTTTAATTAATAAAATAAAATAAGATAAATAAATTAAAAACATCTTCTTGAATAAAAAAGAAAGTAAAACAATATAAAATCAGTTACATAGAAACTAGTAATTAATGGAAATTTGTAAAATTAACTGTTAAAGGTTAGTACTATTAGTGGACCTGCAGCACGCACAATCATGTGTGCTTACGGACTGTATCCCTTGCAGACTGTATTGATATATATTGATATATAATGTAGGAACCAGAATATTAATAACAGAAAGAAACAACCCTTTTGTGTGAATGAGTGTGAATGGGGGAGGGAGGTTTTTTGGGTTGGTGCATTAATTGTAAGTGTATCTTGTGTTTTTTATGTTGATTTAATAAAAAAATAAAAAATAATAAAAAAAAAAAAACGATACCGATAATAAAAAAAAACGATACCGATAATTTCCGATATTACATTTTAAAGCATTTATCGGCCGATAATATCGGCCGGCCGATATTATCGGACATTTGTATACATAATCGATATACAGTATGATATCGTATTATTGTTCTGTCATCTAATGAAATCAACTCAATTTCTGCATATTACAGTATATGCTATAAAGTAAGTAAATATTAGTATAAAACACTATTTACTATTTGTAATGCATTGCCCTCACAGATGCTCCGTTTTGGTTATTTCTATTCTTCTGTGCATTTTCTTGCATTTTTGGATGCCTTAACCTGCATTAAAACTTACCAAACCCTGAAATGTTCTTTTTTTTAAATGGTCCTGAACATGAACCCCCACAACTTACCAAACAGCGCCCTTTATTAAATCTCTAAAAATGTATCCCGTCGCAGTTTTGATCGTCACAGCATTTCGAAGGAAAAAAAAAAGTCTCAAAAATCAGTCACCTGTCACATCACGCCCTGATTTATTCTGAAGTTCTTGCTGTTTTCCTGTGTCGTGTTTTAGTTCTTGTCTTGCGCTCCTATTTTGGTGGCTTTTTCTCTTTTTTTGGTATTTTCCTGTAGCAGTTTCATGTCTTCCTTGAACGCTATTCCGCGCACCTGCTGTGTTTTAGCAATCAAGAATATTTCAGTTGTTTTTATCCTTCTTTGTGGGGACATTGTTGAGGCGCACCCCATGGTTTACAGAAGAAATTAGAGCTCATAAATTATCATGTAGAAAACTGGAACGCAAATGGCGCGCGACTAAACTTGAGGTTTTCCATCAAGCATGGTGTGATAGTTTAATAACTTATAAACGCATGCTTACCTTAGCTAAAGCTAAATACTACTCAAATCTCATCCGCCTCAACAAAAACGATCCTAAATTTCTGTTTAGTACAGTAGCATCGCTAACCCAACAAGGGACTCCTCCCAGTAGCTCCACCCACTCGGCAGATGATTTTATGAATTTCTTTAATAAGAAAATTGAACTCATTAGAAAGGAGATTAAAGACAACGCATCCCAGCTACAACTGGGTTCTATTAACACAAATACGACTGTATATACGACGGACACTGCCCTCCAAAATAGTCTCTCTATTTTTGATGAAATAACATTAGAGGAATTATTACAGCGTGTAAGTGGGATAAAACAAACAACATGTTTACTTGACCCACTTCCTGGGAAACTTATCAAGGAACTGTTTGTATTATTAGGTCCATCAGTGTTAAATATTATAAACTTATCACTTTCCTCCGGCACTGTTCCCCTAGCATTCAAAAAAGCGGTTATTCATCCTCTGCTCAAAAGACCTAACCTCGATCCTGACCTCATGGTAAACTACCGACCGGTCTCCCACCTTCCGTTTATTTCCAAAATTCTCGAAAAAACTGTTGCACAGCAGCTAAATGAACACTTAGTGACTAACAATCTCTGTGAACCTTTTCAATCCGGTTTCAGGGCAAATCACTCTACGGAGACAGCCCTCGCAAAAATGACTAATGATCTATTGCTAACGATGGATTCTGATGCGTCATCTATGTTGCTGCTTCTTGATCTTAGCGCCGCTTTCGATACCGTCGATCATAATATTTTATTAGAGCGTATCAAAACACGTATTGGTATGTCAGACTTAGCCTTGTCTTGGTTTAACTCTTATCTTACTGACAGGATGCAGTGTGTCTCCCATAACAATGTGACCTCGGACTATGTCAAGGTAACGTGCGGAGTTCCCCAGGGTTCGGTTCTTGGCCCTGCACTCTTTAGTATTTACATGCTGCCGCTGGGTGACATCATACGCAAGTACGGTGTTAGCTTTCACTGTTATGCTGATGACACTCAACTCTACATGCCCCTAAAGCTGACCAACACGCCGGACTGTAGTCAGCTGGAGGCGTGTCTTAATGAAATTAAACAATGGATGTCCGCTAACTTTTTGCAACTCAACGCTAAGAAAACGGAAATGCTGATTATCGGTCCTGCTAGACACCAACATCTATTTAATAATACCACCTTAACATTTGACAACCAAACAATTCAACAAGGAGACTCGGTAAAGAATCTGGGTATTATCTTCGACCCAACTCTCTCGTTTGAGTCACACATTAAGAGTGTTACTAAAACGGCCTTCTTTCATCTCCGTAATATCGCTAAAATTCGTTCCATCTTGTCCACTAGCGACGCTGAGATCATTATTCATGCGTTCGTTACGTCTCGTCTCGATTACTGTAACGTATTATTTTCGGGCCTCCCTATGTCTAGCATTAAAAGATTACAGTTGGTACAAAATGCGGCTGCAAGGCTTTTGACAAAAACAAGAAAGTTTGATCATATTACGCCTATACTGGCTCACTTGCACTGGCTTCCTGTGCACTTAAGATGCGACTTTAAGGTTTTACTACTTACGTATAAAATATTACACGGTTTAGCTCCAGCCTATCTCGCCGATTGTATTGTACCATATGTCCCGACAAGAAATCTGCGTTCAAAGAACTCCGGCTTATTAGTGATTCCCAGAGCCAAAAAAAAGTCTGCGGGCTATAGAGCGTTTTCTATTCGGGCTCCAGTACTCTGGAATGCCCTCCCGGTAACAGTTAGAGATGCTACCTCAGTAGAAGCATTTAAGTCCCATCTTAAAACTCATTTGTATAATCTAGCCTTTAAATAGACCCCCCCTTTTTTAGACCAGTTGATCTGCCGTTTCTTTTCTTCTCTCCTCTTCTCCCCTGTCCCTTGCGAGGGGGAGTCGCATAGGTCCGGTGGCCATGGATGAAGTGCTGGCTGTCCAGAGCCGGGACCCCGGGTGGACCACTAGCCTGTGCATCGGTTGGGGACATCTCTGCGCTGCTGACCCGTCTCCGCTCGGGATGGTTTCCTGTTGGCCCCGCTGTGGACTGGACTCCCGCTGATGTGTTGGATCCACTGTGGACTGGACTTTCACAATGTTATGTCAGACCCACTCGACATCCGTTGCTTTCGGTCTCCCCTAGAGGGGGGGGGTTACCCACATATGCGGTCCTCTCCAAGGTTTCTCATAGTCATTCACCGACGTCCCACTGGGGTGAGTTTTTCCTTGCCCGTATGTGGGCTCTGTACCGAGGATGTCGTTGTGGCTTGTACAGCCCTTTGAGACACTTGTGATTTAGGGCTATATAAATAAACATTGATTGATTGATTGATTGATTGATTGCCATGTCATGTGCGGATGTACTTTGTGGACGCCGTCTGCTCCACACGTAAGTCTTTGCTGTCGTCCAGCATTCTGTTTTTGTTTACCTTTCAGCCAGTTCAGTTTTAGTTTCATTTTGCATAACCATCCCTAAACTTCAATGGCTTTTCTTAGGGCCACTCACCTTTTTGTTTATTTCTGGCTTAAGCATTAGACACCTTTTTACCTGCATGCTGCCTCCCGCTGTTTCCGACATCTACAAATTAGCTACCTGCTGCCACCTACTGATATGGAAGAGTATTACACAGTTACTCTGCCGAGCTCTAGACAGCATCCAAACTCAACAACAACACATCATTTGCAGACTATAATTACTGGTTTGCAAAAAATATTTTTAATCCAATTAGGTAAAATTACATAATCTCACACGGCACACCAGACTATATCTCACTAGCACAGTGGTTGAAAAACATTGATCTATTATGTGAAATAATGTAGTTAATCATAGAACTGGCACAAGCTTGCGTGCCAACGCTAACATACATAATTCGTCAAGCAACACATTATTTGACGCTGTGCAAAAAAACAAGCATGCTAATATTAAACTGCTAACCGATGTTAGTGTCCACCCTGAGATGGGTAGGTTGTGAGTTCAAACCCCGGCCGAGTCATACCAAAGGCTATACAAATGGGAGCCATTACCTCCCTGCTTGGCACTCAGCATCAAGGGTTGGAATTGGGGGTTAAATCACCAAAAAGGATTCCCGGGCGCGGCCACCGCTGCTGCTCACTGCTCCCCTCACCTCCCAGGGGGTGATCAAGGGTGATGGGTCAAATGCAGAGAATAATTTCGCCACAGTGTGTAGACACACAATGATTGTGTGTGTGACAATCATTGCTACTTTAACTTTAACATGTATTTTAGTTTTAGTCATATTTTAGTCATCAAATTAATTTAGTTTTAGTCGACTAAATTTCTCCGCATTTTAGTCGACGAAAATGACAGTAAAATAGTTTTAGTCATATTTTAGTCATCAAATTAATTTAGTTTTAGTGGACTAAATTTCTCCACATTTTAGTCGACGAAAATGACAGTCAATTTTGTCGACTAAAATATAAAATGTGACGTATAACGCATCTTTGAAACATGTGTTGAAACCACTTAAACAGTAAAATAGTTTTAGTCATATTTTATATATCAAATTAATTTAGTTTTAGTCGACTAAATTTCTCCACATTTTAGTCGACGAAAATGACAGTAAAATAGTTTTAGTCATATTTTTGTTATTAAATTAATTTAGTTTTAGTCGACTACATTTCTCCACATCTTAGTCGACGAAAATAACAGTAAAATAGTTTTAGTCATCAAATTAATTTAGTTTTAGTCGACTAAATTTCTCCACATTTTAGTCGACGAAAATGACAGTAAAATAGTTTTAGTCATATTTTAGTCATCAAATTAATTTAGTTTTAGTCGACTAAATTTCTCCACATTTTAGTCGACGAAAATGACAGTAAAATAGTTTTAGTCATATTTTAGTCATCAAATTAATTTAGTTTTAGTCGACTAAATTTCTCCACATCTTAGTCGACGAAAATGACAGTAAAATAGTTTTTGTCCTATTTTAGTCATCAAATTAATTTAGTTTTAGTCGACAAAATTTCTCCACATTTTAGTCGACGAAAATGACAGTAAAATAGTTTTAGTCATATTTTAGTCATCAAATTAATTTAGTTTTAGTCCACTAAATTTCTCCACATTTTAGTCGACGAAAATGACAGTAAAATAGTTTTAGTCATATTTTAGTCATTAAATTAATTTAGTTTTGGTCGACTAAATTTCTCCACGTTAGTTGACGAAAATGACAGTAAAATAGTTTTAGTCATATTTTAGTCATGAAACTAATTTAGTTTTAGTCGACTACATTTCTCCACATCTTAGTCGACGAAAATAACAGTAAAATAGTTTTAGTCATATTTTAATCATCAAATTAATTTAGTTTTAGTCGACTAAATTTCTCCACATTTTAGTCGACGAAAATGACAAGAAAATAGTTTTAGTCATATTTTAGTCATTAAATTAATTTAGTTTTAGTCGACTAAATTTCTCAAAATTTTAGTCGACGAAAATGACAGTAAAATAGTTTTAGTCATATTTTAGTCATCAAATTAATTTAGTTTTAGTCGACTACATTTCTCTACATTTTAGTCGACGAAAATGACAGTAAAATAGTTTTAGTCATATTTTAGTTATTAAATTAATTTAGTTTTAGTCGACGACATTTCTCCACATCTTTGTCGATGAAAATAACAGTAAAATAGTTTTAGTCATATTTTAGTCATCAAATTAATTTAGTTTTAGTCGACTAAATTTCTCCACATTTTAGTCGACGAAAATGACAATAAAATAGTTTTAGTCATATTTTAGTCATTAAATTAATTTAGTTTTAGTCGACAAAATTTCTCCACATTTTAGTTGACGTAAATGACAGTAAAATAGTTGTAGTCATATTTTAGTCATCAAATTAATTTAGTTTTAGTCGACTAAATTTCTCCACATTTTAGTCGACGAAAATTACAGTAAAATAGTTTTAGTCATATTTTAGTCATCAAATTAATTTAGTTTTAGTCCACTAAATTTCTCCACATTTTAGTCGACGAAAATGACAGTAAAATAGTTTTAGTCATATTTTAGTCATTAAATTAATTTAGTTTTGGTCGACTAAATTTCTCCACGTTAGTTGACGAAAATAACAGTAAAATAGTTTTAGTCATATTTTAGTCATGAAACTAATTTAGTTTTAGTCGACTACATTTCTCCACATCTTAGTCGACGAAAATAACATTAAAATAGTTTTAGTCATATTTTAATCATCAAATTAATTTAGTTTTAGTCGACTAAATTTCTCCACATTTTAGTCGACGAAAATGACAAGAAAATAGTTTTAGTCATATTTTAGTCATTAAATTAATTTAGTTTTAGTCGACTAAATTTCTCAAAATTTTAGTCGACGAAAATGACAGTAAAATAGTTTTAGTCATATTTTAGTCATCAAAATAATTTAGTTTTAGTCGACTAAATTTCTCCACATTTTAGTCGGCGGAAATGACAGTAAAATAGTTTTAGTCATATTTTAGTCATTAAATTAATTTAGTTTTAGTCGACTAAATTTCTCCACGTTAGTTGACGAAAATGACAGTAAAATAGTCTTAGTCATATTTTAGTCATGAAACTAATTTAGTTTTAGTCGACTAAATTTCTCCACATTTTAGTCGACGAAAATGACAGTAAAATAGTTTGAGTCATATTTTAGTCATCAAATTAATTTAGTTTTAGTCGACTAAATTTCTCCACATTTTAGTTGACGAAAATGACAGTAAAATAGTTTGTCACATTTTAGTCATGAAACTAATTTAGTTTTAGTCGACTAAATTTCTCCGCATTTTAGTCGACGAAAATGACAGTAAAATAGTTTTAGTCATATTTTAGTCATCAAATTAATTTAGTTTTAGTCGACTAAATTTCTCCACATTTTAGTCGACGAAAATGACAGCAAAATAGTTTGAGTCATATTTTAGTCATCAAAATAATTTAGTTTTAGTGGACTAAATTTCTCCACATTTTAGTCGGCGGAAATGACAGTAAAATAGTTTTAGTCATATTTTAGTCATCAAATTAATTTAGTTTTAGTCCACTACATTTCTCCACATTTTAGTTGACGAAAATGACAGTAAAATAGTTTTAGTCACATTTTAGTCATGAAACTAATTTAGTTTTAGTCGACTAAATTTCTCCGCATTTTAGTCGACGAAAATGACAGTAAAATAGTTTTAGTCATATTTTAGTCATTAAATTAATTTAGTTTTAGTCGACTAAATTTCTCCACATTTTAGTTGACGAAAATGACAATAAAATAGTTTTAGTCATATTTTAGTCATTAAATTAATTTAGTTTTAGTCGACTAAATTTCTCCGCATTTTAGTCGACGAAAATGACAGTAAAATAGTTTTAGTCATATTTTAGTCATCAAATTAATTTAGTTTTAGTCGACTAAATTTCTCCACATTTTAGTCGACGAAAATGACAGTAAAATAGTTTGAGTCATATTTTAGTCATCAAAATAATTTAGTTTTAGTGGACTAAATTTCTCCACATTTTAGTCGGCGGAAATGACAGTAAAATAGTTTTAGTCATATTTTAGTCATCAAATTAATTTAGTTTTAGTCGACTACATTTCTCCACATTTTAGTTGACGAAAATGACAGTAAAATAGTTTTAGTCACATTTTAGTCATGAAACTAATTTAGTTTTAGTCGACTAAATTTCTCCGCATTTTAGTCGACGAAAATGACAGTAAAATAGTTTTAGTCATATTTTAGTCATTAAATTAATTTAGTTTTAGTCGACTAAATTTCTCCACATTTTAGTTGACGAAAATGACAATACAATAGTTTTAGTCATATTTTAGTCATTAAATTAATTTAGTTTTAGTCGACTAAATTCCTACACATTTTAGTCGACGAAAATGACAATAAAATAGTTTTAGTCATATTTTAGTCATTAAATTAATTTAGTTTTAGTCGACTAAATTTCTCCGCATTTTAGTCGACGAAAATGACAGTAAAATAGTTTTAGTCATATTTTAGTCATTAAATTAATTTAGTTTTAGTCGACTAAATTTCTCCACATTTTAGTCGACGGAAATGACAGTAAAATAGTTTTAGTCATATTTTAGTCATCAAATTAATTTAGTTTTAGTCGACTACATTTCTCCACATTTTAGTCGACAAAAATGACAGTCAATTTTGTCGACTAAAATATAAAATGTGACGTATAACGCATCTTTGAAACATGTCTTGAAACCACTTAAACAGTAAAATAGTTTTAGTCATATTTTATATATCAAATTAATTTAGTTTTAGTCGACTACATTTCTCCACATTTTAGTCGACGAAAATGACAGTAAAATAGTTGGTCATATTTTAGTCATCAAATTAATTTAGTTTTAGTCGACTACATTTCTCCACATCTTAGTCGACGAAAATGACAGTAAAATAGTTTTAGTCATATTTTAGTCATCAAATTAATTTAGTTTTAGTCGACTAAATTTCTCCACATTTTAGTCGACGAAAATGACAGTAAAATAGTTTTAGTCATATTTTAGTTATTAAATCAATTTAGTTTTAGTCGACTACATATCTCCACATCTTAGTCGACGAAAATGACAGTAAAATAGTTTTAGTCACATTTTAGTCATCAAACTAATTTAGTTTTAGGCGACTAAATTTCTCCACATCTTAGTCGACGAAAATGACAATAAAATAGTTTAGTCATATTTTAGTCATTAAATTAATTTAGTTTTAGTCGACTAAATTCCTCCACATTTTAGTCGACAAAAATGACAGTAAAATAGTTTTAGTCATATTTTAGTCATTAAATTAATTTAGTTTTAGTCGACTAAATTTCTCCACATTTTAGTCGACGAAAATGACAGTAAAATAGTTTTAGTCATATTTTAGTCATCAAATTAATTTAGTTTTAGTCGACTACATTTCTCTACATTTTAGTCGACGAAAATGACAGTGAAATAGTTTTAGTCATATTTTAGTTATTAAATTAATTTAGTTTTAGTCGACGACATTTCTCCACATCTTTGTCGATGAAAATAACAGTAAAATAGTTTTAGTCATATTTTAGTCATCAAATTAATTTAGTTTTAGGCGACTAAATTTCTCCACATTTTAGTCGACGAAAATGACAATAAAATAGTTTTAGTCATATTTTAGTCATTAAATTAATTTAGTTTTAGTCGACAAAATTTCTCCACATTTTAGTTGACGTAAATGACAGTAAAATAGTTGTAGTCATATTTTAGTCATCAAATTAATTTAGTTTTAGTCGACTAAATTTCTCCACATTTTAGTCGACGAAAATGACAGTAAAATAGTTTTAGTCATAAAACTAATTTAGTTTTAGTCGACTAAATTTCTCCACATTTTAGTTGACGAAAATGACAGTAAAATAGTTTTAGTCACATTTTAGTCATGAAACTAATTTAGTTTTAGTCGACTAAATTTCTCCACATTTTAGTCGACGAAAATGACAATAAAATAGTTTTAGTCATATTTTAGTCATTAAATTAATTTAGTTTTAGTCGACTAAATTTCTCCACATTTTAGTCGACGAAAATGACAATAAAATAGTTTTAGTTGGGGCGGTATAGCTCGGTTGGTAGAGCGGCCGTGCCAGCAACTTGAGGGTTGCAGGTTCGATCCCCGCTTCCGCCATCCTGGTCACTGCCGTTGTGTCCTTGGGCAAGACACTTTACCCACCTGCTCCCAGTGCCACCCACACTGGTTTGAATGTAACTTAGATATTGGGTTTCACTATGTAAAGCGCTTTGAGTCACTTGAGAAAAAGCGCTATATAAATGTAATTCACTTCACTTCACTTCACTAGTCATATTTTAGTCATTAAATTAATTTAGTTTTAGTCGACTAAATTTCTCCACATTTTAGTTGATGAAAATGACAATAAAATAGTTTGTCATATTTCAGTCATTAAATTAATTTAGCTTTAGTCGACTAAATTTCTCCGAGTCGACAAAAATGACAGTAAAATAGTTTGTCATATTTTAGTGAAACTACATTTCTACATTGAATAATTGATTGACATCTACAAGTGTGAAGACTACATTCCTCCACATTTTAGTCGACGGAAATGACAGCAAATTTTGTCGACTAAAA
>NC_084750.1:16536855-16571855 GCF_033978785.1 Entelurus aequoreus | reverse complement strand
TTCGGTTAAAGATAATCATAACATAATGCTCATATAATATGTTAATTTGCTTTCTTTAAGTAAAAAAAAAGGTCAAAGACAAAGCTATTCGGTTTCTTGTGAGTATATACACTTCACTGCCGATGTGGGGGGGCGCCACCTAAAATCTTGCCTAAGGCGTCAGATTGGTTAGGGCCAGGCCTGAAAGGAGTCATATTATTATGATTATTTTCTAAATGTAAAAGACTTCCTTGTGGTCTACATAACATGTAATGGTGGTTCTTTGGACAAAATGTTGCATAGATGATTTTTTACAGATCATCTTCAAGTCGCTTTCTGACAGTCGCTTCAGGACGCACCGTTTTGTGGGCGGTCTTATTTACGTGCCTCCACTTCGACAGCGTCTTCTCCCCGTCATCTTTGTTGTAGCGGTGTAGCGTGCAAGGACGGGAGTGGAAGAAGTGTCAAAAGACGGAGCTAACTGTTTCAATGACATTCACACTTTACTTCAATCAACAACGTGAAAAACCGTCCGAGCGGAACTCTCTAATAACTGAAGTTCCTTGGGTGAATAATGTCAACTCACTACACCGGTATGTTTTAGTGCTTTCACGGCGAGTTTACTGACAGATATAAGTAAGAACTTTACACAACTTTATAGGGATGTCCGATAATGGCTTTTTGCCGATATTGTCCAACTCTTTAATTACCGATACCGATATCAACCGATACCGAAATCAACCGATATATACAGTCGTGGAATTAACACATTATTATGCCTAATTTGGACAACCAGGTATGGTGAAGATAAGGTACTTTTTAAAAAAATGAATCAAATAAAATAAGATAAATAAATTAAAAACCTTTTCTTGAATAAAAAAGAAAGTAAAACAATATAAAAAAAGTTACATAGAAACTAGTAATTAATGAAAATTAGTCAAATTAAATGTTAAAGGTTAGTATTATTAGTGGACCAGCAGCACGCACAATCATGTGTGCTTACGGACTGTATCCCTTGCAGACTGTATTGATATATATTGATATATAATGTAGGAACCAGAATATTAATAACAGAAAGAAACAACCCTTTTGTGTGAATGAGTGTAAATGGGGGAGGGAGGTTTTTTGGGTTGGTGCACTAATTGTAAGTGTATCTTGTGTTTTTTTATGTGGATTTAATAAAAAATAAAAAAACCAAAAAAAAAACCATACTGATACTAAAAAAAAACGATACCGATAATTTCCGATATTACATTTTAACGCATTTATCGGCCGATAATATCGGCAGACCGATATTATTGGACATCTCTACTACTTTATATTAGAAATGGCAACAGCGGAGGATGAATGTCACATAACAAGAAGAGAAAAAGAAGATTATCGACTACAAAGGCAAACGTGCGCAATTTTTCAGGACTTATGCAGATCCAAAATACAGATCAGCAGGTACCAGAAAGTAAGAAAAGTTGCTTTTGCATAGTATTGCGAAACAAAACTGCAGATAATATGTCTTACCTTATACACACACCATAATAAAACTCCTATGTTGAAGCACATCAAGCGGTGCGGCTTCATAGCTTACCAAAGTCCTACTAAAACATTTTGATGGATTTTTGAGCGCTGCGTAATGTTCTATATTTTCAATGGAACATATAAAATGTTGGTGTTGTTTACTTGAGTCATATTGCAGTCTGTATGACTGTCATCTACTGGCCACACTTATTACACCATGTACCAAATAAAATTGCTTTGAGGTCGGTAAGCAAAACCAGAATCATTCCGTAAATTAGGCGCACCGGCTTATAAGGCGCACTGTCGGGTTCTGAGAAGAAAAAAGGATTTTAAGTGCGCCTTATAGTCCGGAAAATACGGTACTTAACAAAAAAAAAGGTAAAATAACTGAAAACATGTTTTATATTCTAGTTTCTTCAAAATAGCCACCCTTTGCACACTCTTGGCATTCTCTCCATGAGCTTCAAGCACACCTGTGAAGTGAAAATAATTTCAGGTGACTACCTCACACATACGTTTTTGGGAGCAGTTATAAAAGAGAAATCTGTTTAAGTTGTCGAAGTCGCCGGATAGTCAAACCTGGGATTTAGGAAGAGCAGTGTGGTTTTGGTCCTGGTCGTGGAACTGTGGACTCGATACTCTTGGCAAGATGTTCGAGGGCACATGGGAGTTTGCCCAACCAGTCTACATGTGCTTTGTGGACGTGGACGTGGACCGTGTCCCTCGGGAAGTCCTGTGGAGAGGGCTCAGGGAGTATGGGGTCCCGGTATGGTCAGTGTCAGAACTTGGTCAGTAAGTCCAGTGAGGGCTGCCATGTGTCACCCATTCTGTTTACAACCTTTATGGACACAATTTCAAGGACGAGGTAGCCGAGGAGAGGGAAGTCTGGGCTTCTTTGCTTAGGCTGCTGCCCCCGCCACCTGACTTCCGATAGATGGATGGATCTCCTCGTGACGCCGGCCACCTGTGGTAAAATGGCCTACATCCTAGTTGCCTACAGCCTTGAGATAACGGCCTACGTCCTGTGTGTGACCTAAGTCAAGTCAAGTTTGTGTTTCAAGAAAAATCCCAAAAATATTCCCAAAAAATTATTATTTCACCAGGTTGACGATATTACAATTTTTATTTTATATAATAGTACATTCTTACTTTACTGCTTTATTACATAATTAAATTATGACATTAACATGTTTTAATTCAATTGATTGATTACATAATTACTACTTACTCAATAATCAAGTACTATGTACTCAATTACTAACTATTCAAGCACTCTATTACTAATTGGTCAACTACATTACTCAGGTGCTCAATTACATAATTACTTTATTACATTACATGACTTTATTACCAAGATAGATGACTAAATTACAGTATTACATATTTTCTTTATTACATAACTTTACTACCCTATTATATAATCACTGTATAACTTCATTGCATTTTTACATAAGTACATTACATTATTACTTTATGACATTAATACATAAATATTTGTATTACTTTAAGTTACACAATTACTTTACATTATTTTTTTCTTACCTTATTACATAATATTATTACTTTACTACATTATTACATATTTATTTTATTAAATGATTACTTTTGCAGTATTGCATAATTACATTATTTCTTTATGACAATACATAAATATTTTATTACTTTATTAAATTACACAATTACTTTACATTATTATTTTCTTACCTTATTACATAATTACTTAATTCCATATTACTTTACTACATTATTGCATATTTATTTTATTAAATTATTACTTTCACAGTATTGCATAATTACATTATTACTTTATGACATTAATACATAAATATTTTATTACTTTATTAAATTACACAATTACTTTACATTATTATTTTATTACCTTATTACGTAATTACTTAATTCCATAATTGTATTACTTTAATACATTATTACATATTTATTTTATTAAATTATTTCTTTCACAGTATTTCATAATTACCCAATTACATTAAAACATGTTTTAATTCAATTGATTGATTAACATAATTTCTCAATTACTACTTACTCATTATTATATAAGTACTCTATTACTAATTGCTTAAGTACATTACTCAAGTGCTCAATTACATAATTACTTTATTACTGCATTACATAATTACTTTATTACATGACTTTATTACCAAGATAGATGACTAAATTACAGTATTACATATTTTCTTTATTACATAACTTTACTACCCTATTACATAATCACTGTATGACTTAATTGCATTTTTATATAAGTACATTACATTATTACTTTATGACATTAATACATAAATATTTGTATTACTTTATTAAATTACACAATTACTTTACATTATTATTTTCTTACCTCATTACATAATTACTTAATTCCATAATATTACTTTACTACATTATTGCATATTTATTTTATTAAATTATTACTTTCACAGTATTGCATAATTACATTATTACTTTATGACATTAATACATAAATATTGTATTACTTTATTAAATTACACAATTACTTTACATTATTATTTTATTACCTTATTACGTACTTACTTAATTCCATAATTGTATTACTTTAATACATTATTACATATTTATTTTATTAAATTATTTCTTTCACAGTATTGCATAATTACCCAATTACATTAAAACATGTTTTAATTCAATTGATTGATTAACATAATTTCTCAATTACTACTTACTCATTATTATATAAGTACTCTATTACTAATTGCTTAAGTACATTACTCAAGTGCTCAATTACATAATTACTTTATTACTGCATTACATAATTACTTTATTACATTACTTTATTACCAAGATAGATGACTAAATTACAGTATTACATATTTTCTTTATTACATAACTTTATTACCCTATTACATAATCACTGTATGACTTAATTGCATTTTTACATAAGTACATTACATTATTAATTTATGACATTAATACATAAATATTTGTATTACTTTATTAAATTACACAATTACTTTACATTATTATTTTCTTACCTCATTACATAATTACTTAATTCCATAATATTACTTTACTACATTATTGCATATTTATTTTATTAAATTATTACTTTCACAGTATTGCATAATTACATTATTACTTTATGACATTAATACATAAATATTGTATTACTTTATTAAATTACACAATTACTTTACATTATTATTTTGTTACCTTATTACGTAATTCCATAATTGTATTACTTTAATACATTATTACATATTTATTTGATTAAATTATTACTTTCACAGTATTGCATGATTACACAATTACATTAAAACATGTTTTAATTCAATTGATTGATTACATAATTTCTCAATTACTACTTACTCAATTACTCATTATTATATAAGTACTCTATTACTAATTGCTTAAGTACATTACTCAAGTGCTCAATTACATAATTTATTACAGAATGAATACATAATTACTAGGGATGTCCGATAATATCGGCCTGCCGATATTATCGGCCGATAAATGCGTTAAAATGTAATATCGGAAATTATCGGTATTGTTTTTTTTATTATCTGTATCGTTTTTATTTTTTATTAAATCAACATAAAAAACACAAGATACACTTACAATTAGTGCACCAACCCAAAAAACCTCCCTCCCCCCATTTCTTTCTGTTATCAATATTCTGGTTCCTACATTATATATCAATATATATCAATACAGTCTGCAAGGGATACAGTCCGTAAGCACACATGATTGTGCGTGCTGCTGCTCCACTAATAGTACTAACCTTTAACAGTTAATTTTACTCATTTTCATTCATTACTAGTTTCTATGTAACTGTTTTTATATTGTTTTACTTTCTTTTTTATTCAAGAATTTTTTTTAAATTTAGTTATCTTATTTTATTTTATTTTTTTTAAAGTACCTTATCTTCACCATACCTGGTTGTCCAAATTAAGCATAATAATGTGTTAATTCCACGACTGCATATATCGGTTGATATCGGTATCGGTAATTAAAGAGTTGGACAATATCGGATATCGGCAAAAAGCCATTATCGGACATCCCTAATAATTACTTTATTACATTACATTGCATATTTGCATTATTTTATTACCTTAGTACATCATCACTTCTTTACTTAACTCCATAGTAATATAACTTTACCACATTATTACATGACTACTTTATTCAATTATTACTTTCACAGTATTGCATGACTACTTGATTACACACACTACCGTTCAAAAGTTTGGGGTCACATTGAAATGTCCTTATTTTTGAAGGAAAAGCACTGTACTTTTCAATGAAGATAACTTTAAACTAGTCTTAACTTGAAAGAAATACACTCTATACATTGCTAATGTGGTAAATGACTATTCTAGCTGCAAATGTCTGCTTTTTGGTGCAATATCTACATAGGTGTATAGAGGCCCATTTCCAGCCACTATCACTCCAGTGTTCTAATGGTACAATGTGTTTGCTCATTGGCTCAGAAGGCTAATTGATGATTAGAAAACCCTTGTGCAATCATGTTCACACATCTGAAAACACTTTAGCTGGTTACAGAAGCTACAAAACTGACCTTCCTTTGAGCAGATTGAGTTTCTGGAGCATCACATTTGTGGGGTCAATTAAACGCTCAAAATGGCCAGAAAAAGAGAACTTTCATCTGAAACTCGACAGTCTATTCTTGTTCTTACAAATGAAGGCTATTCCACAAAATGGTTTGGGTGACCCCAAACTTTTGAACGGTAGTGTAATTACTGTATTACTGCGTGCACAAACTCACGCAATCCCTTTTTACTGAGGCGCGTTAATGAGTTGGCTGCCAGGGAACTGAAGCAACTACTGGAATCCGGCCCAACAACCCAAAAAGTAACGTTTACTTTCAGGGTTAATTGTGTGTGTTTGGACATTGAACCCTTGGGAAAGAGCTGACAACTTGAACCAGAGTGTGTGTCTGTGTGTGTGTGTGTGTGTGTATCCCTGCCTACCTGAAGGGCTGATCGGAACATTAAAAAGCAGAGGTGCCAGGAATACCTTTGAAAGGGCCATAAAGGGATTTCACGGATGTCAGTACGACTGCGAGAGACGAGCTTTGATACCATTCAACTCCTGCCCGGGTCGTGCGGGGCGATTAATGGCCGCAGTTGCACTGCTCTGACTGGTGGAACACTTAAGTTTTATGAGCTGCTGCCATTTGGGGCTCTGGGACGGGGGGGGAGGGGCTTGAGAGGCCGGCCACGTTACTAATTATCCGGCCCAAAGTGGGGTGTGTTGGGATGGAGATTTGTCGATTGTGGCTTGTGCGTATGCCAGCGTGCCGAGTGTGTGTTCTTAACTTCTCTACTTAAAGACGGTAACAAGTCTGCAGGTACCCGCCAGGCATGGAAACCGTGACGCAAAGACAACTTACACACAATAAACGTGACGGAAAGCTCGTCGGGGCTGGCCTGCGCAACAAAAACAACTCTCTTTCCTCCTCCTCCTCCGCCTGCTGGTCGTCAGAGGATCATGAAGATAAACGAGCGTGCCTAGATATGGGGGTCCAGTGGCAGGAGGGGAGTCTGTAGTGGAATGTGTGTGAACTGCACTCCGCCTCCAATAAATCAGGGGAACAAGGAGGAGAGAGGAAAAGCTGCGTGGATGAGGAAGGGGAGGGATGAGGGGGAGATAGCAGGAATGACAAGACAAATGAGGCGATGGCGGGGTGTTGGGAGCGCAGGTGCACACAGGATCCAGGTGACATGAGGCAAAAGGCAGACGGAGGTCAACAGAGCCTAAATGAGTCAGATATTTAGCTATTATTATGGGGATGTTGTAACAAATATTACAGATCACTCTTGCTATTAGTGCAGTGCTTTTCAACCACTGGTATGCCGTGGGATTTTATGTAATTTCACCTAATTGGATTAAAAATATTTTTTTGCAAACCGGTAATTATTGTTACGTGCAGGGGGGGGTCGCAGCTTGCAGCAAGGTTTGTTTCCCCGGGATGCAAATGGACCACTCGGGACAGGACGTGCGGGTAGGAACATGATTTATTTGTCAAAAGTCAAACAAGTACCAAAAACTGGAAAAAAAGCCGGAGGAAAAATGTGCCGATCGCACTCGAAGCTAAGGCTAACACTTCAGCATAGGCAAGAAGACGAGGAATACTCACGTAACTGTAGCATCAGCAAACAATGAAGCCAGGCCAGACTGACCGGCAAAGGCAGGTTTAAAGGCCTACTGAAATGATTTTTTAAAATTTAAACGGGAATAGCAGATCCATTCTATGTGTCGTACTTGATCATTTCGCGATATTGCCATATTTTTGCTGAAAGGATTTAGTAGAGAAAATCGACGATAAAGTTCGCAACTTTTGCTCGCTGATAAAAAAAAACCTTGCCCCAACCGGAAGTAGCGTGACGTCACAGGCGGTAGTGCTGCTCACAATTCCCCGTTGTTTACAATGGAGCGAGAGATATTCGGAGTGAGAAAGCGACGATTACCCCATTAATTTGAGCGAGGATGAAAGATTCGTGGATGAGGAACGTTAGAGTGACGGACTAGAATGCAGTTCAAGAGCTATCTTTTTCCGCTCTGACCGTAACTTAGGTACAGGGGCTCATTGGAATCCACACTCTCTCCTTTTTCTACTGTAGATCACAGATTTGTATTTTAAACCACCTCGGATACTATATCCTCTTGAAAATGAGAGTCGAGAAGGCGAAATGGACATTCACAGTGACTTTTATCTCCACGACAATACATCGACGAAGCTCTTTAGCATGAGCTAACGTGATAGCGTCTGTCTCAAATGCAGATAGAAACAAAATAAATAAATCCCTGACTGGAAGGATAGACAGAAGATCAACAATACTACTATCAGGAGACACCGAACCAAACACTGGACATGTAAATACACGGCTAATGCTGTGCCGCCTGTCGAAGCCTGGCGATGCTGTTGCTAACGACGCTAACGTAGCAACGGGACCTCGTCAGAGCTATGATAAAAACATTAGCGCTCCACCTACGCCAGCCAGCCCTCATCTGCTCATCAACACCCGTGCTCACCTGCGTTCCAGCGATCGACGATGCGGTCGGCGGCCCGGAGACGTAGGAAGTCAAGGTGAGGTCACCGGCGCTAGCGTCTGCTATCCAACAAAGTCCTCCTTGTTGTGTTGCTACAGCCAGCCGCATACACCGATCCCACCTACAACGTTCTTCTTTGCAGTCTCCATTGTTCATTAAACAAATTGCAAAAAATTCACCAACACAGATGTCCAGAATACTGTGGAATTTTGTCGAAGAAAACAGTGTCCAATAGGGTCCAAACACTTCCGTGGACCTCGCGACGTCACGCGCATACGTCATCCTCCAAAGGCGTTTTGAACCGGAAGTTCCCCGGGAAATTTAAAACGGCACTTTATAAGTTAACCCGGCCGTATTGGCATGTGTTGATATATAAACTATCAAGACTGCGTGGTCGGTAGTAGTGGCTTTCAGTAGGCCTTTAAATAATGCCTCTGATTAGTGCTCGGGGAACAGGTGAGCATCCCGAACACCAATCAGAGGCAGGTGAAAATAATAAGCAACCATGGTAACTCAAACAAACTCAAGGGTGCACAAAACAGGAACTGAGGGAGTCCAAAACTAACCAAAAATACCAAAACATGATCAGGGCCACGGATCATGACAAATTATAACCAGCAAATGTGCCGTTGTTGAGTGTCTGCATTGTCTAGAGCTCGGCAGAGTAACCGTGTAATACTCTTCCATATCAGTAGGTGGCACCCGGTAGCTAATTGCTTTGTAGATGTTTGTCGTGATCACAACATGCAGAAGACAGCGGGAGGCAGGGCGCAGGTAAAAAAAGGTATCTAACGCTTAAACTAAAAATAAACAAAAAGGCGAGTGCCGCTAAGAAAAGGCATTGAAGCTTAGGGATGGTTATGCAAAATGAAACTAAAACTGAACTGGCTGCAAAGTAAACAAAAACAGAATGCTGGACGACAGCAAAGACTTACAACGTGTGGAGCAGACGGCGTCCACAAAGTACATCCATACATGACTAGAGTAGGGCTGCAACTAACGATTAATTTGATAATCGATTAATCTGTCGATTATTATTTAGATTAATCGATTAATAATCGGATAAAAGAGACAAACTACATTTCCATCCTATCCAGTATTTTATTGGAAAAAAACAGCATACTTATTTTGATTATTGTTTCTCAGCTGTTTGTACATGTTGCAGTTTATAAATAAAGGTTTATTTAAAAAAAATAAAAAATAAAAAATGTATTAAAAAAAATAAAAATACCTAATAATCGTGTATTTACACAGATTGATCACAATCGAATGTACCGAAGATGGTTACTATCAGGTCAATTTATACGCCAGTGCAGAGATGAGTGACAGGTGTGCTCGATGGCTAATTTTATTCCAAAATACAACCTGACTGGATAAAACTGTTACCTAAATCTGAGCAAATAAATGTAGTGCATTGAAGTAACACTTTTTAAAAAATGCTTATGGACGACATTTTTAAAAAATAAAATTGAATTTGTGCCCAAATATCGGGGTGTTTAAGTTCATTTAAAATATGCAAGCAGGTAATAACTGTGATTATTCTGATTTTAACAAAGAATCATTTGCCTTTTGCAAAAAAAACCCCTGAAAGGTCTCATTTTAAATTTGACTGACGTTGCTTTATAATACTTTTTAATCACATTTTAATTGTCTCTTGCTTGTCTCCCCGCCACTCTGTAGCACTTTCAGATTCCAGACATATAAAGAACATTCATTACAGTGTTTCCCATAAACTGCCAAGATACTTGTGGCGGTGGGGGCGTGGCTACGGGCGTGGCCATCATGACATCGAGTAATTTGCATAATTTACTACAATGATAAGATTTTCTCTAAAAAGGCTAAAAAAAAATGTATACTTACTAATTAATAATAACAGTTTTGTTTTAAATGTCCACCCATCCATCCATCCATTCATTTTACAATATAATTACAACACTTTATGTACATATTTATATACAGATTTGAACAATAAGTTATTCACTGAAATATATTTATTAATTGTGGTTCTTACAAAAAATATATCTTATATAATATAAAAGCTAAAATGTCTCTTAAAGCTCTGCCCCTTTAATTAGTGCATACTAAATGATTTAACTTTAGCCTACTACTACAACCATATTATTTACCAGCAACATAAAGTGAAACAGAGGCAGAGGTGTCCTGCCACAGTCAGTAACAAATAAACAGAAAACAGTAGTGGTCAAATACAAATAAGGCAACAAGAGAAGTATCCTACACTTCTCTTTTGTAAAGTAAATCTGAACAGCCTATATGGGCATCTACATCAACTATATGATTTGCCTGAGAAGCTGCACAGGACCAAAAAAAGTCTTTTAGTCTGTGAGCTATAAGTTGGCAATATAGTAACCCTTCAGGAAATGCTTAGTTGACTTGTTAAAGCACTGCTATTGTGTTTGTTTTAGATTGTGGTTTTATTTTTTAGGTGTTATGACGATGCAATTTATCAAGGTTTGTGTTTTTTTGGTACCATAATGAGTGTTATTTGTAATATTGCATGAAATGTGCTTATGGGTAGGCCATAAGGGTTCTTAACATAGCGGTCCAAATGTTTTTCTTCCCAGTTGTTTACTTGTGTAACAATCAGTGATTAAGATATCATGGAATTTAAAGGAACATCAAGTGTTGGCCCATAGTGGCAACGCAATGATCAGGAGTGAAGGATGAAGAGGCGGCGATTTAAGTGCGTCTCCTTATCTCTGCTGTTTAGGCGGCTCCTGATAAGCTCTTTGCACCGCACCGCTAATTAGACTCCCTGCTGAAAGGCAGGATTTGTGTGCGCACACGGAGGTAGGAGGTAAAGAAAACATCTTTAGGCTGTCTCTCGACGCTTCATCACTTGACACTCACTGGTCAGCATGAGACTGTGAAGAATATGTTGTCACCAGATTTCCGGCATTAATGAGAAATAAACTTGTTTTTTTAATATCAGTATATATTTATTTTGCATATTCTTTGGGAGCTATTCCTACAGTCACTTTGTCGGACATTTCACATTAGTCCTTAGAAAACTGTTCAAAACTCTTCTTTGGACCGGCGGTGATGACGTGATTTTGTTTTGTTTTGCTCAAGTCAGATGGGCGTTACTGTATTTTACTCACATGAAAAAATGTCTTTACTTGCAGTCTTGCGCCCCCATCAGGTCAGAAGAGGGAATAGCATTCCTGGGATGCTCCGGGCTGTTCGTCATGAAGGCACTACACAAGTTTCCTGAGAGTGTTTCTTCACACAATGTCCCTTTTCCTCTTCTTGGATTTTGGTGAACTTTGACTCAAACCCGGCAGGACGTCTTGGCTCTCCGTTTTGTGTTTCCTCTTTTTGCTGGGCTTGTCACTAAGGTAACCGCTGGAGTCGCTGGCGTGGATCTCAGGGGGAGAAATCTGAACCGGCTCCTCCTCTTCTTTTATTATTTTCTCCTTTTTCTTCTTCTTCTTCTTACCAGGTTCGCTGCAGTTAACATCAATCTCTGTTCTGTTGGGCTCTAATGTGACATTACTGTCATACTGCATTATTTCCTCTTCTGTTGCTTCTTCTTTGATTTTATCTTTCTTCTTTTTCTTCTTCTTCTTCCTCTCACCGGGTTCGCTGCTGTTAGCATCATCCTCGGTTCTGTTGGGCTCTGGAGTGGCATAGTTGTCGAGCTGCACTAGTTCTTCTTCTATGACTTCTTCCTTTATTTTCTTTTTCTTCTTCTTCTTCTTGGGAGAATCTTCCACGGTAGATTCTTCAGTAGGTTCTGGTTCTTGTCGCTCAAGTTGGTTAACAGAGACGCCCAATTCTGAGTTCTCAGCCATAGCCAAGAGTTCTTGAACCCTGAGATAAAGCACACATTGATCTTTGAACACCAAGCTTAGGAAGACACACCACCATACTTGCCAACCCTCCCGAATTTCAGTGCCTCTCCCGAAAATCTCCCGGGACAACCATTTTCCCGAAAACCTCCCGATTTCCAGCCGGACAACTATATTGGGGGCGCGCCTTAAAGGCACTGCCTTTAGCGTCCTCTCTCACCTTAAAAGGAGACTATTATATATGTCTCCGTTATCAATAGGTTTATCTGTAACCCGTAAAGTAGGCAGGCACGGAGCTATTTCCAGCCGGTGCGTTAATACACTGACACACAACATGCGGATTCCCATCATGCATTGCTTCAAAACTACGGCAAGTAGTAATACCCAAAATTTCCAGCCGGACAAACAATATTGGGGGCGTGCCTTAAAGGCACTGCCTTTAGCGTCCTCTAACCGGAAAAGGAGACTATTATATATGTCTCCGTTATCCATAGGTTTATCTATAACCCATAACACGGTGGCCGAATGGATATAGTCACTCATGAACGGTCAGAGAAGCACAAGGCGGCGGCAACGCAGTATGCAAGCAACATTCCGTTCTCATTTGCGGATGTTTTCAACAAATCCGTGAAGGATATGTTCCCGGATTCAGAGATCGCTCGCCAGTACTCAAATGGCAGAACAAAAGCTACTCAAATAGTGAAAGGTAAGTGTTATTTTTTTTTTTTAAAGTAAGCAGCAAGTACAGTACAGTTAGTAGAACAACTGTGTTTTCATTACTGTTTACTGTACTATATTGTGAATCTTTGGGTGTCCCACAATTCGATTCAATATCGATTCTTGGGGTCACGATTCGATTCAAAATCGATTTTTTTTCCAATTCAACATGATCGTCGATTCAAAAACGATATTTTCCCGATTCAAAAGGATTCTCTATTCATTCAATACATAGATTTCAGCAGGATCTACCCCAATCTGCTGACATGCAAGCAGAGTAATTGTAAAGGACAATGTTTTATCAACTGATTGCAATAATGTCAATTTGTTTTAACTATTAAATGAACGAAAAATATGACTTATTTTATCTTTGTGAAAATATTGGACACAGTGTGTTGTCAAGCTTATGAGATGCGATGCAAGTGTAAGCCACTGTGACACTATTGTTCTTTTAATTATTTTTATAGATGTCTAATGATAATGTCAATGAGGGATTTTTAATCACTGCTATGTTGAAATTGTAACTAATATTGATACTGTTGTTGATAATATTCATTTTTGTTTCACTACGTTTGTGTCTCCTCTCAATTGCTCTGTTTATTGCACTTCTGAGTGTTGCTGGTTTGCTTTTGGAATTGGATTGCATTGTTATGGTATTGCTGTGTATTGTTTTGATGGATTGATTACTGAAAAAAAATAATTAAATAAAAATAAAAATATTTTAATAAATCCACGAATTTAAAAAAATCGATTTTTTAAAAATGAGAATCGCACAACGTGAGAATCGCGATTTGAAACCCAATCGATTTTTCCCCACATCCCTAATATATATATATATATATATATATATATACCTAATATATATATATATTAGGGATGTCCGATATTATCGGCCGATAAATGCGTTAAAATGTAATATCGGAAATTATTGGTATCGTTTTTTTAATTATCTGTATCTGTTTTTTTTTTTAATGAAATCAACATAAAAAACACAAGATACACTTACAATTAGTGCACCAACCCAAAAAACCTCCCTTCCCCCATTTCTTTCTATTATCAATATTCTGGTTCCTACATGATATATCAATATATATCAATACAGTCTGCAAGGGATACAGTCCGTAAGCACACATGATTGTGCGTGCTGCTGCTCCACTAATAATACTAACCTTTAACAGTTAATTTGACTCATTTTCATTAATTACTAGTTTCTATGTAACTTTTTATATTGTTTTACTTTCTTTTTTATTCAAGAAAATGTTTTTAATTTAGTTATCTTATTTTATTATTTTTTTTAAAAAGTACCTTATCTTCACCATACATGGTTGTCCAAATTAGGCATAATAATGTGTTAATTCCACGACTGCATATATCGGTTGATATCGGTATCGGTTGATATCGGTATCGGTAATTAAAGAGTTGGACAATATCGGAATATCGGCAAAAAGCCATTATCGGACATCCCTAATATATATATATATATATATATATATATATATATATATATATATATATATATATATATATATATATATATATATATATATATATATATATATATATATAAGAAACACTTTAATTTCAGTGAATTCTAGCAATAAATATACTCCTCCCCCTTAACCCCGCCCCCCCAATCTCCCGAATTCGGCGGTCTGAAGGTTGGCAAGTATGCACACCATTTATGTACACACATACGTCGCTCTCTCCAGTTTCCCTCTTATTAGCAGCACTCCCGCAGTGTCGGCATCAAGCGCAGTCACCTCGAACTTCAGCTCAGCGCCAATCCTGGGCCCCCCATCCCGCCAGGTTTCCACGGGAACCAGGTTTGGCCGGGGGATGCTGGCGTTAAAGCAGCCGTGCACCAGGCAGCCCACGTGACTCACACCCAGTTTGTTTACCTTTCCCTGGGGAGGCAGAAACACAATTACATGAAAATATCCTTATTGGGACTGTCAAAAGTATTGATACCACGCAAAAAAACACATCAATTCAGTATCGTCACTATCAAATACCGAACAATATTTTTTCCTCTGCGAGCTGCAACAATATATTTACTTATTTGTGGAAGCCTGTCACGAATGCAGATTTGGCGCTTTGGTTTCACTTTTGCTGGGTCTTCTTTGCCTTTTCTCCCTGTATTAAAGGGCGTACATCAGGGTTCCATATTAGGTCCGTTGTTGATTCAAATAATCTCTGTAATAATGTGTCGGATGCTGTGTTCCTTTTTTATGCAGATGCGCATCATATATTGTTCACCACCTGCTGTAGCGCGAACCCTTGAGCTTCTGCAGTCTGCTTTTGATGTTGCTCAGTCCCAGCTAACTCAGCTCAGACTATTGTTAAATGCAGAAAAACCTACGGTGATGCTATTTCAAATTAGGGCTGGGCGATATATGGAATATACTCGATATATCGCGGGTTTGTCTCTGTGCGATATAGAAAATGACTGTATGGTGATATTGGAGTATACGTTCTCACGCAGTTGCTTTTAGCTGCGGGCATTACACTACAGGCTCTTCTCACTCTTTCTTGTCTCTCCTTCTCACAGAGACATAAAACAAGCGCACCTTCTTACACACGTCACATACGTATACGCCCTCGCGGAGCATAGAGGTAGCGGCATGGGAAAACGTTAGCTGGTAATACGAGAGAAAGAAGGTGCGAATCTGGTAACAAATGAAAGAAGAATTAATTCCCAAGAAAAACAGCAGGGGGTCCATCGTCTGGCGGTGGTTTGGCTTCAAGCGGGAAGACGTTGAACAGACAACCGTAATATGTCAAGTATGCGGCAAAAGCGTTGTTACAAAAAGTATCAGCCCTGCTAATGTGTAGCATCTAGGGATGTCCGATAATGGCTTTTTTGCCGATATCCCATATTGTCCAACTCTTAATTACCGACACAGATATCAACAGATACCGATATATATACAGTCGTGGAATTAACACATTATTATGCCTAATTTAGACAACAAGGTATGGTGAAGATAAGGTCCTTTTTTAAAAAAAATAATAAAATAAAATAAGATAAATAAATTAAAAACATTTTCTTGAATAAAAAAGAAAGTAAAACAGTTACATAGAAACTAGTAATTAATGAAAATGAGTAAAATTAAGTGTTAAAAGTTAGTACTATTAGTGGACCAGCAGCACGCACAATAATTTGTGCTTAAGGACTGTATCCCTTGCAGACTGTATTGATATATATTGATATATAATGTAGGAACCAGAAATATTAATAACAGAAAGAAACAACCCTTTTGTGTGAATGAGTGTAAATGGGGGAGGGAGGATTTTTGGGTTGGTGCACTAATTGTAAGTGTATCTTGTGTTTTTTATGGTGATTAAAAAAAATAAAAAATTTAAATAAAAAAAAAAACAATACCGATAATAAAAAAATGATACCGATAATTTCCGATATTACATTTTAAAGCATTTATCAGACATCTCTAGTAGCATCATTTGAAAAGTCACCCGCTAGAGAATGAAGAGTGCTTGAAACTCCGCATGTCAACATCTCAGTTCGGTGCCACACCCACAAAATGCCCAAGCAACCATTTCCAAATCGACACCGTATGAAAAAAATAGTCAACAACAGAAGGAGATAACGTCCGCAGGAACCTACCACATAGCGAAGGACATACACTATTTGATTTCCTATTATGCAGCTCATTTTTATTTGACACTTATTGAAATATCTTGTGTGACATCATGCACAAAAGTGCACTTTATTTGTTTTAAACTATTGTAGTGGCATTCTGTACAAAAAGTGCACTTTAATTTAGTGTTGTTTGGATATGTCATCTTAGTGACATCATGCACAAAAGTGCACTTATAGCTTGTTTTTAAATGTACTTTCTGTTTTGGAAATGACATGAATGTTTGTGCCACTGCTTAATAACTGTTTAATAAATACACTTTTGCTAAATTGACTTAGTTGTGATTTCCCTCTCTGCATGAAAGTTTAAAAGTAGCATATATTAATGCAGTATGAAGAAGAATGTTTTAATGTAGACACATAGAATCATCATACTGCTGTGATTATATGCATCAAGTGTTCATTCAAGGCTAAAGCAAAATATCCAGATATATATCGTGCATCGTGACATGGCCTAAAAATATTGAGATATCAATAAAAGGCCATATCGCCCAGCCCTATTTCAAATGGTAAACGACTGCCATTGAACATTCCAAAACTATCAACTTAAAATGGTCACCACATATAAGTATTTGGGGATTGTTATTGATGAGAACTTGTCCTTTAAATCACAGATAGAAAAACTTGTGTCTAAGCCTAAAACTAAATGGGGTTTTTTCTTTACACAGCCTTGTTTTTACAAGTTAGAAAACGATTGATCCTGATCACTTTCATGTCTTTGCTAGATTATGGAGACTTGCTTTTTTTTTAATGCACCCGACACTTATCTGAAAAAACGGGATACTGTATATCACCGTGCCTTTCGTTTTATTAATGGTTGTGGCAACCTTGTCCACCATTGCACTATGTATGCAACAGCAAACTGTTAATTCTTGTCTGTGCGCAGATTTTTTTCAATGGATGTTTTTTTTTTATACATACCATTTCATCGGCTGGTTCCCACCCAACTATGTTCTTATACTGTATGTCTAGAGCAGGGGTCACCAACGCGGTGCCCGCGGGCACCAGGTAGCCCGTAAGGACCAGATGAGTAGCCCGCTGGCCTGTTCTAAAAATAGCTCAAATAGCAGCACTAACCAGTGAGCTGCCTCTATTTTTTAAATTGTATTTATTTACTAGCAAGCTGGTCTCGCTTTGCCCGACATTTAAATTCTAAGAGAGACAAAACTCAAATAAAATTTGAAAATCCAAGAAAATATTTTAAAGACTTGGTCTTCACTTGTTTAAATAAATTCATTTATTTTTTTTACTTTGCTTCTTATAACTTTGAGAAAGACAATTTTAGAGAAAAAATACAACCTTAAAATGATTTTAGGATTTTTAAACACATATACCTTTTTAAATTACTTCCTCTTCTTTCCTGACAATTTAAATCAATGTTCAAGTAAATTTATTTTTTTTATTGTAAAGAATAATAAATACATTTTAATTTAATTCTTCATTTTAGCTTCTGTTTTTTCGACGAAGAATATTTGTGAAATATTTCTTCAAACTTATTATGATTAAAATTCAAAAAAATTATACTGGCAAATCTAGAAAATCTGTAGAATCAAATTTAAATCTTATTTCAAAGTCTTTTGAATTTCTTTTAAAATTTTTGTTCTGGAAAATCTAGAAGAAATAATGATTTGTCTTTGTTAGAAATATAGCTTGGTCCAATTTGTTATATATTGTAACCAAGTGCAGATTGGATTTTAACCTATTTAAAACATGTCATCAAAATTCTAAAATTAATCTTAATCAGGAAAAATTACTAATGATGTTCCATAAATTCTTTTTTTAATTTTTTCAAAATTATTCAAATTAGCTAGTTTTTCTCTTCTTTTTTTCGGTTGAATTTTGAATTTTAAAGAGTCGAAATTGAAGATAAACTATGTTTCAAAATTTAATTGTAATTTTTTTTGTGTTTTCTCCTCTTTTAAACCATTCAATTAAGTGTAAATATCATTAATTATTAATAATAACATAGAGTTAAAGGTAAATTGAGCAAATTGGCTATTTCTGGCAATTTATTTAAGTGTTTTGAAACTGGTAGCCCTTCGCATTAATCAGTACCCAAGAAGTAGCTCTTGCTTTCAAAAAGGTTGGTGACCCCTGCTCTAGAGACTAAAATCGCTACAGTTCAAAAACCTCTAAAGGCTTAGTGGCCACATGCGTGGACAGCACCTTTTAGCTCTTATTTACAAAATGGTGTACACTACTGAATTGGGGTCTTATGTGCTTATATGGACACTTATACTGCCATCTGGTGGTGTCAGAAGAGTATAACATACAATGGAATTTGGGAAGAAAAAAAGTGTAAAAATAAGAATTAGCATGTCACTAAACATTAAGTACACCTTTGTGTACTTATGGACTAAGTACATCATATCAAAAGATGATTCTTAGTTGTTATTCTAATTAGGGTCCAATAAGCCCAAATAGCAAAGAGAAATAAAAAAAAGCATGTAAACAAACAGCTTGGGCCTTAAGAGGCAAGGGTTAGGGTTACAATTTCAATAAAAATGTTTAAATTTAAAATAATTTCTCCTGGTCCTTATTTTTGAGAGGTCATAAAAATATCTATAATTATCGGTATCAACCAATATAATACAATCTAAACTTGTATCAACACATTACTGTCTGAGCAATTAAAGGCCTACTGAAATGATTTTTTTAAATTTAAACGGGAATAGCAGATCCATTCTATGTGTCATACTTGATCATTTCGCGATATTGCCATATTTTTGCTGAAAGGATTTAGTAGAGAAAATCAACGATAAAGTTCGCAACTTTTGCTCGCTGATAAAAAAAAGCCTTGCCTGTACCGGAAGTAGCGTGACGTCACAGGAGCTAGTATTCCTCACAATTCCCCGTTGTTTACAATGGAGCGAGAGATTCGGAGCGACAAAGCGACGATTACCCCATTAATTTGAGCGAGGATGAAAGATTCGTAGATGAGGAACGTTACAGTGAAGGACTAGAGAGGCAGTGATGGACGTATCTTTTTTCGCTCTGACCGTAACTTAGGTACAAGCTGGCTCATTGGATTCCACACCCTCTCCTTTTTCTATTGTAGATCACGGATTTGTATTTCAAACCACCTCGGATACTATATCCTCTTGAAAATGAGAGTCGAGAACGCGAAATGGACATTTAAAGTGACTTTTATCTCCACGACAATACATCGGTGACACACTTAGCTACTGAGCTAACGTGATAGCATCGTTCTCAAACGATAGAAACAAAATAAATAAATCCCTGACTGGAAGGATAGACAGAAGATCAACAATACTATTAAACCATGTACATGTAACTACACGGTTAAAAATTCTCAGCCTGGTAAGGCTTAACTATGCTGTTGCTAACGACGCTAAGGCTAATTTAGCAACTTAGCAACCGGACCTCACAGAACTATGATAAAAACATTAGCGCTCCACCTACGCCAGCCAGCCCTCATCTTCCCATCAACAGCCGTGCTCACCTGCGTTCCAGCGATCGACGGCGCGACGAAGGACTTCATCCGTGGGTTTGGCGGCAAGCATCGGCTAGGCGTAGTAAGTAGTCCTTGTTGTGTTGCTGTAAGTATTGTACATAGCCGCTAATACACCGATCGATCCCACCTACAACGTTCTTCTTTGCAGTCTCCATTGTTCATTAAACAAATTGCAAAAGATTCACCAACACAGATGTCCACAATACTGTGGAATTTTGTCGAAGAAAACAAGAGGTTTTTGTATCGGTCCGATGGGGTCCAACCACTTCCGTGGATTTTGTGACGTCACGCGCATAAATCATATCCAAAGGAGTTTTTCAACCGGAAGTGTGGCGGGAATTTTAAAATTGCACTTTATAAGTTAACCCGGCCGTATTGGCATGTGTTGCAATGTTAAGATTTCATCATTGATATATAAACTATCAGACTGCGTGGTTGGTAGTAGTGGCTTTCAGTAGGCCTTTAAGAGACAAGGGTTAGGGTTACAATTTCAATAAAAATGTTTAAATTTAAAATAATTTCTCCTGGTCCTTATTTTTGAGAAGTCATAAAAATATCTATAATTATCGGTATTGACCAATATAATACAATCTAAACTTGTATCAACACATTACTGTCTGAGCAATTAAGAGTGAACCTACAAGTTATCGATATATACTTGAAAATATAATGAGAAAAGGAAGTGTGAACTGGCGTGACATCCCATAAACCGGAAGTGAAGTGCCCCAACACCCTTTTTTTCTCTATCAATAAGCCCTGTCCCCTAAAACCTTTACAAATGAAAACAGAAGAAAATAAATATATTTAAACGTCAAATGGCTCTTAAAAAGCCAGAAGTTTAGTTTCTTCAGCCAAGACATTCATTGTTTATTTATGTTTTGTTTTAAACAAAACGTTAAAATATCTTGGTGTGTGTTTAAGTTCTTTTTTGAGCACATTCAACAATACTATAAAAATGTTGGTCACAACCGTGGTATGAAATTTCCATATGGTTACATCCCTAACTGGGAGGTTATGAAACACTGCTGTTCTTTTTGAATATGTAACACAATTTAAGTTTGGTGCAAAAAGATGTTATCTTAAATACTTGACACATTAAAACACTTTTCAATAAAGTAGTGAATTCAAAAGTACATTGTCTTAGTTTTTCTTTAATTTGATCTTGGTATCAAACAGGTATCGGTCTCAAGTACTTAAATGGTGGTTTGGTGACAACCCTGATGTAAAGTAAATGGCTGTGATACTCACCAGCAGTCTTTGTCCCTTGGTAGGTTGGAATATAATGAAGTCGGCCTGTATGTCCATGTGGATGTAGCCGCTGTCATCATGAATGCTTCCTTGCTGGCCCACAATCCGTAAGTGATCATAAGCTACGGGTACGCCTTCGAGGCTGCAAAAAGGGGATCAAACAAATATATATTATATTGTCGTAGAATTTCTGACCTTTGAACTACATTTCATGTCTTGTCAAGAATGTACGCTCATTTAATTTCTCTTCTATTTTGTGCCATTGAATGTACCGGGTGTGGGACAAAAGTGAATATTAAGTCGTGCCAACCTGTCTACAGAATGTTTTGATTGTCTAAGTATGATTAAGGGATCCAAGGATGTTGCAAAAAGAAACATGTCGAAGACCACAAGAGAGACGTACGAAGAGACAGATAAAAATGGCAGGAGACCGGGACTCGAGAGAGATTGCTTTTTGTGAGTCCTCCGGAGGACGGCCGTTTGTTTGCAGGGACAAAACAATCCAACTTATGCACTTTTGACTATGAGAAAATAAACTTGTTGTACTAAATTCACTTTTGTTGCTGTTTAAGCTCTGGACAATCCACTACAACAGTGGTTCCCAAATGGGGGTACGTGTACCCCTGGGGGTACTTGAAGGTATGCCAAGGGGTACGTGAGATTTTTTTTAAATGTCTGTCAAAAAGAACTGTGAAAAGAATTGCAACAACGCAATATTCAGTGTTGACAGCTAGATTTGTTGTGGACATGTTCCATAAATATTGATGTTAAAGATTTCTTTTTTTGTGAAGAAATGTTTCGAAATAAGTTCATGAATCCAGATGGATCTCTATTACAATCCCCAAAGAGGGCACTTTAAGTTGATGATTAGTTCTATGTGTAAAAATCTTTATTTATAATTGAATCACTTGTTTATTTTTAACAAGTTTTTAGTTATTTTTATATATTTTTTTCCAAATAGTTCAAGAAAGACCACAACAAATGAGCAATATTTTGCACTGTTATACAATTTAATAAATCAGAAACTGATGGCATAGTGCTGTATTTCACTTCTTTATCTCTTTTTTTCAACCAAAAATGCTTTGCTCTGATTAGGGGGTACTTGGATTAAAAAAAAATGTTCACAGGGGGTACATCACTGAAAAAAGGTTGAGAAGCACTGCATTACAATATACACAGTACAGGCCAAAAGTTTGGACACACCTTTTCATTCACAAAACCACTGATGGTCCCAACTAGGGCTACAACTAACAACTAATTTGATAATCGATTAATCGATTAATAATCGGATAAAAGAGACAAACTACATTTCTATCCTTTCCAGTATTTTATTGAAAAAAAAACAGCATACTTGCACCATACTTATTTTGGTTATTGTTTCTCAACTGTTTGTAAATGTTGCAGTTTATAAATAAAGGTTAAAAAAATAAATAAAAAAAGTAGCCTCTGCGCATGTGCATAGCATAGATCCAACGAATCGATGACTAAATTACCGTAATTTCCGGACTATAAGCCGCTACTTTTTCCCCCTCGTTCTGGTCCCTGCGGCTTATACAAGGGTGCGGCTTATTTACGGCCTGTTCTTCTCCGACACCGACAAAGAGGATTTCGGTGGTTTTAGTACGCAGGAGGAAGACGATGACACAATGATTAAAGACTGACTTTTCATATACCGGTAGGCTGGTTATTTTGATAACGTACAGGCGAGCACTTTGTATTACTTTGCACCGTTGTATTATTTGTACTCTGCACGAATGCTGTTCGCCATGTCAAAGATGTGAAAGTTGGATTGAATGATTGAAAGATTTATTGTTAATAAATGGGACGCTTTGCGTTCCCAAACAGTCATCTCTGTCCCGACAATCCCCTCCGTGGTAGCAGGAACCCCTATATACTACGCTAATTACACATCAAAACCCTGCGGCTTATAGTCGGGTGCGCCTTATATATGGAGCAATCTGTATTTTCCCCTAAATTTAGCTGGTGCGGCTTATAGTCCGGAAATTACGGTAATCGCCAACTATTTTTATAACCGATTTTAATCGATTAGTTGTTGCAGCCCTAGTCCCAACCCCATTGATAAAGCAAGAAATTCCACTAATCAACCCGGATAAAGCACACCTGTGAAGTGAAAAATATTCCAGGTGACTACCTCTTGAAGCTCATGGAGAGAATGCCAAGAGTGTGCAAAGCAGTAATCAGAGCAAAGGGTGGCTATTTTGAAGAAACTCTAATATAAAACATATTTTCAGTTATTTCACCTTTTTTTTGTTAAGTACATAACTGCACATGTGTTCATTCATAGTTTTGATGTGACAATCTACAATGTAAATAGTCATGAAAATAAAGAAAACGCATTGAATGAGGAGAAGGTGTGTCTAAACTTTAGGCCTGTACTGTATATACATATTGTTTTCTGTTGTAATAGAAAGAGCCTCTTGTAACTTGACATGATTCATTGTTGTATTCATCTGCCAAGTGCAGAAATACATATCATACATTTCTATTCCATAGGATTAATTTCCCTCGAAGGGTTTGTTCCACGGGGGTGAAGGTATCGCCAAGTAAGTCAATAAGTGACACGGTGTAAATAGTCATGGAAATAAAGACAACGCATTGAATGAGGAGAAGGTGTGTCCTGTTCTGTATATTTTGATTCCGAAGAAATAGTGATTGTTGAAAAACCGAAATTGACCCTGTGGTATATTTGCTTACATGTGAGTTAAAAAATCAAGCTAACGTTGATCCACGCTGATGTTCGTGCCTCCTCTAGTTAACAGCCATAAAAAAGATGAGAACCCTCCCAAATATATTACACTATTTACATATATCCATTCATACATTATATATATTTTTTTTTCATGTAAAAAAACACTCATTTTTAAAGTGTGGTGACCATATTAATACTATTGTAGTATCGTGGTACTATCCATCCATCCATTTTCTACCGCTTATTCCCTTCGGGGTCACGGGGGGCACTGGAGCCTATCTCAGCTACAATCGGGCGGAAGGCGGTGCACACCCTGGACAAGTCGCCACCTCAAGAATCAAAAATGGTACTATACTCTGTTGGAAAAGTACCGGTTTGGCAATTTATTTTTTTTACAGGCATGACGGCACGTCGTCACGTCATGACATTGCTGGTTTTACAAGCAGAGGAGCATGTTCGGCAGCACACACACACACACAGAGTACTTACAAGCAGACACAGTGTGTAGACAGAAAAGGGAGAATGGACGCATTTTGGCTTAAAAAGTAAAGATAAAGGTGAAGTTATAACACTGAAACACCCTCAGGAAGAGGTGCTTTAAGACATGACTGGCTATCCATCCATCCATTTTCTACCGCTTGTCCCTTTTAGGGTCGCGTGGGGTGCTGGAGCCTATCTCAGCTGGCTAGTTAGCGGCTAATGTCCATCCGCGATCTGCAGTGTTTTAGCATTTTAGCTATTTCTAAATCACTAATCCTCGCTTCCATGGCAACAAATTGTTTCTTACAAGCATCATTATCACTGCAGGATGAGGAATATCTAAACATGCTTCACTACACACCGTAGGAGGATACAATAGCTCACCAGCATCACTATGTAAACAAACGCCATGGGTGGATCTACACCTGACATCCACTGTAATGATACCAAGTACAATAGCATAACTAGTCGATACTACTATGATTACATCAATATATTTTATTGTCACAAAAAAAAAAAAAAAATTCTTTTTATAATTCATATTATGTTTATAAACTCAGTAAATATGTCCCTGGACACATAACTTAAATTATGACCATTGTATGATCCTGTAACTACTTGGTATCGGATCGATACCTAAATTTGTTCTATCATCCAAAACTAATATAAAGTATCAAAGCAGAGAAGAATAAGTGATTATTACATTTGAACAGAAGTGTAGATAGAACAAGTTAAAACAGAAAATAAGCAGATATTAACAGTAAATGAACAAGTAGATTAATAATCAATTTTTACAGCTCGTGCCTCATAATGTGTAAAAAATAATAGTTGTATAAATGACACAATATGTTACTGCATACGTCAGCAGACTAATTAGGAGCCTTTGCTTGTTTACTTACTACTAAAAGACAAGTTATCTAGTATGTTCACTATTTTATTTAACAAAAAAATTGTTCGATTGCAGTACGAAACATATGTTTAATGTATTTTTTGTTAAAATAAAGCCAACAATGCCATTTTTGTAGTCCCCTTTATTTAGAAAAGCATCAAAATACATTTTGGTAATGGTACCGAAAATATCGGTACGGAGACAACCCTACCGTATACATTAAAGGGATCCGGTTAACTTTCTTTGTTTTCACTTTATGGAACTGTGCATGCAAGTGGCGTCAGGGCCACATTGGAGCCTGTGTGCGTTTACACTGCAGTCTGATGAAGTTCACATTTTACTTGCAGTGTAAACAGTCAGCTGGAAAAAAAAACAGTTTTTTGAAAAAATCAGATTTGGGCCACTTAAACGATACAGCTCATCTAAGAAGGACAGCTCCAGACTGGAGAAACTGATCAGGCGGGCCGGTCCTACGATCGGAATAAAACTGGACTCCCTGGTGACGGTGGCAGAGAAGAGGACTGTGGAAAAACTAGTGAGCATCCTTGATGATGCCAGTCACCCTCTGCATACCGTTGTCAGTAGCCAGAGGAGCCTGTTCAGTGCTAGACTGCTTCATTCCAAGTGCAGGACTAATAGACTCAAAAACTCCTTTGTCCCACACGCCATTAGACTGTACAACTCCTCTCTGGGGGGGAGGGGGGTACTAGGATGACAGGGGATGCAAAATAAATAACAATATTTTTCATAACATGGTCACTACTGCCTAGTTTCTCTTGTTATATTCTTATTTTACTGTTATATTTTTATTCTCATTGTTGCTTTTTATTTTTATTCTTATTGTAATATGTTTCTATTTTGTTTCCAGTTATACCCCCATTATTTACTTTTTAGACTTAGACTTAGACAAACTTTAATGATCCACAAGGGAAATTGTTCAACACAGTAGCTCAGTTACAAAGATGGAAAGTGTAAGGATGGAAAGGACAATGCAGGTATAAATAGACTAATATAGCGATAAAAAAATCTAACATATATACAAATATATACATAATATGTGTACAGAATAATATATATATGCAGATATATTATATTATGTCTATAACTAACTTTTTAAATTCGATCTCAATTTTGTACACTGCTGCTGGAATTTAAATTTTCCTAAGGGAACTCTCCTGAAGGAATCAATAAAGTACTATCTATCTATTTGTTTAAACGAGCTACAGAAATAAAGCTCGACTTAGTAGCGTTCCAATTCAATACTCACACTGAACTAGAGATGGGACGTTCGGAAACGAGTCGAGTCTTTTAAACGGCCCTTTTAATTGAACGATGAGAACCGATTCGCAGTTGTAATTTGTTCGTTTGAGAGCCGTTCTTCATGCAAATTGCCCACGGTGCCATCTCAGAATCAAATCAGCTTTATTTGTTTTATTTACTAAAAAGGAGTAATGACATCACTGAGTTAGTCATCCACATTCTTCACTTGAAATGAGCACGCACCCACGTAGACAGTTAACTTAGGGGAGCAGTTTTGTTCATCTACTGCAGCCTTTTAGCTGCTGTATTTGGACCTAGAGGAAGATCAAGAACAAGGAAATGGCGCCATCTGGTGGAATTTTTTATAAAAACATAAACCAAATTAGATTATCCATCCGTTTTCTACCGCTTGTCCCTTTTGGGGTCGCGGGGGGTGCTGGAGCCTATCTCAGCTGCATTCGGGCGGAAGGCGGGGTGCACCCTGGACAAGTCGCCAGTCACGGGGAGAACATGCAAACTCCACACAGAAAGATCCCCGAGCCCGGGATTGAACTCAGGACTACTCAGGACCTTCGTGTTGTGAGGCACATGCACTAAACCCCTGTACCACCGTGCTTCAAGTGAAGTGAAGTGAATTATATTTATATAGCGCTTTTCTCTAGTGACTCAAAGCGCTTTACATAGTGAAACCCAATATCTAAGTTCCATTTAAACCAGTGTGGGTGGCACTGGGAGCAGGTGGGTAAAGTGTCTTGCCCAAGGACACAACGGCAGTGACTAGGATGGCGGGAGCGGGGATCGAACCTGGAACCCTCAAGTTGCTGGCACGGCCACTCTACCAACCGAGCTATACCGCCCTTCAACATAGGAGTATTATTATGGTGCGTGTATAAGGTAAGACATTATCGAGCGTTTTGTTTCGCAATATTATGCAAAAGCAACTTTTCTTACCTTCTGGTATCTGCTGATCTGCATTTGGGATCGGCATGAATCCTGAAAAATTGCCGACGCCGTAGTCGATAAGCTTCTTCTTTTTCCTCTGTCTTTTCATTATGGGACATTCATCCTCCACTGTTGCCATTTCTAATATAAAGTAGTGTAAAGTCCTTACTTATATCTGTCAGTGAACTCACCATGAAAGCGCTAAATTAGATGATCAATAATTGAAGATCATTCTCACCAGTAGTGTCTATATTGGTGAAATAAAGTAAACATTGTGATTAATGGGTGAGGGCCGACATCCGGGCAACTGAGCTACATACCAGACTGGCGTTGAAAACAAACCGTTACCATTACTCTTTAACCTGTCGACCTACGCTGGTTAAACCCTTCATTCTGCCTCCAAAATGCCGAAAAACTGTGTTGTTTTTGGTTGTGCTAACCACAACTGGAAACAGGGAACACAAAGGTTGTGTTTTGTTCTGCCAAAGCGTGATAAAAGCCCACAGAGACGAGACAAATGGCTCGCAGCTTTACACCGGGAAAATTGGTTCTCACTGGAGTCCCCCAAAGTCCCGGGTCGTGTGTTCGGATCACTTCGTTTCTGGTAAATATAAGGAACAAAAATCCACCTTCTTAACCGCAACTTGGCTATACGTCCGTGCTAATGTTGTACTTGTTGAATTTGTACCTTATGACGTTCGACAGCTGAAGTTGTTGTTGTACAAAAATAACATGCGGTATATACTATATCAGGGGTCACCAACCTTTTTGAAACCAAGAGCTACTTCTTGGGTACTGATTAATGTGAAGGGCTACCAGTTTGATACACACTTAAATAAATTGCCAGAAATAGCCAATTTGCTCAATTTACCTTTAACTCTATGTTATTATTAATAATTAATGATATTTACACTTAATTGAACGGTTTAAAAGAGGAGAAAACACACAAAAAATGACAATTAAATTTTGAAACATAGTTCATCTTCAATTTCGACTCTTTAAAATTCAAAATTCAACCGAAAAAAAGAAATGAAAAACTAGCTAATTCGAATCTTTTAGAAAAAATTTAAAAAATAATTTTATGGAACATCATTAGTAATTTTTCTTGATTAAGATTAATTTTTGAATTTTGATGACATGTTTTAAATAGGTTAAAATCCAATCTGCACTTTGTTAGAATATATAACAAATTGGACCAAGCTATATTTCTAACAAAGACAAATCATTATTTCTTCTAGATTTTCCAGAACAAAAATTTTAAAAGATATTCAAAAGACTTTGAAATAAGATTTAAATTTGATTCTACAGATTTTCTAGATTTGCCAGAATAATTGTTTTGAATTTTAATCATAATAAGTTTGAAGAAATATTTCACAAATATTCTTTGTCGAAAAAACAGAAGCTAAAATGAAGAATTAAATTAAAATGTATTTCTTATTCTTTACAATAAAAAAGATAATTTTACTTGAACATCGATTTAAATTGTCAGGAAAGAAGAGGAAGGAATTTAAAAGGTAAAAAGGTATATGTGTTTAAAAATCCTAAAATCATTTTTAAGGTTGTATTTTTTCTCTAAAATTGTCTTTCTGAAAGTTATAAGAAGCAAAGTAAAAAAATTAATGAATTTATTTAAACAAGTGAAGACCAAGTCTTTAAAATATTTTCTTGGATTTTCAAATTCTATTTGAGTTTTGTCTCTCTTAGAATTAAAAATGTCGGGCAAAGCGAGACCAGCTTGCTAGTAAATAAATACAATTTTAAAAAATAGAGGCAGCTCACTGGTAAGTGCTGCTATTTGAGCTATTTTTAGAACAGGCCAGCGGGCTACTCATCTGGTCCTTACGGGCTACCGCGTTGGTGACCCCTGTACTATATAGTCTATAGCCTAGCTAGCTATTTTCGAAAACCGGACAACGAGAGGATACCAAAGGCAGCGTTAAGATGGACACCACTGGGAAAACGTAAGCCAGGGCGGCCAAAGAACACCTGGCGAAGAACAGTTGAAGGGGGGAGCTGAAAGAGATGAAGCTTACATGGGGCGAGGCACAGAGACAAGCACAGCAGCGAGATGAATGGCGTCGAGTCGTCGAAGCCTTATTTCCCATCCGGGAAGAAGAGGATTAAGTTAAGTAAGTAATATACTATATAGTCTATAGCCTAGCTAGCTATTTTCGAAAACCGGTTTCGTTTAAATTTGCACTTAACAGTTGGGTTTTTAAAAACCAATAAACCCTATAATTTTCATGTTGCCATTCAATACATGTAGCCCTCAAATCTCTCAATATTTTATACACTAACACTTGATCTTGTTGTTGATAACTTCCGCGTCTCTTTCTTAGTAGCGCGCAGGCTAAGCTAACTAGCAAGCTAAGCTAAGCCTGAGAAGCTTTTAAGTTCACTGAGACGAGTCTGACGCAAATAATACATTTTCGTTTTTTCACACGATATGCGAATAAGTAAAAATGCGTAAATGAAGGATTTAACGCCGACTTCCAAGCCACAACGCTCGTTAAATGCTTTTTCTGTCAATGCTGTGTTCGCTGTGAGCTGGTTTGTTTTCAACGAATTCCCGGTTGCTAGGGGATTGGTAGGCGGAAGTGACGTAGGTCCGCCCTCACCCATTGACCACACTTATCGTATTACTTGTTTTCCCTTGATGAAAGCAAGTTACTTAAAAACAAATCAGTCTTTAGAACGGCTCTTCAATATCCGGTTCCCTTCCAAGAGCCATAACTCCCATCTCTACACTAAACATCGCGAGTGCATTCAGTAATGCACTTAAAATTGCACCTAACTATTTCCTACCGCTTGTCCCTCCCGGACAATTTAAATGCACGAATCAAAGCTCCATAAATACACATTCTAAGTATGGAAATGAGACAACATTGACAACTTTGGTTGTTACCGTGGCGAGTACTTGAGCAGCTCGGCCTCCAGCTCCCCCTGCAGACCAGACCGCTTCTTGTTCAGGTACCTGGGCGGCAGGGCGACGTGTCTCCGGTGGGTGCTCATGACCAGACACGAGTATGGCGCCGACAAAAGTTCAGAAGCGGCGGCGAAAGACGGAACAGAGCAGGACACCTCTGGTACAAATCCCCCCACTACTGTGGACAGTTCTACCGCCGTCTTTTGAGCACAAGCGCCTGGAATTTGGCCTGACATTTTCACGTGTTGTGGGTCGTCTTCGGCGTGCTCCAAGTTCGCCATGTTGATTCCGAGGACCGGAAGAGGAACACGATTCACTTCCGCTTTGAGAAACACAACTACTGAAATATTTTTTCTCATGTACATATTTTGGAAAATGTATTAAAGGTTTTGTATATTTTTATATTAATTTTGTTGTCGTTTGTTTTTTGTATGTGAACTTACGTATCATACAAATACAGTTTCGGGGGGAAAAAAGACTCAACTGCCGCCGGCAAGGTTAGGAAACCGTACAAAACAGCGCCAGGGGGTTTTGTACTATTTTTGTACTTACTTTGATTATTATTTATCAACTGTTTGTAAAAGTTTAAATTTATAAATAAAGGTTTATAAAATAAAATACAAATAAAAAAAGGCAGCGAAGTCTCGCGGGATTTCTTTGACGGCCCCACATTCGAAGAATTCTATTAAAAAAATTGGCTGTTTATCGAGTATTGTACTGTTTTTGTACCTGTTTTGGTTTCGGTTGTTGTTGTTAATATGTTTGTTTGTAAATGTTGTTTATAAATAAAGGTATATTAAAAAAATACATAAATAAAACAAATTAAAAAAGTTAGGAAAACCGGAAAAGGAACACGATTAACTTCCGCTTTGTGAAACACAACTGCTAAAAGATACTCTCTCATGTACATATTGCAGCGGCTGGCTACGGGGTGTTAGCCAATGGCTTTGGCTGGGGGCGGGACTTCCGGGGAAGTTAGGGAAGTGACGTTGTTGACAGGAAGTGGTGGTTCGAGTTTTGCCGGGAAAGGAGATAGACGCATGTTGGAGCTGTTGTGTGCCTTAAATGCATCTTGTACAATAAATGCAAGATAACTGAAGAAGTCTCTGAGCCTACATTCCTGAGATTATTACAATATTTTGGAAAATGTATAAAAGGTTTTGCTTATTGTGTATTAATTTTGTTGTCATTTTGAAATACGTTTGTTTTGTAAGTGAACTTATATACAAATATACAAATAAAGGGGGGGGAAAAGACTCAACAGCCGGCAATTCGTTTTAAACGGGCTGCCCTCTGCCGGTTAGGAGGACCGAAAAAAAGGAACACGATTCACTTCCGCTTTGAGAAACACAACTACTGAAAGATATTTTCTCATGTACATATTTTGGATAACGTACAAAAGGTGTTGTTTATTATTGTATTAATTTTATTGTCGTTTTGAAATACGTTTGTTTTGTATGTGAACTTATGTATCATTTCTGGTTAAGAAAACCGGAAAAGGAACAAGATTCACTTCTGCTTTGAGAAACTCAACTGCTGAAATATATTTTCTCATGTACATATTTTGAAAAGTGTATAAAATGTTTTGTTTATGGAACCGAGGGTTTATATATGTCGCCTATACTGTATAAAACTACAAAATAATTTAAATTTAAAAATAAAAATAACTATTTCGTTTGTTTTCAAAACTCCGCTCGACCACGACGTGTTACCACTTCCGCTCTTAGCGCCTTCAAAATAAGAGCTCAAGGCATATACTGTATACCGTAACAGCTTATAACAGGAATTTAACGTCACAAAGAGGCAAGTCCATAAAAATAGGTTACATTTATTTTTATATTTAAACGGGCTGCCCTCTGCTGGTTAGGAAAACCGGAAAAAGAACACGATTCACTTCCGCTTTGTGAAACAACTGCTAAAACATATTTGTTCATGTACATATTTTGGAAAATGTATAAAAGGTTTTGTTTATTTTTATATTAATTTTGTTGTCATTTTGAAATAAGTTTGTTTTGTATGTGAACCCATGGACATCTTATAAGTAGACGCAGCATTGGCTGCTGTGACGCGAGAAATTGGGCCGCCATCTTGAAGTGGTGATGAGGAGCCGGCGAGCAGCCTAAACTGACAGTAGACAGGTAGAAAACAAAGATGCTAAACTGACAGTTGACAAGTAGAAAACAAAGATGCGGAACTGACAGTTGACAGGTAGAAAACAAAGATGCTAAACTGACAGTAGACAGGTAGAAAACAAAGATGCTAAACTGACAGTAGACAGGTAGAAAACAAAGATGCTAAACTGACAGTTGACAGGTAGAAAAAGAAGATGGTGTTCAGTGTTTTCCTGCTCAAATGAGCGGATTGTTGAAAATAAGAATCGGGGGATTACTTTTCACAAGTAAGATTTAACATTAACGTACTATTGGTTGTATTTTGTGAAAAGAATATTACCACAGAGTTGAGAAGGCGCAAAGATCTTCAATAGTACTGAAATCGTAGCCGCTAGCAAACAAGAGTATGACCATAATAGAATTGCTTGTCAATGAAATTAATTACATTTGAAAATGTTATACTTGAATAACATAAAGTTGAAATAAATGATTGACACCAAAAACTAAATTCACCGGCCGCCACTGATTATGATGCATTCTCATTTTAGGCAAAGTATAAGACAATACTTTCTTAACAGTATAATTGTAACCAGGAATAAGTCTTCAAGTAACAATATTCAAATACTAATTGTTGGGTAAGACAGAATTTGGTTTTATTCTGAATCCAGTGAAACAGATTGGTGGTTTTAGCTGATATAAAGACTTTCAGGTGTTTATATATGTTTATGTTGAAGTATTTGGCAGACGCTTTTATCCAAAGCGACATACATAAAAAATACATATAAAACAATCACTGTAAACATTATCATTTAAGGGAAGAATGTAATACAAAATATCAATACAAAGTGTCAAGACAGAATAAACTCTGATACAGTCTATAGGTCCCTAAGATATAGATATCTAATGTATTCATACATTGTTTATGTAGGATATACGCATGTATATATAACCTAATCATATTGTTTCTTCAATTTAAAAATAGCTGACCGTCTTTTCCCCCTTCTCTGGGATTATATTCCCAGTTTTGATCTCGGGCGTCTGGTCACTTATACCATATAAGAATATTCTAATACTGTTAAGCAAACTATGAATATGAATGTCCTTTATCATAGCTACACGTATGACAAAAAAGCGTGTGAAAATCAGTGGTATTCAGTGAAGTAAGATGAATTAAATGCGCTGACAGTTCATTGCTCCTGCCAAATGAATTGCACTGAGTGGAGCGGATCACCACTCCAAGATGGCGGCCCTGCGTCTCGTCAATGCCAGTAGGCAGTAGTAGTGTCTATGGGCAAGATTAGGAAAACCAGAAAAGGAACAGGATTCACTTCCGCTTTGTGAAACACAACTGCTAAAAGATATTTTCCCATGTACACATTTTGGAAAGTGTATAAAAGGCTTTGTCAGGTTCAAACAACGATGACGTCTATTAAACAGACAAGAAGCAAGGAATTAAACAGAGACAGGATTCAATTTAGCTCAATGAGTACACCTGTACTCTTGTATGTCGTCCCACGCTCTGACAAGAGAATTCTACGCAACCTCTTTTATTTGGACTTTCCCTGATTACATAGCATCAGGTGTTTCTAAAGGGAGGGGGGGTCGTAAACAGCTGTTGCCTTCGGTCACAAAACAGTTCACAGAAAAGATGCCTGGAGCTTGCGTCAGGTCCTGCTTCCTCTCCGCTTTGTAGATCTCGGGTCAAGACAAGATCTTCCTGTGGATTACAATAGATCAAAGAAACCGACACCTTCATGTCGCTTCCCATCCTACACAGTGGAGTTTTACCGGCCTTTTGCTTGGTACGATCAAAGACAGCTTTTGTCTGCTCGCCGGGATTTCATGGAAACACAAAGCTTTGTGATAACTTAGATACAATTATTCTGACAGGTTTTGTTTATTTTTGTATTCATTTTGTTGTTGTTTTGAAATACGTTTGTTTTGTATGTGAACAATAAAAGGGGGGGGGGGGGGACTCAACTGCCGGCAATTCGTTTTAAACGGGCTGCCCTCTGCTGGTTAGGAGGACCGGAAAAGGAACACAACTGCTGAAAAATGTAGTGAAGATATTTTCTTATCTACACGACTGTAGCATAGAAATGTTTGTCAACATTATTATGCTCCAGGCAAAAAAATTTCTACATAAATGATTTGTGAAAGTAAAGCCTACATTTTCTAATTGGCCTAATGGTTTACAATTATCAATCAAATCTTGGAGGATGATTAAGAGTACAAAAGCC
>NC_084750.1:16531855-16534355 GCF_033978785.1 Entelurus aequoreus | reverse complement strand
ATATCGGAATATCGGATATCGGCAAAAAGCCATTGTCGGACATCCCTAAAAAAAAATCACCAATAATGTGATAAAAGTCTGAATTTTATATGACAAATGTCACAATTTTGCATTAAATGGAATACTTTTACATAAAAAAGTAATCATTTCACGAGAATATATCGCAATATTACAGAAACAGTAAGAATATGAGAAATTGTTCCCAATTTTAAAAGAAAAAAGTCGACACATTGGGAGAAAAAGACTGCTTTTAGTAAAAAAAAAATTAAATTACATTTTTTGTTTGTAGTTGGTTTTTAATCTTCATTATTTACTTCAAGTTTTTACAGTATGTCTCTATATACATATTTATTTTATTTAATTTTGGCCAATTGGGGCGCATTTCAATTTCTTACACACACTTGTTATTTCATATGTTGACCAGAGGGGGAGCACTTTTAAAAGCGACACACAGTCAATTAGAAAAATCCCTCCTTTTTGGGACCACCCTCATTTTGATAGATGTCACCAGCAGGGGGTGCTAATGAGACATTCTCTATTAGATGCAATGTTATTGGGACCATGATTTATGTCATCACTTGTTCACACCTCCTCATATGGAAGATACTTTTCCTTCTTCATGTCTCAAGAAGGCTAGAAATACAAGAACACACACACACACACACACACACACACACACACACACATGCAAACCTAATGTTACTATATGGCGCTACTGCTGTCCGTTGCCATGGTGACCGTGAACAAAGGTGCTGGGTGTATTAGACTTTATTGGCAATCATATAAATATGTCCACATGCCTGACATAGACACACTGGTCACTCCATTAGGCACACCTGCACCTTATCTAACGAGATCCCATCAAAGCTAACGTTACAATTATACTATCCATCCATCCATTTTCTACCGCTTGTCCCTTTCGGGGTGTCGCTGGAGCCTATCTCAGCTGCATTCGGGCGGAAGGCGGGGTACACCCTGGACAAGTCGCCACCTCATCGCAGGGCCAACACAGATAGTAAGACAACATTAGGGACCATTTAGTGTTGCCAATCAACCTATCCCCAGGTGCATGTTTTTGGAGGTGGGAGGGGCCTCTCTTTGGAGGTGGGAGGGGCCTATCCACAGGTGCATGTCTTTGGAGGTGGGAGGGGCCTATCCCCAGGTGCATGTATTTGGAGGTGGGAGGAGCCTATCCCCAGGTGCATGTATTTGGAGGTGGGAGGAGCCTATCCCCAGGTGCATGTTTTCAGAGGTGGGAGGAGCCTATCCCCAGGTGCATGTATTTGGAGGTGGGAGGAGCCTATCCCCAGGTGCATGTATTCGGAGGTGGGAGGAGCCTATCCCCAGGTGCATGTATTTGGAGGTGGGAGGAGCCTATCCCCAGGTGCATGTATTCGGAGGTGGGAGGGGCTTATCCCCAGGTGCATGTATTTGGAGGTGGGAGGGGCTTATCCCCAGGTGCATGTATTTGGAGGTGGGAGGGACCTATCCCCAGGTGCATGTCTTTGGAAATGGGAGGGGCCTATAACCAGGTGCATGTCTTTGGAGGTGGGAGGGGCCTATCCCCAGGTGCTTGTATTTGGAAATGGGAGGGGCCTATAACCAGGTGCATGTCTTTGGAGGTGGGAGGGGACTATCCCCAGGTGCATGTCTTTGGAGGTGGGAGGGGCCTATCCCCAGGTGCATGTATTTGGAAATGGGAGGAGCCTATCCCCAGGTGCATGTATTTGGAAATGGGAGGAGCCTATCCCCAGGTGCATGTCTTTGGAGGTGGGAGGAGCCTATCCCCAGGTGCATGTCTTTGGAGGTGGGAGGGGCCTATCCCCAGGTGCATGTATTTGGAGGTGGGGGGGGGGGCTATCCCCAGGTGCATGTCTTTGGAGGTGGGAGGGGACTATCCCCAGGTGCATGTCTTTGGAGGTGGGAGGGGCCTATCCCCAGGTGCATATTTTTGGAGGTGGGAGGGGCCTATCCCCAGGTGCATGTGTTTGGAGGTGGGAGGAGCCGGAGTACCCGGAGGGAACCCCCGCAGTCACGGTGAGAACATGCAGACTCCACACAGAAAGATCCCCAGCCCGGGGTTGAACTCAGGACCTTCGTATTGTGAGGCACGTACACGCACTAACCCCTGTGCCACCGCGCTGCCCACAATTATACTATAACATATTCTTATTGTAATGTGCTGTTTGAAAGCATTATTAAACATTTTATAATGCAGCCATTGCATTGGATCTCAGAGTGGACGGTGTACCTAATGTATTGTCCTAAACCAATGCAAACATTTCCCAGAAGGCGATGTCATACTTTGCATTCCATAAAAGCCATGAAGTGGACATCAAGTGTTGTGCTTGTTGCTTCAAGGCACTAAAATCCCTCCCAGCGTGTCGTCTTCCACCCTCTTTGGTTTGATGGGAGGAGGTTCAAAGCCCCCTTTTGTTTTTTAAACCTCCCTCTTTATCGGCCGCACACATAAGCTTACTGTACATTCTGCAGCCATGCT